>NC_135325.1:26126054-26432165 GCF_048772815.1 Callospermophilus lateralis | reverse complement strand
GGCTGGTGGCTGAGTTGGGTTGTGATGTTTGTCTTAGGTGGGCCTCTCCCAGGGGTCGCCTGGTGTTTGAGTCAGCTTTTTCACTGCTGAGACTAAAAGACGTGAGTAACACAGCTGTAGAGGAGGAAAGAATTATTTGGGGCTCAGGGTTTCAGAGGTCTCAGTCCATAGACTGCAGGCTCCATTCCTCCGGGCTAGAGGTGACGCAGGACATCATGGAGTGTTAGCAGCCGGACTGCGGCAATGGAGGAAGAGTGTGGCAGAGGGAAGCGGCTCACATGGTGATCAGAAAGCAGGGAGAGACTCCATTCTCCAGGTACAAAATATAGATCCCAAAGCCACGCCCCCAATGCCACCTCCTCCACCACACCCCACCCGCCTCCAGTGACCACTCAATTCATTCCATCAGGAATCAATTCACTGATTGGGTTAAGGCTCTCACAACCCAATCACTTCTCCTCTGAACCTTCTTGCACCATCTCACAGGTGAGCTTTTGGGGACACCTCACATCCACACCATAACATCTGGGTAGACAAGGATTCCCCATGAACACTTTATCTGGGTATGGAAGGGAAAGAAAAGAAGGTCAATCAGAATGTGGCAAGAAGCAGACAGCACTGTGGGTCCCTAGGGCCCAATCCCACGGAGGACTTCTAAGGAACAACGGAGAGCAAACTCAAGGGACGAGGAAGCAGGGAAATGTAGTCACCAACTCCTGTTCTTTTTGCTTCAGGGTTGCTCCCAGGAATGAGGCCTCCCCAGTTCTTTGAGCTGCCCAGCCCGCAGCCTGAGCATGCGCGGTGACCAGGGAACGCCCTCAGGCAGAGCGCAGGTGTCTCTAGTCAAGGGCTTCTTCTGGCTGGGGTGGGTCTGAGCCAAGGCCATGCGGGTGGGGTGCTGCAGTAAGAGCCAAAGTGCTTGGCCGGTGCCTCGCCTGGGTGTGCATACGAGTCTGGCTGGACCAAGCAAATATTGTCACATTCACCTGTTTACTCCTAGATCCATCCATGTCCCTTTTGACCCTGCCCTGTCTCAAAGGGAACTACATTTCCCTGGCTCACTTGTTCTCTGACTTCTGGTTTTGTTTGGCCAATGGGAGACAGGGATGGAAGTCACAGGTCAGAAAGAGGGAAGAACCAGTGTGCCTCTTCCCCATTCTCTGTGTTGGGTGACATCCCTGTAGTAACTGTGGCTCCTCTGTGGCCCCAGCCTTTGTCAGGAGGCCCAGCTTCTTGGGTTATACTTCCATCTTTTCCTCCTTTTGTCCTTCTAGCTTGAACTGTGCTCCCACGATTGGGCCAGACAAGCACTTCTCTCTGAAGAACGGAAGTAGAGTGGCATTATGGTGCCACCCATGTCTCTTTTGGGAATGATGACAGAGGAAGACTGTGGTGCAGGTGGGAGACAGGTGGTTTTTCTGTCTTACTCCCATACATGCTGTCTGTCTTAGTACATTTGGGTTGCTCTAATGAGCTACCAGAGGCTGGGGAGTTTATAAACAACATTTATAGCTCAGGGTTCAGGAGACTGGGAAGTTCAAGATCAAGGTGCTACGAGATTTGGTGTCTGGGGAGTGCCTGCTTCCTGCTTCATAGATGTTGTCTTCTCACGGTGTCCTCATATGGTGGAAGGGGCAAGACAATTCTCTGGGGTCCCTTTTCATATATATATGATAGACCTTTATTTTATTTATTTATATTCAATGCTGAGAATAGAACCCAGTGCCTCATATATGCCAGGCAAGTGCGTTACTGCTGAGCCACAGCCACATCCCCTCTGGGGTCCCTTTGCTAAGGGTATTAATCCCATTCCAGAAGGTTCTACCCTTGTGATCTAATTACAACCCAAAGGCTCCCACCTCCTCATAGCAGCAACTAGGGTTTCCTATATGTATTAGAAGACTGGCACAAACATTCTGTTCATGGCAGGGCTCCTCCCCTTGGAACCCAAAGTCAGCCCTAACCCCAATTTGCAATGAAGAGCCAAGCCTAGCTAACTAATAGCCAGCAGCCAGAAGCACAGTGGCCCAGTTTGTTAGAGTCTGTAAACAAGTCAGGATGGTGCTTGGCATTGAACCCAACTGAGATTAGCTGGTTTAGAGATGCGAAAATAAGGATTAATGAGCCGGGTGTGGTGACACATGCCTGTAATCCCAGCAGCTGGGACAGCTGAGGCAGGAGGATTGCAAGTTCAAAGCCAGTCTCAGCAATTTACCAAGGCCCTAAACAACTTAGTGAGATGCTGTCTCTAAATTTTTAAAAAAATATTTATGTATTTATTTTTTTAGTTGTAGTTGGACAAATTATCTTTATTTTATTTATTTATTTTTATGTGGTGCTGAGAATCAAACCCAGGGCCTTGGATGTACTAGGTGAGTGCTCTACCGCTGAGCCACAACCCCAGCCCCTCTAAATAAAAAATTTTTAAAAAAGGCTGGGGATGTGGCTCAGTTGTTAAGTGCACTTGAGGGTTCCATCCCTAGTACAAACAAGAAAAAAAAAGATTAATGAGTGTTATTTGAAGCTACTAGGTTTGAGGTAGTTTTGTTATGCAGCAGAAGCTCACTGCTACACTACCTCTCCCAAGTTTCCCTAATAACAAACAGTACTGTGTCTTCAGGGAGACCCAAAGCATGAGAAAATCATCTAAGGCAGTCAGAGTTTGGAGAAAAGGAATGGAAATAACATTTTATCGAGGAGCTGGTATGTGCCAAGCACTGTGTGACATGCTTTGTATGTGCTACACATTTGAATTCTCGTGAAAACCTCAAGGTGTGTACCAATCTCACTATTCCACAGAAATCATTATTATCACCTGGAAGGTCCTCAGTTCTCCTTTCTTGGTGCCACTCAGATGCCCACATGCTCTTTGGTCCAGGGTCTGTGATCACACTCATTCTCTGTGGCCATGCTCCAAGAACCAGGGAACGCTTTTCAACGTTCCCCCTCTGTCATCATTGAACTTGTCTCTTCCTGCTTCCCAGGGATTCAGACATTTCCAGGAGGCTTTGAGTAAATTAATTTCACCAAGATGTGCACATTGTCTCTCTCTTTTAGGACATTTCCCACAAGGATCAGATGAGGTCCATTGAATGCTAATTATATCCAACAGTATACGGATGACACCGAGACTGTAGCTTTGTTTGATGCTTGAAATAGATTGGTAACTAAAAGTAATCCATTTAGCAAGTAATAATAATTTTTGATATATGGAGGATCTTAGTGCAGATGGAAGATGGGCGGTTTCTCTCTCTTAACCCCCATGTACAGTCCTAGGAGTAAACTTAATTTCAGTGAATCAATAAGAGTTGAATGCCTTTCCTGAAAATTCTGCTTAACATGGAAGGGCAATACACTGCCCTTTGCTTTCTCTGTTGTCTTTCAAATATATGACAAGGAAAATTCTATGATGGGCAGGCTCACCTTTATTTCAGTTAACCCTCTAAGGCTACCATCAAATTCTGTGATTCAGAGCTGGGGCAGCTCTGGGAATCTTGTGACCCTGAAATCAATATGCCACTGCCACCATGCATTAATACCCTCTGAAGCAGGCTCCCACTAACTGTGATCCACCAAAAGCCTGCCTCAGAATCATGTAGGGGCCTGTAAGTGTAAACCCCCTGGCCACCACCACACTGACTGCATCCAAATCTGGGGAGTCGGGATGAGAAATTGTAGTTTGAATATAACTCCACTGTTTCCATCCCCAGTAAATCCAGGCAACATCAACTTTGAGATTTACCCTTAATTTTCTCTTTGCAATCTAAAAATACAAGTTAGCCAGATGCAGTGGCGCACACCTGTAATCCCAGCGGTCTGGGAGGCCGAGGCAGGAGGATCACGAGTTCAAAGCCAGCCTCAGCAAAAGCAAGGCGCTAAGCAACTGAGTGAGACCCTGTCTCTAAATAAAATACAAAATAGGGCTGGGGATGTTGCTCAGTGGCCGAGTGTCCCTGAGTTCAATCCCCAGTACCCGCCCCCCCCCAAAAAAAAACAACTAAAGACACGGGTTATAAAACTGTAATGGTGTTCATTCCAATTATCTATTACAACAAACCATCCCAAATCTTGTTGGCATTAAACAGCAGTTTATTATTGCCTCTTGTCATTCGGTGGGGTCAGTGTAGAGCTCAGCTGGGTGGTTTTCGCTTGGGGTCTCTCATGTGACTCAGAAAGTAGCTGAGGCTGGAGTCCCCATTGGCCTGAACGCCCAAGATGGCGTCTACCCCAGAGTAGCGTGGAGCTTTTTTCATGGTGGCTCAGGGCTCCAAGAGGTAAGAAGTGGAAACTTCCAGTCCTTTTAAAGGTGAAACACACAACCCACCAAGGTCTCTTCTGTGAAATTCGGGTGGTTAAAGCAGTCGCAGATCAGACTAGATTCAGGAGGTAGAAGAAGAGGCCCCAGCCCTCTGTTCAGGGAGTGGTAAGAACAGAGCTGGCTTCACAATTTCACAAAAAGAAAGCACAGGGTCCCTTGTTTTAAAAACCTGGACAAAAGTATCATTAAAGGTTCTGATTTTGTCTTTTTTTTTTTTTTTTTTTTTTTTTGGGTGCTGCTATAAGAAAATACCCGAGACAGGGCATCTATATTGAACAGACATTTATTTCTTACAATTCTGGAGGCTGGGAGTGCAAGATAGACAGAGGTGGCAGCAAGTTCTGTGTCTGGAGAGGGTCCTGTCTCAGCATCCTAGATGCTACTTTGGTGCTGTGTCCCCAGCAATAGGTAGGAGTTCAGGGACACTAAGATGGCGGAGGCAGGATACAAGAAAAATGCTCCTGGAGAAAAGACTGGGAGATGAGTCATTGGGTCCCTGTTTCTGGTGTCCCACTCCCATGAAAAGTCCTGCCACTTGTCACCCTGATGACTCCTGCCACAGGTTTGGTATTTAAAAATAACCAATGGGAACAAATGGGGGTAAGGTCTTCAATCAGGGCCGTATAGGGAAGAGAACACCTCACAGCTCAGCATATAAGACACTCATTTCCCAACATCCGGGCCTTGAACTTCCCTCTCTTGCTCGGCCCAGTCTGTTCCGCCCTGCAGAGTCCTACTTTCCCCTTCACCTTCAATAAATTTGTACTTTATCTGTTAGTTCTGGAGGGGAGGAACTCTGAGCCCTCACCTGGCAGAAGGGAACAAAGGGTCAGAAAGGGCCACCCCTCCCACCATCAAGCTCCTTTTTTAAGGGCGCTACACCCATCACCTGCCCAAACCCCCAATTTCTCCTCAGGTCTCGCTCTGAGGATTAAGTTGCAACTTGAATTTTGGAGGAGACACAAACATTGAAACCCTAGCAGACACTGAAATAGAAGCTTTTTCCTTTCTTCCATGCTCTCTCTCTTGAGTTATGGTGTTTATTTGCTATTTAATGTGTTTCCAAATAAAGAAAAATTAAAAATTTAAATTATTAACACGAATGTACCATTCGTCTATATATTGTGCAGTGTCAGTTTTAAATGCAAATATAAGAGCATTTAACTAGTATGCAGAATCACTGGAATTACACAATTTGTGTTTCATTGCTTGTACATGCATATGTATTTTGTTCTTACCGCAATGGCGGAAAAGCTGCACAAAAGTAACTCAACTGTTTTATTTGACAATTGATATGTGCACGTTCCACCAATATTCTGCCTTCAGCTTACTGATGAATAAGGATTGGAAGGAAAGGAAGCTATGCATTGCCTCATCTTTCCCTTTCTTTCTCTGTCATTATTTTTAAGTGTCTGGTTAATACATAAAGGTAAGAACAGTTGGGTGTGGTGGCGCATGCCTATAATCTCAGTGGGTCAGGAGGCTGAGGCAGGAGGATCACAAGTTGGAGGCCAGCCTCAGCAATTTAGCAAGGCCCTAAGCAACTTAGTAATAAAATAAAGGATTGAGGATGTTGCTCAGTGGTTAAGCATCCCTGAGTTCAATCCCTGATTAGGAAAAAAAAAAAAAAAAAAGACAGGAAAAGAATAAGAGGGGCTGATGTGTATCTACTCAGTGGTAGAGCGCTTGCATACTATGCCCAAGACCCTGGGTTCCATTCTTAGTATTGCAAAAGTGAAAGAGAGGGAGGAAGGAAGAATATATGAGAGGGTTCTTGGTCATTTGTGTTTTTCCGAATGTCATTGCCTTCTTTCTGCATCTGTAGCAACCATTTCAAATGGAAAGCGTGACTTCTCAGGGCTGTCAATTGTCCGCTGCCACACGGGGGATGTGACACGCTTACCTGGTACTTGCTTTGAGTCTCGCTGAGCTCCCACACATTGTGGGTTCACCGGAATTCTGTGCTCAGGGGCATCGTGAACAGCACACGCTAACGGAGCTGTACGAACCGCTCACGCACATATTGTATGAATAGCCTCTACTCATGCGCATGCTCTGTTGGTCTCCTTCGCACTTTACTTACACAGCATGGCTTCAAATATCAAATTATTAGGAATTTCAAGATGGAGACAGCAGAGCATTAAACCAACCACAAGGTCATTCTGATTATGTGACTCCTTAGGTTTTGTGCCCATGAAGCTGGCCCTGGGCATCTGTATACACAAGACAGGGGTTTGCTGGTGTGTGCTTACTGTTCTTTCTTTGAAAGGTACTGGGGGTTGGTCCCACTGAACCACTGAGCCACACCCCCAGCCCTTTTTAATATTTTATTTAGAGACAGGGTCTTGCTGAATTGCTTAGGGCCTTGATAAGTTGCTGAAGCTGGCCTCAATCTTGTGATCCTCCTGCCTGAGCCTCCTCTGGTATGTGCTTAAGAGTGGGATATCTAGAAAAAAAAAAGCCAAACAAAACAAAACCCTGATGGGTAATATTTGCCACCATGGCTGATCTCAAGCTTTACCAGGATGTCAGTGAACACAGGTGTGAAGAGAGGCGAGCGATTGGTATGGGAGAGCTAGCTGATAGAAGCTGGCTCCAAAACACGTTGAGGGTGGCGGCATAGGAGGGGGGTCCAGTACAAAGGGAAGGAATTGATGGTGTCCATCTTTGGAGACCAGCTAGCATACATACAATGACCCTAAAAGAAAGGGGGGGGGGAACAGAGTGTGCGGGAGAGCTGTCCTTATGTGTGTGTATAGAATAACAAAAGACTGAAAAGAGATACACTAAATGTCAACAGTCATTATTTCCTGGTCATAGGATTAAAGGTGATAATAATGAAATAATTATTTTTGCTTATCTGTAGTATTCACATTTCCTAAAACAGGTATGCATTACTTTTGTAATAAAAAAAAAAGAAAGCATTCACAAAATGTCTGGGAAAAAGTTCGAAGAATCTTTCAAGCCTAGGTTTTTGGTAGTGCGAGTCCACAATAGTTGCTACAGGCCATGAATAATTTACAAATTAAATTGATTTTAAAGCACAGCTAAAATAAATTTGATAAGATGGGCCACAGTTATGTTCTTTCTTATCATTCACATTTGTACATTTTATAGTCAATGAAGAGTGACAGCCACTATTTAGAATTCCAGCAAAGAGCAACCATAACTGTTTGTCACCTGCTCAGCATCTAAACAATGGGCTGGCTGTTCACCTGCCAGGCCTCGGCCTCGGCAGGAGCGAGGGGAACCGGGAGTCACACTAAATAACTGGGTTTGGGACCGCAGAGGCAGAAAGGAGGAAGGGAGGCCGTGTCTGGAGAACCCACCAGAACAGTAAGAAGAGGTTGAAATATGGCAGCGAGGCACCAGTTGGGGTGGGGGGACAGGGGGTGTCGGCATGTATCAAAATCTCGGCACTGAGGCCGTGAAATAGAGTTTCATAAAGAGGAGAAGACGGGAACATGTCAGGCTAGAAGCCAGGGAAGGAGAACCGGCCAGGAGGGTAGAAAGGAAGGCCATCCGCAGCGACAGCCCTCGGAAGAAGTTGCAGAATTGGAGCTTTCATCTTGCGGGTGGTGAATGTTGATCCTAGGGCGGGTCAAAGGGAACACTGGGGACCCTGGGGTGGGGTGTGGGAACTGCTTAACCAAATGGACTGCGGCCAACACATCCTACCCGGGGCTGCTAGTTTCCTGGATCCCAAGGAAATTTCTGGGAGCAAGTCCCTGGGTGGGGGAGGGGCTCACTTCTCATTGGTCTGGTGGGAAGAGATTGAAGAGCTTTTGGGACACACCAGGGACCCTGCCTGGCTTCTCAAACTTGAATGCATGAATGAGTCACCCAGGGATCTCATTAAAATGCAGATGCGGATTGTGGGGGGGCTGGGTGGGGCCGGGGAATTTGCATTACTAACAGGCCCCCAGGTGCTGGCTGGTGCTGGCGACCCACTGGTACTGGTGATCAGTGGACTCCAGTGAGCTGCGGGCTGATCGGTGGCCTAATGGCTAGCTGGGACTGTCCCCCCCCACCTCCAGGGCTGGGTTCTAATAAACCACAGGCTGTGGCCTGCTGTTGCTAAAGCTGTTGGTGGGGAGGAAGCAGCCGGGCTATTTCCCCACATCCCTCCTTCCTGTTTGGGTATTCGGTTTCTCTCCCTCCCGCCCTGCTTCTCCTCCCTCTGCCTTCCCCTCTCGGCACACTTTCCTCTTTGCAACAGCCTCGTCATTATTGCAGGAGATTTATTTTTAGAGTCAAGGCCACAGAGTTGCAGATTCGGCAAGGCCTAAAACAAATCGACAAACGGAAAGTGTTTGTCTTTGAAGCGCTGTGAACGAGGGGCCTGCTCGCTGGGCCTGTCAATAAGCTCTGATCTGGGCTTGTTCTCCGAGTTGCCCACGTGGGTTGGGTTTCTTTCCCCCCTCCCACATCCGAGAGGAGGTTGAAACGCAAGAAGCAACTGAAATCTCATCATCTGGCCCCTGTGAGATCTTGCTATCCTCAGCCGACCACCAGAAAGATTCCAGAAAAGGAGCAATAGAAACAGGAGCAAGTTGGACCATGTCTTGGCACCCAGTGTCGTGTTAAGGGGTTTGGGGCTAAAAAAGCAATGTTCATAAATGGAAGTACAAGGTAGCAAGGGTGCCGGAGGGTTTGAGAATTTTCTTCCTTTTTCGTAGAGTTCCTAAGTGGGGTCTTGGTGATGACCATGTAGGAGACCCGCTCTGGGTGACAGCAATTGTGTAAGAGCTTTTCGGAGCCCTCTCCTTGGGAGCTGCAGGGTGAACATGACAGATTAGTGCTTCGGCTGATTCTCATTCATCTTTCCAGAGGCCCAACCAGTGAAGTTAGCTCCAATTTCTTTTCTTTTTTTTATACCAGGGACTGAACCCAGGGGCACTTAACCACTGAGCCACATCCCCAGCCCTTTTAAAAATATATTTTATTTAGAGACAGGGTCTTGCTGAGTTGCTTAAGGCCTCGCTAAATTGCCAAGGCTGGTTTTGAACTCGTGATCCTCCTGCTTCAGGTTCCCAAGCCTCTGGGATTATAGGCATGCGCCACTGCACCTGGCAAATTAGCCCCAATTTCTAGGGGTTCTACCTCTCCAGCTCCTTCATGTGCTCATCTTAGTGGTAAGTACCTCTTCACTGTGGGTTCTTCAAAAGCTAACAGGGATAAGTTCAAACCACCTTCTCATGGCCTGTGTCTCCTGTGTGCCAGGCACTGAGCCACAGACACCCTGGTCATAAGAGTCCTAAATTAGGATTTATTGAGTACTTACTATGTCTGAGGAATATACTAAGTGTTTGTGAATTTAATGAGATTCCTTAATCCCTTAAACAACTAAACACTAAGGTGGGGTTAGAATGAACTCATTCTAATATATGGGTTTCCCATGGTGCGTGCCTGCAGCTGAGCCTGCTGTCTTGGAAGACACGCTCCCCACCTTCATACACACTCAGTCCCAGTTTCCTTGCTTTGCATAAGGAGGTGACTTCTCCTAAAATTAACTCATGAAGCTGGTGGATGCCCATGTCCATTCATTCTTAACAGTATTTCCCAAGCACCTACTATATTCTAGAGTCAGCTCTGGGCATGGGGATTGAGTGGTGAAGAAGGCAGAGACCCTGTTTTCAGGATGCTTCCACTCTAGTGGTAAGATCTGGCAAGAACTGAGAGAATGAACGAATGTCTCATGTCATTACCATGGAGAGGTTAAATCAGGCAAGGAGAATGTGTGTGTTTTGGTTTTGGTACTGGGGATTGAACTCAGGGGTACTCAACCACTGGTCTCACTGACTTAGCATCTCCGCAATTGCTGAGGCTGACTTTGAACTTGCGATCCTCCTGTCTCAGCCTCCCAAGCTGCTGGGATTGCAGGCGTGTGCCACCGCACCCTGCGAGTATGTGTTTTAAGACCAATTGGTCTTTTTTTTTTTTTTTTATTGGTTGTTCAAAATACCAATTGGTCTTTTATTCTTTTTGGTACTGGGGATAGAACCTAGAGGCACTTAACCACTAAGCAACATTCCTGACCCTTTTAAAATATTTTATTTAAAGACAGTGTTGCTGAGTTGCTTAGGGCCTCGCTAAGGACCAAATGGAAGGTGGAAGGAAAAGCCAGTGCAGGAGCATTGGGACTGGTCCCAGATGGAGGGAAGCAGATATGGGGTCTAGTTAGTAGGCGTGGCCAGGTGTGGGGGTGTCTTGTGGGCCACAGTGATAAGTTTTTCTTGAGTCACAGTCTTTGATGGTCATCACTCACCGAGAGACTGTGCCTATCTCAGTTCCTCCTTGGATACCAGGACTTAGAAGGTCTGTGGAGTTGGAAGAAGTTGCACTGGTGACAGCTGAACGAAAGGGACATCCTGGATCATGCTGGAGGAGTCAGCCTCTGAGCTTGATCCCCTTCAGTCCCTCATACTGCCCAGTCCCCCTTTCTCCTAAGCTTGCCAATCTCTCTGGTCTTCTGTGATTGGCTGCCTGCAGTGGGGGCGTTAATTCCCCTGGACCAATGGCCAACAGAGAGTTGATGGGAAAATACCGCACTTCCTTGGCTCTAGTTCCATTTAGGAAGTCCCAGCGAGGTTGCGCTCTAGCTGCCCACAGTGGTGACCAGTGCACACACTCACTGTGGCTGGCTGTTCTCCTTTCTGTACCTCATTTCCTCCTTTCTCAACTGGTACTTCCTGGGATCACCTCCCAAATGACACCCAAACCCATGTCTGGGTCTGCATTTTGGGAAACCCAAATGAAGGCACTTGCTCTGACTGAGGAGCAGAAAGCCGTTCTTGTCCAAGTGACTTCATGCACCAGTTCTCAGGACGTCTTGTAGCTAGAAGATGGAGCACGAGTTAGAGAAAGAAGCAGAAATGGCAGTTGCGAGAACCCCAGGCCAACACAGCCCTACCAGAGGCACAGCACCATTCCATCCCGTTCGAAGGCCACAGCAGTCTTTGGGAACATGGGTACAAAGAAGAGAGAAAATGGTTTGCAGAAAAAATGGGACATAATGGCAGCTCCACAAGGGCTGAGACTTGCTCTGTTTGGATCACAGATGTGAAGCCAGACCTGGCATCTAGTAGGTGCTCAATAATATTGGTGAATGAATGAAATGAACCAAGAAAAATGGTCAAATCCCATGGGGTCTCGTAGAATGAGAAGCTGTGGATGAACTTGCCCAGTCAACTTGCCTTTGGATTCTGTGAGGTACTCAGCAACCTTTGGGTCATCTCTATCCATTTTCCCACCCCTGTGACACAAGCTAGTTTGTCACATGCAACCTAAACAACTTTTACTCAGACAATGGTATAACATTGAAGTCTGTCCCCACCACAGCCATTTCCTTGTCTTCCTGGGTTTCTAGCTAGATTACATTTTTGAGCCTTCCTTGAAGTTAGGTTCGGGCCTTGTGACTGAGATCTAGCTTATGGAAAGTGGGTAGAGTGATGTGCCCAAATCAAAAAATTTTCCTACTCCAGTTCCTCCATTTACTCTTCCTGTTCATCTCTGACCTTGAAAGCCACCTACTGAAGTTGATAATATGGAGAAAGAGGCAGAGTGGCAATTGGGTGGGCCCCAGACCAATACGAGATGGAAGAAGCCTGGATCCCTGAATCACCCTGTGGATCATTGTCCCAGGGATGCCTAACAACTGGATTGTGAAGTGAGCAAGAAATAAGCCTTTTTGCACATTCCACGAAGTCATGGAGATCTGGGGAATGTTCTTCACAGCTCCTTGTCTGTCCTTATTACCTGAAGGACCTCATGATACCAGGCAGGCTTGTTGACAAGAAAAGTAGTGGGGAAGATTCCCTGGGCCACAGAGCAGCCTCCGTCCCTGAAGCATCTTTGAGGAATTGTTGGTGATGCTGATGGAAAATAGAACCCTCCACTCATCACCCCATAGCACTTCTAGGATTTCTCAAGGAGCCTTTGGAAATAAAAACTAGCAAACATTTTGCCACGGGCTTCGGCTGAGCCAGTTATAGAGAATTCAGTGTGAACCTGGGCCCTTGGAAATGGGCAGCTGTGGGTGCTCTGATTCCCCCACTCCACATCAAATGGTGATTTTTTTGGGAGGGGGTACCAGGGATTGAATTCAGGGTCACTCGACCACTGAATCACATCCCCAGCTTTATTTTGTATTTAGTTTAGAGACAGAGTCTTACTGAGTTGCTTAGTGCCTCGCTTTTGCGGAGGCTGGCTTTGAACTCGCGGTCCTCCTGCCTCAGCCTTCAGAGCCACTGGGATTGCAGGCGTGTGCCACTGCTGCCAGCTCAAATGGTGATTTAAATAGGGAAGAACTTGCAGTTTTATTTTTCACTGGTTCTTGGCCTGACCCAGATGGTGACGGTGCCAAATTCTTACATTATTTATGAGGCTGTGCAATGTCAGGGTAAGGACTGGTCCAGTGGTTCGCAGCTCTGGATCCTAGTCCCAGGTCTGTGCCATGTGGGAAGGTCATGTTCCCTCTCATGATCATGATCGTGGGGCTGGGGGTGTGCGTGGAAGAGATGATTCTTTTGAGCTGCGTCCCTGCGATCCTGGGCTAACGGCCTATCGCCAGTACCTGCACACCTCGCCGAAGGAGGGTCTGTGTGTTTTGAAAATGAAATGGAAACAGAGTGGTTCAGGGGATGTAGCCTCTGCTGCAGGTTGAAATCTCCAGGTCTTCTTTGTCCTCTGCCCTGGAGCTGAGAACAGCCATCAGACTGCAGCCGGAGGCTCTCGCCAAGCCTGCCTTTCAGGTTCCTGGGGAACAGCCACCGGGTGGAAGGGACAGCGTTGCCATAGGAGAAAGAAGAAGGCTGCAGCGAAACATGGCACTGTGACCCAGACTGACCATCGCTGCGGAAGGCCAAACCCGGGAGGCCTGGCACGGGGCCAGAGCTGTCACCGTCTGGGCATCTGAGCCCAGGGAGCCCCCGAGGTCAGCTGTCTCCCCAGAGTGGAGGGCAGCCAATTCTCACTGTCTCAACTGCCAGCTGCCGCCAAATCACAGCAAAGAAGACAAGGTACCAAAGGCCACCCGCGCTACCCACACGGGCTTTTCTGCCTGAAGCCGAGGCCAGGCAGAGTCCTGGCACTCAGAACTTGCTAGAAGCAAACCTTGGCAGGGGCTTTTAAGCATTCATGGGCCATGTACCCCTTTGGCATCTGGTGAAGCCCAGGACCCCTTCTCAGACTAATGTATTTACGTGCATAAAATAGGATTACAGAGGAAACCAATTATATCCAAATGCAGTTATCCAAATATTAAAAAACAACTTTGTGTGGCAGTAATATATGTGCTTCTTTATTAATGCGTTAAATAACAAGATTTAGTGGCAGATCTAATAACTACCATCATTTCGTACTAGTGAAGGGGTGGAAGCAATCTTTGGAAGATAGTGGCAAGAGCTGTCATGGGCTTTGAAGATAGCTATAGTTTCTACTGGTGACAGTCAGAGGTGGCACTGATGTTACTATGGTGTGTAATGGAAGGAAGTGCTTGTCTTCATTTAGAGGTTGGTGACACTGAAGATGTAACCCCGATCTCATCCAAGTTCATTAGACCCTTGAATACTACTTAAGACCCCTTGGCCTGGTAGGGGATGGCTGCTAGGGGGCAGGTATATGCTGGGGTATGGCTGGGGACAGAGAAGGGGAGCAGTTCTTGCCTCATCTGTCAGGGGGACAAGTGGAGGTTGGCTAATCAGAGCAAAGCGCTCTCTCCAGGCCACCTCGTGTCCTGGGTAAGCGTGGCTAATTGATTGTGGCCAGAGCCCAGAGACATACAGAAAACTGCCCAGCCCAGCGCTTCTGGCAGCTATCACTCACCGATTGGAGCTGGCACCAAAATGAAACCCATTTGCCATTCTGGGGCTGGAAGCTGTCTCAGGCCCTTTTCTACCCTGACATGATATGATTACCCACCATGGAAATATGCTTCCTGCCCTCAAGGAACTTCTGAACGGGTGAGCATCTTAAGGGTCCGTGGGGAGGGAGGGGGCCGAGCGCGCACAGTTCGTCGCCAGGCAGGCAGACATGTCACAGTCAAGAGCATCGATTTTACTTTTCGACTTGTAATTTCCACCTCCTGGATTCCATTATCACTCGTTCAATAGCCGACGACGGTTCGCCATTTCTCTGGAGCGGTGGCCAAGACGCACGGCACTGCTCAGCATAAGAAGAAGCTGTTACGTAAATCACGTTAGTACCTGGAAGCAATGATTGGCTTTAACACAGTCAAGACCCCAGTGGTTCTGGAGAGAGGCCATCATTCCACCGTCCTCCTTCCCAGGCATGGGGACTTCCCAGAAGGGAGTCCCAATTAGCCCCATGTGCTCAAGCCCCGAATCCAGCCCATCCCAGTCCCTCCTGCCCAAGCCCCTTTCCTGGTATGCAAAGTGCCCACGATGCCTGCCATAAGTTTTAGATATCTGGCCATTGACAGATTCTTTGGCAAAGACCCAAATCTGTCATCCATAGCTGGAAGTATTACTTCATTAACACAACGAGGATGGAGGATGGAAGGGCAAATTTGGGGCCAGAGGTTCTCAGCATGCAGACCCCTGTCCCTTAGCATCAGCATCACCTGGATCCCTTGTTAGAGAAGCTCCTTTGTGGCCCCAGTGAATCAGAACCTGTGCAGTGTGGGGAGGCTCTGTGTGTGTGTGTGTGTGTTGCTCGAGATTGAACCTGAGGCCTTGTGCATGTTAGGCAAGCACTTTATCTCTGAGCCACACCCCTCCCCTCAGTTCTTATTCCAGGTTTGCTGTTTTGTTTTTTAAACTTTTTGGTACCAGGGATTGAACCCAGGACTGCTTAATCTCTGAGCCGCATCCCCAGCCCTTTTTACTTTGTATTCAGAGACAGGGTCTCACTAGGTTGCTTACAGCCTTGCTAAATTTCTGAGGCTGGATTTGGACCCGTGATCCTCCTGCCTCATCCTCCTGAGCCAGTGGGATTACAGGCGTGCGCAAGTGCGCTCAGCTTTACTCCAAGGTTTTAATAAACCCTCCAGGGAATTTTGATGCGCTAAAGATCCACAACACCAACTGTGCACAGTGGAGCCTGTCTGTAATCCCAGTGGCTCAGGAGGCTGAAGCAGGAGGATCCTGAGGTCAGAGCCAGCCTCAGCAACAGCGAGGCGCTAAGCAACTGAGTGAGACCTTGTCTCTAAATAAAATACAAAATAGGGCTGGGGATGTGGCTCAGTCGTCGAGTGCCCCTGAGTTCAATCCCTGGTACCAAAAAAAAAAAAAAAAAAAAAAGATTCACAATCACTGCTTCTGGCTAAGACACAGAACCTTTGGCTTGAGACCCCACTCGATCACACCTGTACCTAGGTGTTCTGCTTCCTCCACAGAATGGGAACTGTAATTAATGCCCGCCACCTTGGCTTCACCATAGCATTGACTGGATCAGTGAGTGTGGGAACAGTTGGCAAAGGAGGTCGCAAGGCCAGCCATTGCATTGCAATTGCAGGATGTTTGTAGCTGGTGGGGGGACAGTTAGGAAAGAAGGGGAGACTGCATTTTAAGATGCGGGACTTGAACTTGGTCCTGTTTGGACATAGTTCTCCACAGCATGAAGATTCTGGCTCAGTCTTGGCTGTGTCTCCCTGCAGGGCTTCTCCGGCTGAGGGTTGCCCCCCTCTCTACCCCCACTGACTGGCTTTCTGTGGATTTGACTCTCCCACCTGAAAGTCACAGGCATTTAGGGGGATGCGGTGGCACACAACTGAAATCCCGGTGACTCTGGAGGCTGAAGCAAGAAAATCACAAGTTTGAGGCCAGCCTCAGTAATTCAGCATGACTCTCAGAAACTTAGCAAGATCCTGTCTCAAAATAAGAAATAAAAAGGGCTGGGGATGTGGCTCAGCGGTTAAGCACCCCTGGGCTTAATTCCTCCTACAAAAAAAAGTCACAGGCAATAGGCGTCTGAATACTGCCCCCCTCCAACCCTTTCTCCAGTGACTGAGTGTTAACAAAATTTCTAATTCGAGGTCAATTAAAATTCCTGGATCTCAGGCATGGGGTTGGGTGGTGGTGGGGATATGGGGATGAGTGGGGGAGGGGATAACAGGGTAGTGGCTTTCTCAGTTTAGGGACCAGGAGGTCTGATAACCTGAGCTCAAAGCAAGCTGAAAAGCCAGAGCAAAGTCCAGGAGCCCAGCTGGCTGGTCCTGTCTCTAGTCCTCTTTGGCATAATCAGAAAGTGCCCACTTTGCCCATGGCACACACCTGTAATCCCAGTGGCTCTGGAGGCCAAGGCAGGAGGATCACAAGTTTGAGGCCAACCTCGTTTGGCAATTTAGCAAGGCCTTAAGCAATTCAGTGAGACCCTGCCTCAAATATAAAAAATAAAAAGGGCTGGGGATGTAGCTTAGTGGTTAAGCACCCCTGGGTTCAATCCACAGCACCAACAAATAAATAAATAAATAAACAGAAGTGCTCACTTAACCCCCTCACTTTACCACAGCCTAACTTAGATAAACTTAAAGTACCAATTAATCTTCTCAATAAGCCTACCAATCAGGGACTAATATCATTCCCATTTTACAGATGGGGAAATTAAGGCACAGAGAATTAAGCCAATTGTCCATACTACAGAGCTGGAGTTTAAACCTAGCAGTTTGGCTCCAGAGTCTACGTGCTTTAGAGTGACAATAAATGAACTCCCCCTGCTCTGTGTTCCTTTGATGGCTTTGGGGACAGGAAGAAAACAATGTCATATGATCCATCAGGGAGATTTCTTGGGGGTGGGAATATTTTCCTCTGAGAATCATATGTTAAATCCACGTTCTACCCTGGGGAAGGATTTTTAAAGTTTTGATGTGATGGAAGCAACCAGAAAATAAAAAATAAAGGTTGACTGTACAGAGATGTATAAAAAAATGCCTAACACAAAGGAAAAAACATCCAAATCACATTGCAACCAAATTATAAATAGAGAAAAGGCTGAAAACAAAAAGTATGGTTAATAACAGTTATTTTAAGGAAGAACTCATCCAAACTGTTAGGAAAATACTAATAAATGATAAACACACAGATAAGTCACAAAAAAAGAAAATGTACCTAAATGTGGGTTATATATTTACATTATGCAAATATAAAATTAAAATATAAAACAATTTATGTGTAGTTGCTAAAAAATTGCAAAATACTATAATGATACCCAGGGCTTGGGAACTCATAGTAAAACATTTAGCTTGAGGTGGTTTTAAAAAAGTACAATAGGCTAGGGCTGTGACTCAGTGGTAGAGCGCTCGCCTGGCACGTGTGAGGCACTGGGTTCGACCCTCAACATCACATGAAAATAAATAAATAAATAAAAGTATTTTGTCCATCTACAATTAAAAAATTTTTTTTAAAGTGCAACAATTTTGCCTTTTTTCTTTGTCCTGTTGATTTTTTTTTAATATTTATTTTTTAGTTGTAGGTGGACACAATATCTTTATTTTATTTTATGTGGTGCTGAGGATGGAACCCAGTGCCCCACACATGCCAGGCAAGCGCACTACCACTGAGCCACAACCCCAGCCCCTCTCCTGCTGATGCTAATCTTGGAAAGTTAACCTAAAGAAGAAAACCAGTAGATATATCAATTGATGTGACATGTCTCTCCTTTTCTGTCTGTGGGCTGCTCCTAACTCTGAGCTGGCCCCACACCCCAAGTTCTTGAAACTAAGTAGTGGTTCTGACATCTGGACCAAGGGAACAGAGACCTGGTATTCTGGAGTCCCCCCTCCTCATTGACCTCAGTCCACAGTCTTCAGTATTTGTTTAATCCCATGATAATTACTGCTGGAATGACCTACATCTTAAAAAAAAAGTATATGGGTCAATAAACACATGAAAAGATGCTTATTGTCATTAGTCATCAGGGAAGTGCAAATCCTAAACCACAATGAGATACCTCATGTTCCTGGGATGGCTGTGAAAAGAAAAACAAAAGGAAAAGAAAATCACAATCACAAGTGTTGGTGAAGATGTGGTGAAATTAGAATCCTCCTGCATCCTGGTAGAAGAATAGAATGGGGTAGCCACTATGGCTCCCAGGCCGCAACAGAATCCCTTATTTGGAGGCCAACACAAAAGCCCAACCTCATTCAAGTGGCACAGGCTGGTGTGCCCCTATCTCCCCCTCCCCCTCCGACCATTGCTATAGACAGACTGACCTCATCAGACACTAGCTGGAGGGCCCTGAAGATTCTAGTCTTAGGGACCAGGTAAAGGGCAGCCCACGGAGGCCAGTAGAGTTTGGGTTCATATAGAATTGTGGTCAATTTCTGCAGCAATTATTCTTGATGCTCAACCCTGATTCTTTTGATACTTTCCAATCCAGAACATTCTCTAAGGACGTGAGTACCCTACTGGAGGGCTTGGAGGTGATGCACAAGGAAGCATCTCCTGGGTAAGAGTGGGTGGGAACTGGAGGAGAAATAACTCAGCTTCCCCACACCCCCAAGTGGTCTGATGCTGAGGTGTCTTCCAAGGGGTCTCTCTGAGAAGCCCACTGGGCTGGGGCCCCGGTGTCTCAGTCTGGTGACTTGCTTGATGATATCTCCTTTGCTCTTTGCTTTCCTCCTCTGCCTCACTGTGCAATTCTCAAATTGCTTGGCCCCCAAATCTGTGTTTCAGGGCTGCTTCAGGGAGAGCTCAGCCTAAGACCTACCCTTCCATTGGTCACTGTTGTTATATGAACTTGGGAAGTCCTTTTGGCTCCCAGAATCTTTCAGAGGTATTGTATGTCAAGAGGCTGACCCAGGGAGGTGCTCGGTGATGTCTAGGTTATTTATCTAAGAAAAATTAAAGGGAAGGATTCTTTTTTTATATATTCCACTCCTATTAACAGAACCCAGATTACACTAGCAATAGGAATTTTCTTTTCTTTTCTTTTCTTTTTTTTTTTTTTGGCATTGAACCCAGGGCCACTTAACCACTGAGCCACATCCCCAGTCCCTCCCTTTTTTTAAAGAGAGAGAGAGAATTTTAATATCTATTTTTCAGTTTTCGGCAGACACAACATCTTTGTTTGTATGTGGTGCTGAGGATCCAACCCGGGCTGCATGCATGCCAGGCGAGCGCGCTACCACTTGAGCCACATCCCCAGTCCCTCCCCAGCCCTTTTTATATTTTATTTAGAGATAGAGTCTCACTGAGTTGCTTAGGGCCTCGCTAAGTTGCCGAGGCTGGCTTTGAACTCAAGATCCTCCTGCCTCAGCCTCCCAAGCCACTGTGATTACAGGCATTCCCAACCATGCCCAGACCAGTGGAGGATTTTCCAAATCATGTAGAGATAGAAGCTTGATGTAAACTAGAAAAATGTGCTGGAAGCTACATCTCCTTTCCATCCCTGTCCTGAGTCACAGGGCTACTTTTTGGTCAGTCTGAGGAGTTGGTGAGGGGGTATGGTCAAGAGTGCCTAAAGAGTCAGATCACTTCTTTTGGGCATTCCCAAGGCCAGAACCACCCAAGCAAGGGTAACCTTTGGACTGGCCCTGTCTGGGCTATTGATGGGTTTCCCAGAAGTCTCTAGAACAAGGCCCTGTGGCTGGACCTCCCATTTGGCACATAGCCTTTGTCCTCTCTGGGCCAACTCTGCCTCTGTTGGCTGAGCTGCCACTAGAGTGGCCTTGGGGCTGAGGGTAAGGGCTCTGTGACATTTCCCTGCTTCCTTGTCTTGGGGCTCATTGCAGGCCTGGCTGTGGAGTTATTTGCTTTTGGTCCTGTGTGCTCTTTCCTCACACACAACTGACTGATTTCCTTCTTAGACTGTGTGTGTGTGTGTGTGTGTGTGTGTGTGTGTGTGTGTGTGGTGGAGGGGGAGGGGTTGTCTGTAAAACAAAGAGGTAAATAAAATACCACAGGCAGGCGGGTAGGCCTGTTTGATGCCAGCCTGGCACGTGTCCTGAGGACTCTGGGCAAAGCCCTGGCCCATGGAGGAGCCGAGCCTCCTAGAGGGTGTGGGGAGAGGTGTGGAGAGTGTCTCTGAGCCTGTGACCTTGGCACCGAGGCCCTGGGTGACTCCTCCGTGAGGCTGGCTGGTTTGGGTGAGCTCTGGAGTTGCTGAGGCTGAGCCGCCTAGGCCCGCCTCCTGCCTCTCCGCCACATTCTTTTCCTCAGACAAACAGATTCCTTTGCTCCCTGGACCGGCCAGGCTGCAGCAACAGCTGTGGAAACAAACACCCGGCAGCTGACTGAAGGGCGCAGGCTGTTTTCTGGGGTGTGCTGGGCCCGCAACGCCCTCCGAGCTGCAGTGGGTGCCCTGGCTCAAACTAGAAGGGGAGGGTTTGCCTTGTCCCTTTGCTGCCTGGGGCTGGGCCAGCCCTGCACCCTGGGGTTTCTTCCCCAAGGCCAGTCTCAGGTGGCTCTTGGCAGGCCTGGTGGGCTCAGCAGAGACTGGTTGTGACTCCCCTCAACCAAACCTCCAGAGAAACATATTTAGAGAAGGGCCCCTCTTTCCTCCTGAACCCTGTTGGCTCTCAGGACCCGCTCAGAAGGGGTGAGACACTTTGAGGGGCCTGGGGTGGGGGTGGAGCCTCTTCTCAGGAGGCAGAGTAGGCCGCAGTAGGGCTGTGGGCCGTGTGGACAGCTTATTATGTCTCTGACTATATTCCTCAGGGACAGGTGAGCCATTTGTGCACTGGAGCTGGGAAAGAACCCTCAGAGGTGAGGAAACTGAGAGCCAGACACTGGCAGAAGCCCACAGCCCACTGGAATATTCTCTCCTCTCCCCTTCTGGTGTGGAGCCGCAGGCCTGGGTTGATACAGCACAGGGCTGTCAGCCTTGATGTAGCCCAGGTTGTCAGGTGCCGGCCGCTCTCCCCTCCGTGATCAGCTGGCATCTTCCCCGTAGAAGGAGCAATGACAGTGCCACGCTGTGTGCAAAGCAGAGGACGGGGGACACCCAGCTTTGGAGACTGAGTTTCCCCAAGTGATACTTCTGCAGCCATCAGTCACCAAGGGTGGGCAGCTCCCAGAGGACATGATTCCTGCCAGTGGCTCTCAGTGGCTGAAGAAGAGCCTGAGAGCTGGGGGCTGGGCTACAGTTCTTCCCTTTAAGGACACCTGGGTGGCCCATCGCAGGGCCCACCACAGGGGTGAGGCCTGATGCTGTTATTACCCGAAATTGTAAGCACTTTGAACACAGGAACATGGCTGCATGCTCCTCTGTCCCCTTGGTCCCCCACTGGTGCCTGACACCGAGTAGGTGCTCATGAATGATCTGTGGCATAATGGAGTCATCTGAAGCCTCAGTCACTGGTCTCCCTAGAAAGTATGCTGCATTTCCAAGTCACCAAGAGGATGGCCTTTCATAGATTCTTGGGGCTAGAAGGGCTCCTTCATTTCCAATGAAGCAGGGATCATTTGGGGCTGTTAATTTCACAGGGATCCCTGAAGGATTCCAGAACACAGAGAAAGAGCAGCTATCAGTGTCCACCAAGGAAGTCGCTGCTCAGCTTTGGTCAAATTAGACCGCTTGAGTCCCTAGGGTTGCAAGTCAAGCGTTGTCGAGGGACAAAAGGTTTCCCACATTTTTTTGGTCCCTACTCAATGGATCAAAAGGGATGGGAAGAGCCAGGCACAGTGGCACACACCTGTAACCCCAGTGGCTTGGGAGGCTGAGGCAGGAGGATCACGAGTTCAAAGCCAGCCTCAGCAACTTAGTGAGGCCCCAAGCAACTCAGCGAGACCCTGTCCCTAAATAAAATGTAAAAAAAAGGGCTGGGGATGGGGCTCAGTGGTTAAGTGCCCCTGGATTCAATCCCTAGTACCAAAAATAAACAATAAAAAACATAAAAAATAATAAAGGGATGGGAGACGCTGTTCCTGCTGATTTGGGAGGACTGTGGGAAGATGACCTTGGGCTGCAGGAAGCAATCTGATCTCCCACTCTGGGATCTGGCAAGAGGGAAGAATGTTCCAGAAGTGACAGGGAAGGGGGTGTGTGTACCTGGGTCAGTGGTGTCTGTCCCTGGCTGTACTGGGAGGTCTGGGAGGACGCGGTTTGAGGAGGCATCAGACACTCATCTGGTGGGCTCCACATTACAAAAGAAGACCTTGGTAGGTGACATTGCTTGGTGACCAGAGCTGCCCTTGGTTCCTTGAGGCTGGCCATGGTGCCTGGCAGGTCCTTGGTGTCCCTGCATGGGGATGGTAGAAAATGACCATGGTGACAGCTGCTGGGAGTGGACCAGGGTCCAGATGGGGGACATCCCAGACTCCTCAAGGATTCCAAGGCACCAGTGAGAACTGAGGGGAGGCCTGAGTGCCTGGGGTGATGGGGTTCAAGCCTCCTGAGCCCTGAGTTCTTGAACCTCAGACTCCAGTCAGAGAGGGCAGTCCACACCCCAGCAACCAGTCACTTCCCACTTCCACTGCGGAGCCCTAGAAGTTTCCAGGGTGTCTTGTGATGGCGGTGGTGGGGGATGGAAAGGCTCTCCAAAGACCTGATTCCTCTCCCTGCATGATGCCCCATAAACCCTTGCAGTTCAAAATGTGGTCTGAAGACCAGCAGCCTGGGCATCTCCTGGGAGCTTGACAGGAATGCAGAATCTCGGGTACCAACCCCCCCACCCCGCCGAGTCAGCATCTGCACTTTAACAAGCTCCTAGGGACCTGTGTGCACGTTCAAGTTTGAGAAGTGCTGGTGCAAGCTGTTATCCTTCCCGTGCGCCCAGCACCACTGAGTAGAAGAGAAGGGCAGAGGGCGGGGATCTGAGCAAGCCCAAGGATTTGTCTAAAGGGATCATTTAAGCAATGGCTTTGCACGTAGTGTACTGGATACAACTGAAGTTTCCTCACCGTCAGGTCCAGGACTGCTTGAGAAAGACCGGACCAGCTGGAGATGGGGTGGAGAACTGGCACCGTCCTTGGCATGTTTCACTGTACAGTGAGGGGACTGTGGGTCTGTTGTGCACAAGTGAAGACAGTGTAGCTCACAGAGGGACGTCACACAGTCAGTTAAGCACTAGAGGTGACATTAGAACCCTACTGCTTTCTCCCTCTCTCTCTTTTCAGTGCTTGCTGGGGATGGAACCCATGGCCACATGCATGCTAGGCAAATGCTCTGCCACTGAGCTCCATCCCCAGCCCCAGAACTCGCATGCCTTGACCTTGACTTTTCATTGCTGCTACTCAAAGTGTGCTCGCAGGGCTAGTGCCAGTCCACAAACTGTTTGGCACGTGTTCTCTAAGAACTAAACTCAGAAATTAGGATCAAGTGTTTGGAAGCTTTGACAGCAAGATGATAGAGTATGCCTACCTCTCTTCAATCTACCGGTAAAAGTTTGGCCTTACAATTCAGGCCTGGTACTTCCTGTTCATTTCATTTTTCTAGCAAATCATTTTTATTGTACTTTGCCAAAGTATCTGTGTGTGATGGATTGGAATTAATTAACACACATATGCGTGTGCGTATGCACACAGGCATGCACGGGCGCACACACATACACACTCACACCCACCCACACACGAATGTTCCTACATGTGAACCGAGTTTGAAAACATTGCTGGATGAGGGGCCATTTCAAGACAGGAGGAAAGAGAGTCGAAAACACAGGAAAACATCCAGGCTTGCCTCAGCCTGGGCAGTGAAAACGGGAGGGGCTGGGCTAACTTGCAAGGGGGGAGATCGCCCTTTATTTATGTCCCCAAATTTCCTAGATGCTGCTCTGTCAGAGAAGTGTGTGTGGAGGGGCGTGGGCAGGTATTGGTGGGAGCCTGAGGCCAAGGCATTCCATCTCTGGGGTGAGGGGGTTCCAGTTTCTTCACCTGGAACTGGGTCACCTGCAACTGGGTCAGAGACACAGTCCTTCCCAGCGCAGCTGCGGCAGATCTTTGCCAGCCTCCCGAACTGCAGGAGGACACTATCTTGGGCGTGAATGTGCCGGCCCCAGCAGCGCCTGGCCTTTCTTCTCTCCCCGCCCAACCTGGCGCATTCTCGTCTGGCAGAGGAACAAGCAATTTCTTTTTATGAGCCTGCAAACCTCCAGCCTCCCAGCCTCCCAACCTCCCAGCTGGCCGGGCGCCAGGCGGGGCCTGACACACAGGCCGACATCCCTACCCAGACCCGCGGCCCTGGCTGCTCTGAATTCTGGCGCGTCTGAGTCACCGCGCCTCAGCGGGCGTCTCCAGGAAAGAGTGGCAGAGGCTAAAGGAGCCGGGCCTCCTGGGGGCCTGCTGATAGCCATCTATCAGCACGTCTACATTTTGGCCTCCTTTTCCAGATGCCTCTAATCCAGCAGGGCAGGCTGTGGGAGTCCGATGGGGACCCGCTGAGCCTGGGAAGAAGTTCCATGGAAGTCCCCTTCCCCAAGGCGCCCTTGCGGGGTGTGGAAACCTCCCTCTGGCCTTCCCCACAGCGCGGCTGGTTTCAGTTCACGGTGGAGGAGGTCGGGAAAGGGAGGCTTTTTCCATACCATGTCGCCAGCGCATGGCTCCGGGATCCTCGGACCACCCGGTCTCTCCGAGACGCGCGCACGCCCGAGGCGCCCCGTCCACCTGCAGCCCCCGGGCGTCTGGAGGCGGCCTGTCAGATTAGCCCTGCGGCGGGCCCCCTGTTTAATGAGTGTGGCGCCTGGTGTGCGGCTCAGCCCCTGCTTGTTTAGACAGCCTTGCTGCCTGCGCCACGCGTCCCCGCACCCGGCCGAGGAGGGGCGGCCCCCGGAGAGAGCCTGTTCCTTTATTCTTTCCGAACCGAGCCTGGCTGCCCCCGCTCCCGACCAAAGGGTCTCGGCCAAGGTCTGCTGGGGCCTGGAGAGCCTTATTTCCTGGGGGACCGCGGCTGGCCTAGAGGGTGACTGGGGGTGGGGGACACTCGGAGAGGCCATCAGCAGGTTCCGCAGCCCCCGATCGCCCTCCAGCAGCGGAGAGCCGGTCCCATGGCCCGGCCTCCCTCCCTGGGATCCATGCTTTGATTGCTTTTCTGCGGGGCTGCCAAGGAAGGTGGAAGGCGGCTTTCGGTGTGCACCGGCTGGGGCCCTTGTTAGCACAACAGCAGGGGACTGAGTGGCTTTCTTCAGACAGGAAACCTGTTGGATCTTGATTTCTCCGAGGTCTGAAAGCTGCGGCCATGTCTTCTCCAGGCAGGGAATCCTAGGCTGTCCCCTGCCCCCGCTTCTTCCAGCCGCTGCCCCTTCCCCCAATATTTATACCCCACCCAGTGGCCAGAGGGACCTCTTTCATTTCTATTTCATGAAGTTCTGCTTTTGAAATAATTTCAGACTTGAAAGGTTGCAAAACTAGAGTCATGAATTCCCGTATCCCTTTTATCCACATTTCCCCAGTGCTGATATTCTTACCAGTTGGCAGGCATGATCTCTCTGCCTGTTTGGTCTTTGTTTTGGTGCCCGGGATGGCACCCAGGGGTGCTTAGTCACTGAGCCACATCCCCAGCCCTTTTTCTTTTTTGAGACAGGGTCTTGCTGAGTTGCTTAGGGCCTTGCTCTGTTGCTGAAGCTGGCCTTGAACTCACAATCCTCCTTCCTCAGCCTCTGGGGTTGCTGGGATTACAGGTGTGTGCCACTATGTCCCGATCTGTCTCTCTCTCCACACACATTCTTACACACATACATTTATGTCTTCCCTGAAATTTTTGAAGCTGTAGATACGATGCTCCTTCACCCTTTACCCTTAAATATTTCAGAATGTATTTCCTAACAACAACAACATGACAATAACAATAACAAGGACATTCTCTTCAATAAACACAGAACTATTTATCAAAATCAGGATAGTAACACTGATACAATACTATGACCTCATCTATAGATCTTATTGCAATCTCATCAGTTGCCCCACAAATGTCCTTCATAACAACAACAAAAAATCTTTTCCTGGTCCAGGATCCAATCCCGAATTGTACATTGTATTCAATTGTGTCCCTCCAATGTCCTTTAATCTGGCACAGTTCCTTAGTCTGTCCTTGCCTTTCACCGCATGAATACTTCGGAAGAGTACAGACTGCCTCAGAGTTTGGCTTTGTCTGACATTTCTGGTGACTAGATTCAGGTTCTGCATGTAAGATAGAAACGCTGCTCAACTGATGGTTGTCCTTGGTGCATGCTTATCAGGAGGCACGTGATGTCCGCTTGTCCGGGTACTGGGGATGTTTACTTTGACCAGTCGGGTAAGGTCATGTCTCCCAGCTCTCTTCACTGCATTACTGTTTTCCACTTATTATCTTCTGAGCAGAGCACTCTTTTAAAAAGGAGAACTCTGGCTGGCGTGGTGGCGCACACCTGTGATCCCAGTGGCTCCGGAGGCTGAGGCAGGAGAATTGTAGGTTCCAGGCCAGCCTCTGCAACTTAGCGAGGCCTTAAGCAACTTTGTGAGATCCTGTCTCAAAATAAAACATAAAAAGGGCTGGGGATGTGACTCGGTGCTTAAGTGCCTCTTGTTTTAATCCCTGGTACTAAAAAAAAAAAAAAAAAAAAAAAAAAACCAAAACCAAAACCAAACAATAAATAAACAAAAGAAAAAATATTAAAAAGGAGAACTCTGATTAGGTCACCTTCTCTTCCTGAGCCCAGTTGAAATCCCTGCTTCTTATCGTGGCATGCCCAGCCCCATGATATTTTCTCCTATCACTCTCTTGGGAAACCCCTAGTCACACTGAGCTTCTTGTTCTTTTTTTGGGGGGGTGGTACCAGGGATTGAACTCTGGAGCCCCATCCCCAGCCCTATTTTGTATTTTATTTAGAGACAGGGTGTCACTGAGTTGCTTAGCGCCTCACCATTGCTGAGACTGGCTTCGAACTTGTGATCCCCTTGCCTCAGCCTCCCAAGGTGTTGGGATTACAGGCATGTGCCACCGTGCCCAGCACCTTCTTGTTCTTTCTAGAGCACACCACACTCATTCATGCCTCAGAGTCTCTGTACTAGCTGGAATGCTTTTCCATCCAATGCTCACACACCTGGCTTCTTTGTGCCCTGTAGACCTCAGCTTGTGGGTCACTCGAGAGAGTTCCCCACTTTCCCTTGCCTTGGTTCCAAGCATGGAACTTGCTACTATCTGTCATATGCTCATTTGTTTGCTTGTTGTCCATCTTGTCCAGAAGAAAGCAGGGACCCATGTGCCTTGTGTGGTGTGGCGCCTGTGCACAGGGCCTGGCTCACAGCTGTGTGGTGAATATCCATCTTGAGTTTGCTGAATGACTGCGCGACAAAGCCTTGCTCTGTGGGACAAGCTGGGTTCCTAACCTGGAAGTCTTGGAGTCCTGCCAGATTGTTGATGTCGCCTGCAACCCAGTTCTACTGGGCTTGTGCTCATATAGGGCAGATGGCAGCAGAGTATCTAAGGGCTTTCCGAATGGCCCCCTTAAGGGTGAGAGAGGAAACAGCCAGGAGGCGACAGTGTCTTTGAGCCGGAAGTACAGATCCTCCTACCATCTTCTTCTTCTTCCATCCTTCCTTCCTCCCTTTCTCCCCTTCTTTTGTCTTTTATTCTTTAAATGAGTGTGGGGAGGGTAGAGGAGGGGGAAGTCAAACATAAATATACTCAAGTTCAAAGCGCAAAGCAGGGAGAGACCTTTGGCTCTTGGTACAGAGCCTCAGTGATGCTCCTAGAAGTTAGGTGTCTTGGTAGATTGTTTCATCCTTCTCTTACTGCTGCTGGGCCTCAGGTTTTATTTCAAGAAACCCTTCTGGAAGCCAGCTTTGGTGGTGCACACCTGTAATCCCAGTGGCTCAGGCAGGAGGATTGAAAGTTTGAGGCCAGCCTCAGCAACTTAGTGAGACCCTAAGCAACTCAGTGAGACCCCGTCTCTAAATAAAATAGAAAAAGGGCAGGGGATGGGGCTCAATGGTTAAGCACCCCTGGGTTCAATCCCTGGTACAAAAAAAAAGCAAGTCCTGGAAATGCCAGGACCCGTGTAGGTAATGCCAGTGACTTTCATGGCATAGAGTGAGGCCCTGTCAGGTGGCCCCTACCAGGTGAATCTTTAGGTGGCAAGATGGGGAGTGTATAGTGTGGCATGTGGACCCCTGGTTGGGATTGTGGCCTGAAGTTCATCTTTGTGTGCACGTGTATGTGTGTGTGTGTGTGTGTGTATGTGTGTGTGTGCGTGCGTGCACAAGCACAAACATGCACACGAGCATACATGTGCTCTCTGGTTAGAACTGCCAGGCAGGGGGAGGGCAGCTGGTTCTCTCCACCTAACCTCTCCCTCTTTGGACACTTCATTCCACCAGCCTCTGCCCTCTTTAGCCCACCAGCCCAGGTGTGGCCCGGAACTCCTGTCTTCTCAGGAACCCACTGAAATGAGGTTGGAACTTTCCAGAAGCCTCTGTGGCAACTGAAGGCCCACGTAGGCTGGCTAGCAGGATGTGGGCAGAACAGGCAGCTGTTGCAATGATCTCTCGCTGTATAACAACCATTCTAAAATCTGAAATGATGATAATGTTAATATTGCTTACAAATATACAATTTGGGCTGGGCTCAGCAGGACAGGTCTTCTCGGTTTCATTCACTGTCAGCTGGGAGCTGGGGACTGTGCTGTCTCCTGGTTGATGCCAGCTGTTGGCTGGGACGTTAGCTAGACGGGTCCATCTGACTCTTATACATGTCTTCTCCAAGTGGCTGCTTAACTTATTCAAAACATGGCAGATGGACCCCTAGACTGATTATCCTAAGAGAAAACCAGATAAAAGCCATGATATCTTTTCTGGAGCAGCCCGGAAGTCACTCGGCATCATTCCTGCCATATTTCTGTTTGTTAGAAGCCAGTCACTGAGGCTGGCCTACACTCAAGTGGAAGGAAGTTTCATTTCATTTTTTTTTTTCTGGGTACCGGGGATTGAACTCAGGGACACTTGACCACTGAGCCACATCCCCAGCCTTTTTTTGTATTTTATTTAGAGACAGGGTCTCACTGAGTTGCTTAGAGCCTCACTTTTGCTGAGGCTGCCTTTGAATTCGTGATCCTCCTGCCCCAGCCTCCTGAGCTGCTGGGATTACAGGTGTGTGCTACGGCACTAGGCTTACATTTCATCTTTTTTTTTTTTTTTTTTTTTTTCCAGTACTGGGGATGGAACTCAGGATCTCACATATGCTAGGCGAGTGCTCTACCACTGATCCACACCGCTCCAGCTCAACATTTCATCTCTTCACAGGAGAAATATCAAAGAATTTATAGCCATGATTCAGACACATCCTGGTGGCTCATAGCTTGCTTTCTGTTCACGTGGGACTTGAGAGTTGCGACCTTGTTCTTCCCAATACCTGGTCTCTCTGTTCCTTGGGTCGCCATCCTGTCACCTACCACTCAGCAGTGACTTTGTGGAATCCAGCTCAAGAGAGAAAGCCAGTTTTGCTTGAATCAGGTCAAACCAAGACACACCAGCACTTTATGAAGGGCAATAATTTGGTGCCTCTTCATATGGGCAGATTTCCTATCAGAACAGCATTTGACCATATGTGGCACAGAGACCTGAAAAGGCAGAGGTGTCCTCTTCTTTTGCATGTCTATTCTAGCTGGGTAGTGTATGGTTGACATGGAAGCTCTGCTTTATGGAGTCTGTTGGGACCCAGGGTCCTTGAATCCCACAGCTCTGACATCTTTGACTATGAGGTGACCTGGAGACCAGTCAGCATGTCCATAGTGTGGCCAGGAGAAAGGAAGAAAGGACCAAGAAGCAGCAGCAGAAGGTGTCCACAACTATTTGGCAAGGAAAGTACCCAGGACTATCACGTGATACTTCTGATTCCATCTCATTGGCCAGAATTTCTCCATGTGGCCACTGCCGCCTGGGGAAGGCTGGGAAATGTAGTCTTCATTCTGGGTGGCCTTGTGTCAAGCTCAAGTTGCTGATTTTCTTAGCGTGGAAAAAGGAGAGAAAGGATACTCTAAGTGGAGGAGAGGGCTCTGCCAAACTTATTAATTTAAAAACCTCATGTGCAGACAGATTTACTTACTGGTCTACCTCCCCTGGATAGAGAAAAATTAATGGTCTGAAAAAATGGCCAAATGTCTTAGCCTTTTGGTAGAACTTTTCCTCACATCAGTTGTCTTTGGCAATTTCTCAAGGCAGATAATTTGTAGGGGGAGCATATTGAAGGGTTTACAAATTATACAATAAAATGAAGCCTTGTTTGTGGTAAATAAGACAGCTACGCCATGCTATATTTGGTTTGAGAACTTGAGCTGATGGCAGCTATATGTGTCTATGACCAAAATACCCAAAGAGAGGGGTCAGTGCCAGCTTGGGGTGTTTTTTAAATTTCCATATAAGGCTGCTGTTGACTTTGGTAGGAGCTTGTGGAAACTTGCGTCAACTGGCATGGATATTTCTATTTATTCCAGTGGTATTTTGGACCCTCTAATAGACTGGTGCCCTGGGCGGCTTCCCAGTTGGCCTGCCCAGCTAGTTCTGCATCTGAGATGCTTGCAGGGACTTCACAACTTACAGAAGACCTGATCTCTATCAAAAACATATGACCTTGGCCTTAGGGTCCTTGATAGGTGAAGCACATTTCCATATACTACAATGGCCCTGAATTTTATGTAAGAGACTGAAATTCATTTGCTAGGGCTATTGTGACAAAGTACCACAGACTGTGCGGCTTAAATAACAGAAATGTATTGTCTCATAGTTCAAGATTAAGGTGTCTGGCAGGGCCATGTCCTCTCTGAAGATGCTGGAGAAGGATATGGCCCAGACCTCTTTCCTAGTTTCGGCTAGTTCCTTGGCTTGTGGTCAAATGACTCCAGTCCTTATGTGCCCAAATTACCTGCCCCCCAAATCTGTATTCAAATTACCCATCCCCCTTTCTTGACACTAGGAACTGAACCCAGGGCATCTAACCACTGAGTTACATCCCCATCCCTTTTTATTTTGAGACAGGATCTCTCTAAGTTGCTCAGGCTGGCCTCAAACTTGTGATCCTCTTGTCTCAGCATCCCGAGTTACTAGGACAATAGGCCTGCACCCCTGCACCCCATTAACTTCCCCTTTTTATACGGGTAATAGTCACATAAGATGAGGAGCCTACCCCACCATATAACCTCATTTAAATTTTCTCTTTCTCTTTTTTTTTCTTTTTGAGGCTCTGGGAATGGAATCCATGGTCTTGTGCATACTAGGTAAAGGCTCTGTCACTAGGGTACACCCCCAACCCTCATTTTAGTTAGTTATACCTGCAACGACCCTATTTCCAAATAAGGTCACCATCTGAGGTATTAGGAATCACAAAGTTAAGATGAATTTCGAGGAGAACACAGCTCAACCTTTATCAGAGACATCTGCATATAGGGCAATTACATGGTATGTGTGTGTGCCTGTGTATGTGTGTGTGTGTGTGTGTGTGTGTGTGTGTGTTTCTGAGCACATGTGCACGCAGGATGTTTGCAGTTATATTCGAGGCTTTCTTAGGAAGATATTTTTTTCTCTGTAACCAAGAGATCCAGAAGCAGGACAATTCCTGGTTGGTGATTTGGGGCTCATTGATGTCATGGAAGCCCCAGGTCCTTCCGCCATTTTGTTCTACTGCCATCCACATGTCAGTGTTGGTCCTCCGTCTTGCTCTTCATTGGAACATGTATCATCTTCCAGTACAAATTCAAAGGCTTGATGAGAGAATGTTTCTCCCCCCAGCCCATTTCCAAGAGACCTAGCCAACTTCTGCTCAACCCCCTTGGTCACAATTGTATCACTGGGGCAGGAAATGGAGTTGTCATGACTGGCTTTGAGTCAGGAAGCTTCAGTGTCTGGAGTTGGCAGAGGGCTGTCGCCCAGTGTCTTCCCTGAAGAAAAGCCAGGTTAGGTGGGCAGGGAAGTGGGGAGGTTCTATAGGGAAGGTGATTTACCAAATGGTCACACAGGCCCCAATTGGAGCAGAGGGACAGGGGGCTTTCTCTGGCTGCGCAAGGGTGAGTGTGGAGGCTGGGATGGGGAGACAGGGGCTGCCGCAGAGCCATCAGTCGATACCTTCTTAGAATAACAGTTCTCATCAGGCGCTGGGTCTGACTTTAAGCTGACAAATGATTTTCCTTCACAATAAAAGTACAAACAGAATCCTAATTAATGAATTTGCCAATAGCTGTTGCCTATTTTATGGGCCTTAGCCCAGATTCAGTCTGCGGACGGGATGAGTGACTGTGTGTGTGCGGATGCGGCCATAAATCACCCGGGGCCCGGGACAAGGGCTGTCTGGTGGGGATCTGCTGAGCAGCCCTTCCTGAGGGAGCTCAGCCTCGCCACGACAGCCACGGCAGCTCGGAAAGCCACTGCAGCTATGACAGTCGTGGTCCCCACGGGACCTCAGCCGCAGGGGAAGCCCTGTGACAGCATAGATCGAGCCCAGCCCATTGCTGTGGCTTCTTCTGGCTGAGGGAACTAACAATGTCCCCAAGAGGCCATTGGCCTCATTTTTCTACTGTCACCAAGTGGGTGTTTTTCTTTTTACGATTTTCACCTGGGGAGAGGCCACAAGTCCCTTCAGTGATCTGCCTGGTTTTGAGGAAATGCCTGGAAATGGTTGTCCCAGTTGGAAGTGAGAATATGTCTGCATCCCCATCCAACATCCAGGAGTGTGCTATGTACTGGGCACGGTGGGGAGCCCAGGAAGAGGACAAGGACAGATGGACCCATCCACATCCCTTTCTCAGGGGCTCAGTGGTCTCGCCTGGGTATTGTGAGAGAGGGCACATGGGAGGAGACACTCCCTGACAGCTCTTTGCTTCCCAGTAGAAGGGCGAGACGCAGTGAGGCCAACACTTGGGACACAAAATAGCAGTTTTGACAAGAACTAGGATATCAGATGTCAGATGCCAAAGTGAGCATGAGACAGGCGTCCTGAATGATTTGCTAAAGCTAGCGTGGGTCACCTGTATTTTGAAAAAGCTGTCCTGGTGGCTTGGGAGGCTGAGGCAGGAGGATCACAAGTTCAAAGGCAGCTTCAGCAATTTACTGACACTCTGTCTTAAAATAAAAAATAAAAAGGGCTGGGGATGTATAGCCAACTACAACTACTACAACAACAACAACCACAAAAGCATAAAAGCTCTTTGGGTAACTCTGATATAACGACCCTTCCCTTTAACACCTCCCCCCAAGCATAATCACCAAATGACAAACAGGAGGACGAGAATGATCTCTCACGCACTTGAGGACAGGTAAGCACCTCCCTTCTGCGGTCTTCCTGCCCCCACTTCGTTTCCTCAGCCCTCGCAGGCCTGTTTTCCAACTCTTGTTAATGATTAATAATTTGTTTAACATTAACTGAGCTTTCCAATTTTTTCTGGTCCATGTTTTCCCAGCCGTTTGCTACAATTCTTCAAAACCAGCTCTGCCTCCACATAGCATCGATAAATTAATTTCCTTTATACTTGTCCTTGATGTGGCTGAGAAAGCTTGGGGTTTCATCTGTGGCCTTTGGGTATCTCTCTCGTCTATGCAGGAGTGAGATCAACTGTGCACGCTGGCGCTCAGGGAGGACAGCCCCATGGAAGCCACCCTCCCAGAGTCAACTCCCCAGGGAATGTTCTGGTCCTCAGGCGCAGGTGCTGTGGAGGAGCTCTCCCATATCCATGCAGCAGTGCCATTGAAATGTTTCATTTCCTTCAGAATCTTCCAGTTACTATGGGTCCTGCCCACTGGCAACAGAGGGTTTCTACCTCCTCTTCGAACTTGGTCTTTTCTGACAAGTTATTAGCATGGCTATCATCATTATGGTTCTTCTGAGTTTTCTCTATTCATTTCCCCTTGCAACAATGGGCCCTTGGGGATGGGAGTTTCTGAGTTGCACCAATGTCCTGTAGACACATGACCTCATGTCTTCCTGGCTAGTCCCTGTGGCAAAGTGGTTTCCAGTGACCTGTCACATAGCGCCCTAAGGGTGATTTTTGCTCTTCCTCCTCCTCCTCTTCTTCTTCCTCCTCTTCCTTTTCCTCTCCCCTTCCCCTTCCCCTCTTCCTCTTCCTCCTTCTCCTTCATTATTTTTTTAAGCTGGGGATGGAACCCAGGACTTCATGTATACCAAGCATGCACTCTACCATTGAGCTACATCCCTGGACCCTGTTTCCCCATCTTTGAAATGGTTCTTCTGAACATAGAACATGGAAATACTTGCAAGTATCCAGGGGCATGCCTGGCACATAAAGGGTTAAGAACCTAACATTTCTGTCTGTGGCTACTCATTTCCAGAGGCCACAACCTGCATCTCCTTGCTTGAGGGCTTTCTTTGGCCACCAGGGCCCTCTCTTCCTGTGTGCATGGCAATGTGGAAATGCCAAGGAATAAGTAGTCCCCAGGAGGAGCCCACAAGCCAGGACTGAGGGAGTCCACGTGTGTGGCCAGGGCACGCCTGTGCTCACTGTCTCCCAGAACTCCCAGCACAATTAAGCTCCAGTGGCCCCCAGAGCTCATTTGCTTGCAGTTGACTCCTTTAGTGGCTCCTGTCCCTTCCCTGTCTCACCTCCCCACCTGCGTCTTAGTGTTTCTGGAGATCGCCTCGCCACAAACCACTGGCACACAAATCCTTGTCTTAGGGTCTGCTTTTGGGGAAAGCCACACTAGGCCATGTCTCTAGCTGTTCCCCTATGCCCTGAGATTCCTCTCCAAATTGCCTTCTGGGTGATCAGTGCTTACACAGAATTCAGTCCCCAAGCACTGAACCTAGGGGTACTTAACCACTGAGCTACATCTCTAGTCCCTTTTATTGATTTATTTTTGAGGCAGGGCCTTGATAAATTGCTGAGGCTGGCTTTGAACTTGTGATCTTCCTGCTTCAGCTTCCTGAGCCTCTAGGATGACAGGTGTGGGCCACTGCACCTGGCTCAATTTTTAAAAAAATTTTTTAAGTTAGTGAGGACCTTTATTTTTTATTTATTTATTTATTTTTATGTGGTGCTGAGGATCGAACCCAGTGCCTCACACATGCTAGGCAAGTGCTCTACCACTGAGCTACGACCTCAGCCCTGGCTTAAATTTAACAAGCATGAAAGTACACTTACTCTCTTCCCCATCAAAACAGCCCACTCTTCTGTCTTCACTGAGTCAGCGTTTCCATTCCCTCTAGTCATTGAAGGCAAAACCAGACATTATTCCACCTGAAATCCCTGTGGCTCAGGAGGCTGAGGCAGGAAGATTGCAAGTTCCAAGCCAGCCTTAACAAGGCTGTAAGAAACTTAGCAAGATCCTGTCTCAAAATGAAAAATAAAAAGGGCTGGGGATGTGGCTCATTGATTGAGTGCCCCTGGGTTCACTCCCTGGTACAAAAAAATATATATTTTTTCCCCCACCATATCCACTCATTCTTGCCAACAAATATTTACCAAGCTCCTTCAGTGGGAGGGCTGTTCTGAGCTGTCCCCAGCCATGACCAGATAGCTTTCATTCCTTGCCCTCCTTGCCCCATGCCCAGGCTACTGGCCTTCCAGAACCGACTTTTTCTGACCCTTTATTTTTATTATTATTATTTTTTAATATTTATTCTTAAGTTTTAGGTGGACACAATATCTTTATTTTATTTTATGTGGTGTTCAGGATTGAACCCAGTGCCTCACGCATGCTAGGTGAGCGCTCAACCTCTGAGCCACAGCCCTGGCCCTTCTGACCCTTCTTACTTCCTGCCTTTGCTCAAAGCCCATCCATGACTCCCAGCTAGCTGTGGGAAGATGTTGGAGCCCCACAGCTGGGTTGAAAAGGCCCCCGTACCCCCCAGTCTCAGTACTAATGGCCTGGCCTAGCCTAATGGCTGCAGCCCTCTCTGCTCCCTAGACTCATTGGAGCGTCCCAAGGCCGTGTCTTTGCCTGTGTTAAATGCTGCCCAGACTCTCAGGTTCAGATTCAATGCTGCTTCCTTCATTGCATCCCAGGTTTTGCTGAGAAAGAAGCCCTCCTGTGATTCCTGAGGCCTGACTGGAAGCATTTAGTCACCTTCATCTATTTAATAAAGCACTATGTCCTGGACACCATTCCATGGTTATTTATTTGTTTATTTATTTGGTTCTGGGGATTGAACTCAGGGACACTCAACCACTGAGCCACAACCCCAGCCCTATTTTGTATTTTCTTTAGAGACAGGGTCTCACTGAGTTGCTTAGCACCTCACTGTTGCTGAGGCTGGCTTTGAACTCGTGATCCTCCTTCCTCAGCCTCCTGAGCTGCTGGGATTACAGGCATATGCCACTCTGCCTGGCACCTGGTTATTATTGGATGAAAAAAATAAGCATGGTCCCTGCCCTCATGCAGCTCACAGTATAGGCACTCCTCAGCTTATGATGGGGTTAACATCCCAAAAAAAGCTATTGCAAATTGAAAATATCATATGTTGAAAATGCATTTAAAAACCTAACCTATGAACTTGGTAGCTCAGCCCAGCCTGCCTTAAATGTGCATTGAATACTTATTATAGTCTACAGTTGAACAAAATCATCTAACAGGGGACCTAATTGATGATGAAGTGCTGAGTGTCTCCTGTCATTTATTGAATCCAGCACACGAGAGCAGCTGAGCCGCCTCCCCTTGTGATCGCGTGGCTGACTGGACGTTGCGGCTGGTTACAGCTGTCCAGTACCCGGAGAGAGTGTCCTACTGTCTATCACTAGCCTGGGCAAAGATCCAAATTCAAAATTTGAAGTATGACTTCTACTGAATGTTATCACTTTTGTATCAAAAAAGTCTAAGTTGAATCATCATAAGCGGAAGACTGTTTATACCGAAATTCAAACATGGTAGAGATGTTGAATTATAAACTGTGTCGGGAATATTAACTCCATGAAGGACAGACAGGATGTTATCAGAGAGGCAAACAAGAGGAAACTTAGATGGGAGGTAGTGTACATTTGGATGAGATCCTTCTGAGACATGAGTCATGAGTAGGAGTTAGCCAGGATAAGGATAAAAAACAGTCCAGCATGAGTCTATCATGGGAAGAATATAAGCCTTTGAAACACCAACAAAGGCCAGTGTGGCTAGAATTTGATGAACAAAAGGACAATATAAAGAGAGATGGGGTTGAAATGGTCATCAAAGGCCAGATTACTCAGAATTTTAGAGTGTGCACTAGTCAGGTTTCTGCTGTGATAATGCCGCTTAACAAATAGCTCCCAGTGGTTTGCAACAGCAAGCATTTATTTCTCACTTTTAGCCCTTTCAATTGCCTGTAGTTCAGTGGGCCTCAGCTGCAGCTCTAGAGGCCAAGGGTGGATGCCTGACTTTAGATTTGGCTCAGGACAACGCCACATTTCTCTCATTCTGGGACCAAGCCTGAAGGAGAAACAGCTACCTGGGCCAAGCTCTTCTTGTGGGTGAGGGTTAACTCAAGAAGGCAACTGGAAAAATGCCTCTTTGCCCATGTTCCAATGGCCAAAGTCAGTCATAATGCCAACCCCCAACTCAGTGATGCATGGATCAAGGACATATCCTCTACCTAGTCTGGTAGAAGGTGTGCAATCAGATGGCAAATGGTGTGGGTTGTGAAAAGTTGGGCACAATAATCTAACATCACATGGGTCATGTTAAGGATTTTGATTTTCATTCTAATATCATATGGAAACCTTTGTACTATTCTTCCTTCCTTTCCTTTCTTTTGTAGTTTTTCCTTCTAGTTTTAATTATCCAACTAACACTAGAGCACATCTGCACTATAAATTAGTCAAGCTACATGAGTGAGTTCCTGATGTCATTCCCACTGGCCCCAAATCCAAGTCCCTTTTCCAGAAATGACCATTGTTAATTTCTCGGATGCTTCTTTCCTAAGATTTAAGAGAAATGCTCTCCAAACACACACATATACACAGAAACACAGAATTTTTTGAATATGTTTCTTTTTATAATGTTGTTGTATTTTCTATACTTTTATTTATAAATTTATTTATATGTGATGCTGAAGATCAAACCCAGTGCCTCATGTATGCTAGGCAAGCACCAACCACTGAGCCACAACCCCAGCCCCGGTGAATATGTTTTAATATGAATGAGATCATATAGGATGTATTGTATTGTAGCTGCCTTGGATTCAATGTCTTTCTTGTGTATGGTGCTAGGGATTAAACCCAGGGTCTCATGCATGTTAGGATCATACTGTACCACTGAGATACATTCTCAACCCTGGATTTGATTTCTTAACAAATAATTTCTTGAGCTCCAAGTCAACATCTGGGAAAGTTGTGCCATAAAACTTTTAATGCTAAGGGTCTCTAAAGGTCTTACTTTGGCCTTGATTGGAAGGTGTGATTGTGTTCTCAAAAAACAAGCCCCATATGGCCAAAATAATATTTCCAGTCCTACATACTCTTCCAGAACTTCAATACTCCCCAACTCAGAGTTGTGTCCCCCCGGCTCCCGCATTGAACTTCGGTGGATCTTTGTGACTGCCTTGACCAAGGCAGTATGGCAAAAGTGATGCTATGTGATCTCATGAGGCTGGCCATTAAAAGCAATTCAGCACCCACCAGGCTATCTCTGGGGATGTTCATACCTGGGAACCAGCTTCCATGTTGTGAGGAAGCCCAGGCTTCTTGCAGATGATCAAAAGCCAAGGAATCAAGGACCCTGGCTCTCAGCTTTGGCAGAGTTTCCAGCTACCTATCAGTCCCAATTTGCCAGCTGTGTCTGAGCCCTATGGGAGGTGAATCCTTCAGTCTCCAGTTGAACTGCCCCAGATGACGCTACTTGGTAAGAGACAAATCTTCCCTGCCTCCACCTGCTCTAAGGCAGATTCATGAGCAAGATTAATGATTGTTATTATTTTAAGCCTCTACGTTTAGGGGTAGCTTATTGTGCAGCCAGCAATGACTGCAACACCTACTAATTGGGACCAGAATTCCAGGTGGAAGTGGAAGCTGTGGCCAGGCTGAGTCACTCCGCTTTGAACTCAGGAGTCCCTGGATTTCACCTTAGGAAAGTTCCATGCTCCTCCAGCCTAGGGCTGGTCTAAAACTGACTTTGGGGGACCTCAGCACAGCAAGTCTGACTTACTAGGGCACAAGAAATATGACACACATTCTCTATCCTAAAGGAGTTTGTAATGTCGTTGGGATAATAAGACTTGCAAATTCCAAGTTTAGGCAATGTCCCCAGACACCATGTACTGTAGATGAGATGCAGGTGAACACAAAGGGCCACAGAACTTAAGAGAGAGGTGTGATGGCTGTTGGTCATGTGATGAGATGACACTGGCAGCCAACAAAAGCTGGGGAAACTGCCAGTTTGGGGACAGCGACGGGCTTGGTTGGGAATATATAGAGTATGAGGAAATCATGGGAGGGGTGGAGGTGGACGGAGACAGGGTGGAAGGAGAAGTTTGGGGTCCTGGACCCAGACCTCTATGACAAACCCCCAGTGTCAATTTATATGTCATAATCATCCTTCAGTATCCATGGGGGATTGGTTCCAGGACCCCCATAGACACCCAAATTCCTAGATGCTCTGGTCTCTTATACAGAATGGTGTCACATTTGCATATAACCTATGCAATCCTTTTTTTCACTTCAAGTCATCTCAGATTACTTATAATACGTAATACAATGTCAATGCTATGTAAATAGCTGTTATACTGTATTGTTTGGGGAATAATGACAAGAAAAAAGTCCGTACATGTTCAGTACAGATGCAAATTGTTTTTGAATATTTTCAATTCATGGTTGGTTGGATCCATACATGTGGAACACTCGGTTAAGGAAGGCTGATTCCAGCAGCAGGGGTGTCAGGTAAAATATAGATCACCCAGTTAAAGTGGAGTTTTAGCCGGGTGTGGTGGTGCACATGTATAATCCCAGCGGCTCAGGAGGCTGAGGCAGGAGGATCCCAAGATAAAGGCCAGCCTCAGCAACTTAGTGAGGCCCTAAGCAACTTAGTGAGACTGTGTCTCTAAATAAAAAATAAAAAGGGCTGGGGATGTGGCTCAGTGGTTAAGCCCCCTCTGGGTTCAATCCCTGATACCAAAATAAATAAATAAATAAATAAGTTGGGTTTTAGATTAACCAGTATATATATATTTTTAGTATAAGTATGTCCCAAATAGTGTGTAGGTTGGAATGTAAATGTCATAAAGTCTCATGACAATGTAGGCTCTGAGTCAAACGCCTTGTTTGGATGTGACCCCAGCTTTGCCACCTTGGGGAAGCTATCTTTGAAACTGGTATACCTGGTATCATAGGGTCCATTCGCTTTTGGATCTGGCCTCTCGTGCTCAGTATTAAAATGATCAAGCCCAGCCTCATCTGTCCAATGGGAATAACAGTGGCTCTTCTGTCACTAGAAAGGGGGGACAGAGCAGTGGGTTTTATGGAGTGGATGAGATCATGTATATAAACTGCTTCCTACAGCCAGGCGAACAGCACGGGTAAAAGTTAAAATGTGATACTGCTCTCTGCAGTGCCAAAGTGCTGCGGCCCCTAGGAAACCGTTTATTAAGCAACAGCCTCTCTCTGCCTTTGTGGCTAAGGCTGGGAGGGGAGGGGGCGGGGAAAGATAAAGAAGCCGCGGGGCCTGGCCCCCCAGGAACAGGAACCTGGTGTCCAGCCAGCAGTCCTAGACGAGTCCACTACCCACCGTGTCCAACTCCCACAGTTCATAACATTGCAAAATGAGGGTCTGGGCTCTGTTCTCCCTTCCTCGGCATCTTTGGAGGCAGGTTTTTAATTTTAAGCAGGAGAAAAACCATCAGGTATTTGAGGCTCCTGGGGGGCAGCTAATGCTTCCTGTCAAATGCTCACCCTGGGGTGCTTTGTTACCCTGACACCTCCCGAACTCCGAGTCAGCGGCAAATTGCAGGACAAAATTCTTATGCTGCAAGTTTATTGCATATTCATAGAATTTAGGCCATTAGGCGACATTAGCTTTTTTTTTTTTTAACTTTTTATTGAAGTATAACCTACATTCAGAGAAGCGCACACATCCTGTGTACAGCTTCTTATATTTTTGCAAGGTGGATGCTCTGTGCATAGGAGACCCAGGAGGGGGCACAGAATATCAGCAGCCCCCAAAGAGTCCCCCTCATGCCGTCTCCCAGTCACTGCTTCCCGCAAGGCAGGGGTCCCCAACTAATCGGAGAGTAGCTTTGTCTATCTTTAAAACATACATAAATGGGATAATACAATCCATCCACTTTTGGCTCTGGCCTCCTTTGCTCAATATTAGGTGGTGAGTGTGCCCATCTTGTTGAATATAGGTATAGATCCTTTATTCTCATTGATGTGTAGTTTTCCATGTGTGACGAGCCCACCGTTTGTTTATCCATTTGTTGATGATCCATGAGCTTTTGGGTCAGTTAGCTTTGCTAAGAACATTCTAGAACATGCCTTTTGAGGGATGCATGTAACTTTTCTTTGGGGGTGTACCTAGGGGTGAAGCAAAGGGAAGATGTATGTTCGCCTTTGCCAGATAAGGGCAAATTGTTTTCCACAGCATCAGCTTTTCTTTTTCTGTTTTTGGTAGTGGGGGTTGTACTCAGGGGCACTTAACCACTAAACCACATCCCCAGCCTTTAAAAATTTTTAATTACAGACAGGGTCTTGCTGAGTTTCTTAGGGCCTTGCTAAATTGCTGAGGCTGGCTTTGAACTCATGATCCTCCTGCCTCAGCCTCCTGAGCTGCTGGGCGTGCACCATCACAGGCGTGCACCATCATGCCTGGCAGAGCATCACTTTTTCATTCCTGAGGCTCAACCTAGCAAAGAAAAGAAAAAATATAGTTAAATACAATGTTTGTTTTTTACATTCTAAGAAATTAGCAATGATAAAAGTGGATCAAGAAAGATAATTTCCAACTTTAACCTGTGTGTTGAAAAGCTTTGGAAGTGTTTTTTAAAAGGGATTTGTTCTATCTACTCCGCCAGTTCTTTCTATCATATCAAGATTCATCCTTCTGGAAACAGGGCCTAAAATACAGATTTAACATTGTCCTAGTGAATTTTTCATTGCTGTAACAGAAAACCTGAGGCTGGGTGATTTGCAATGGAAAGAGGTTTGTTTGAGCTCACAGTTGTGGAAGCCCAAGAGCATATCACTAGCATCTGCTTGGCTGCTGATAAGGGCCTCATATTGCTTCAACTCATGGCAGAAAGCAGGACGAACGAGTGACTATAGAAGATACAAGAGGAGGCTGAACTCCAGGGACAGCGAACCCAGTCCTGTGAGAAAGGGATTAACCCTTTCCTGAGGGCTCCGCCCCCATGACCTAAATTCCTCCCACTAAGCCCCTCCTCCCAACCCTGCCACCTTGAGGACTTATCCTCAACCTGAGTTTTGGTGGGCACAAACCATATTTAAACCTTAGCAAAAGTGCACCCTTGTATCTTGTTAAAAATGCTGATTCTGTTTCAATAGGTCTGGCTGGAACTTGAGATCAACATAAACTTCCAGGGTGCCCAAGGACCATACTTCAAGTAGCAAGGACCACTCATTGGAAGTCATTGTCAGAGTGTTCCTGGTCATCTTGCCACCCTAACCTAGCCCACCTGCTGTATAAGCAGGGATGTGTCGTCTACCGGCAAGCACTGAGGACAGAAATGGGGAAGACCTTACAGTACAGTGTGGCAAGAAAGCAGCAGAAGCCTTGGGCTCTGGAATCTAAGAACGATGACAGTGTCCTGGCTTAGCTTTCTTGGTCATGTCACCTCAGGCGGGATACCCAGTCTTCTGAAGCTTTACTTTCCCCCTTCGTGAAGCGCAGTCATAGGACCTGCACGCAGGGGGCTGTGGGGAATGCCTGGGAGCCAAACCCACCCTGGGTGGCTGATAAAGGCTGGCGTCCCTTATTCCTGATGTGATCTCAGATCATTTTTGTAAGCATGTGGGACAAAGACGCATACCCTCATGCAAGTACCTGCGCCAACAAAAAGTTATAGTTCATATCAAAGAGTTCACAGTCCAGTAATGCAGTTCGAAATAGGGTGTTCCCATAAATATAATAATTGCCAAGATGGGAGCCATGGTGCACACACCAGCAACTCCAGAGGCTGAGGCAGGAGGATTGCAAATTCAAGGTCAGTCTCAGCAATTTAGTGAGGCCCTAAGCAACTTAGTGAGAGTCTGTCTCAGAATAAAATATAAAAAGGGCTGGGCGTGGGGCTCAGGGGTTAAGCGCCCCTGGGTTCAATCCCTGGTACAAAATATATATATATATATATATATGTATATATATATATATATATATATATATATATATATATATATATATATATATATAGAAGAAAGAGGAGGATGACAACAACGAGACAACAACGGAGTTGGTGGGGAGCTATCTCTGGAGGGAATCAGAGAACTTGTAGAGGAAGGGAAAGTGGGTTTTGAAGGGTAGGCAGAAGCAGGCTGGGGAGATAAGGCTGAGGGTGGGTGGGAGAGGGGGAGGGAGATGGTTGATCCCTTCAGGAAATAGCAAGTGCAAAGTCACAGAGGCACTGAGTGACCGGAATGTTCCTTAACTGCCAAGTTCAGAGGGTGGGAAATTGAGCCTTGTGGCTGGGAATGGCTGCGTGCCGGGGTGGAAGCACAGCAGGAGTGGCAATCTGGAGGGCCCTGACTACTCTACCAAGAAGCTCAGCTTGACACCCCAGCAAAACTGTCAACTAGGTTATGGGCCCCTGGCTATTCTTTCTGGGCATTGTTTCTCTCTCAAGTAGACCCTCACCCCCACTGCCAGTTTTGGGTGCCTGGTATGCTAATGCTCTCCCACACCCACGACAGGCTCTGCTGTTAGAAAACTGCGACAGGGCTGGGGATGTGGCTCAAGTGGTAGCGCGCTCGCCTGGCATGCGTGCGGCCCAGGTTCGATCCTCAGCACCACATACAAACAAAGATGTTGTGTCCGCCGAAAACTAAAAAATAAATATTAAAATTCTCTCTCTCTTCTCTCTCTCTGTTTAAAAAAAAAAAAAAAAAGAATTAACCGCCCCCCCGCCCAAAAAAAAAGAAAACTCTGTGACATACTCTTGTCTTCTGCTCAGGGACCCCAAGATAGAATTTAGAACTGGGGCTCAGAGACGGGGGTGTGGTTGCTCACACCACTTCCTGAAGGCCTCAGGGGTGGGCTTGGGTGGGACTCGAGTCCTCACCCTCTGCCTCTGCCCACCCCAGGTAGACATGTCCATTGGCAGCCCAAGCAGAGGCGGAGCGGGACTCTCAGCTGGCCCTTGGGAACCAGCGAGACACCTTCTGCCAGTCTCCTTGGCTGCCAAGGAGTGTGCTGCTGAGGAGACTGCTGCGTTTGGCTTCTGAAGTAGGCCTGTGGCCAAGGCGCTGTGTCCAGCCAGCCCTTGCTGGAGGGGGCCAGTGGCTGCTCAGGAAGGAGAATCAGTGAGGCCTCTGGATCCAGAGCCAGCTCCCTCCGCCCCTTGGTGCCTCCTAAGACAAGAGACACTTGGCAGGGGAGGGATGACTGGAGACTTCTACTCAGGGGCTCCTTGCATTACTGAGTGTGACATAGTGGAACCCTTTCGCTCCAGCAAATCATGCTTATCTGGGAACCTCGTCCTTGAGTCATGGCTGAGGGTGATTGGCTCTGGGAGAGGCGGGTGGAGGCTCAATCCAACCTTGGTCCACACCAGGCCTCTCCTCACCCATGGGCCCCTAACAGACCTTCCAAAACTACAAACTTGCCAAGTTTGGGAGAGGTCAGACTGAGGTAGAGTTAGTGCTGCTCTGGGTCTCCTGTCTTTTGGGGCCACCCTTGTGGATAAGGAAGCTTCTCGGGCCATTCTCTGAGGAGAACAGAGGTAAGTTCAGGTCACCCCTATTTTGAAAGAGGAGGCATCAGAGCCAGAGATTGCCTGGACACTGCCACACTGCAAGGGCACTTGTGAGGGACAGGACTGTAGGGCCGGGTCCCCGCGTCGCCAGGCTTCTCTGGGGAGGCTCCTGGGTGAGCCAGCCCTTCCTGCCCTTGTAGGGTCCAGCGCCCTTCCTTCTGAATTACCAGTGGTCTCACTGCCAGGTTGTTTCCCTGCTCCTAATGATTTGTCCTGGCAGCAGAAATATTACAGCGATGATTTCATGTAGAATTTCATTTGCTGGGTTTTTTTTTTTTAATCCCTTGAAGAAGGGTCTGAGCGATTAATGGGTCTTTGAGAGATCAAAGCTCTATGTGGCAAAGAGCAAATAATAATCGTAGCTAACATTGATTGGGGACTTTGGATGTGCCAGGCACTGTCTCACTGTTGCAATAACTCTTTAAGGTAGGTACTGTCTGTCATTTTCATGATGGCACAGAGGTGCTGACCCATGACCAACAGGCATACAGTCCCAAGAGGTGGCATCAAGATTGGCAGCCATGGTGGCAAGGCCCCACTGCTCCTTGTCATCTGGCTAGGGTGGCAAGAATACTGGATTGGGAATCCAGGGGATTCCCACCTCCCTGTGAGCTACAATCAGATCCTAATCAGAGGGGAGCCTGAGGATTTCTGTAGGGCTGCTGGGAGGGGACGTGGCTTGGTTAATGTCACCACAAATGGTGCCTTATTCTGGCTCACAGACCACACTGAGGAGATCCTATATCTAATCAGTCTTTTGCCATCTGAGAGGTTCATTTTTTTTGGGAGAGTACTGGGGATTGAACTCAAGGGCACTTGACCACTGAGCCACATCCCCAGCCCTATTCTGTATTTTATTTAGAGACAGGGTCCCTGAGTTGCTTAGGGCCTCATAGTTGCTGAGGCTGGCTTTGAACTCATGATCCTCCTGCCTCAGCCTCCTGAGCCACTGGGATTACAGGTGTGTACCACCATGCTCGGCCTGAGAGTTTCATTTTTACCTCAGTATCCCTATGTCCTTTCATAAGAAATAATGGCTGCCATTTTTTAAGCATCTTCCATGTGCTGGGAGTTTTATATAGGCTATATCTACTCCTATAGCAACCATGACAGGAACATACTATTAGGTCCTTTAGTAGAGAAGAAGACTGAGGCTCAGAATGGACCACTGTGGCTCAAGGCCACATTGTAAACGATCAAGCACATTCTAGTCCAACCTGTTTAGAAGCCAAAGCCCCAGCGGTTTTCTGCCACCTCTAGGTTACTTCCTTATAAAGGAAATATCTACTGTGTGCCAGTCACATCTTGAGAAGTGTTCCTTTCCTCAAAACACCCCTGAGCGGTTACAATACAACCTTTATTCTACAGATACTGAACCAGGTTCAGAAAGGTTCTGTAGATTGTTCAAAGTCACAGCTCAGTGGGGTTAGGCCTGTTTTTTAAACTTGGGTCTGTCTTTCTCCAAGCTCTTCCCTCTTTCCATGATATCATGTGTGTGGAATAGCAGTTAACTAAATAGGACAGTTTCCTATAGACAGCGAACCTTATCTCTCAAGGAGCAGCCAAAACGGGTTTTAAAGCCACATTGAGAGAAAGTAGGTGAGACAGGTAGAAAAAAACTCTAGAGCAAGAAGGCAGCGGGGGAGGGGGGACATAGTCCATTTGTTCATTCATCGATCCATCACTATTTGTCTGTCTCCTCATGCATCCACCCATCTACCCATCTATCCATCCACCCATCCATGCATTCATCCACCCATTCACTCATCCATCCACCCACCCATCCATCCATCCACCCATCTACCTGCCCATCTCCCATCCATTCATTCATTCATCCATCCATCCATCTACCTGCCCATCTCCCATCCATTCATTCATTCATCCATCCATCCATCCATCCATCCACCCATCCATCCATCCATCCACTCATCCATCCACCCACTCATCCACCCATCCATCCATCCACTCATCTATCCATCCACTCATCCATCCATCTACTCATCCATTCATCCATCCACTCATCCACCATCCATCCATCCACTCATCCATCCATCTATCCACGCAGTCATCCATCCACCCATCCATCTACCTGTCTACCTGCCCATCTGCCCATCCATCCACCCATCTATCTGCCCATCTCCCATCCATTCATTCATTCATCCATCCATCCATCCACTCATCCATCCATCCACTCATCCATCCACTCACCCATCCATCCACTCATCCATCCATCCATCCATCCATCCACTCATCTATTCATCCACTCATCCATCCATTCATCCAACTATCCACTCATCCATCTATCCATCCACTCATCCATCCACCCACCCATCCATCCACTCATCCATCTATCCACTCATCCATCCATCCACTCATCCATCCACCCACCCACCCATCCATCCATCCATCCACTCATCCATCTATCCACTCATCCATCCATCCACTCATCCATCCACCCACCCACCCATCCATCCATCCATCCATCCACTCATCCATCCATCCATTCATCCATCCATCCATCCATCCATCCATGCAGTCATCCATCCACCTGTCTACCTGCCCATCTGCCCATCCACCCATCCACCCATCCATCCATCCACGCAGTCATCCATCCACCTGTCTACCTGCCCATCTGCCCATCCACCCATCCACCCATCCACCCACCCATCCATCCATCCACCCATCCATCCATCCATCCACTCATTCACCCCCTTGTCTCTCATCTGTCTATCCATCCATCCTTTAGAGAAGAGACTAAGAGCTCTGTGGTATTCTGTTGCTTCATCTGCTTGGTCAGTCAGTCTTGTCACCTGTTCCAAAAGAGACCTCAAGGAGGGGAGATGCCTCCGGGAGCTGGCTGATTATGCAGGAAAGCCTCAGGCCCAGTCCATGGGGGAGGTGCTCTCACTGACCCCTGACCTTTCCGTGCCAGAAGGCAAGTCTTTCAAAGCACTCAGGGTGGAGTTGTGCAGTCACTTTCTGGAGAATACTTGAAGCCAGAGAACCTGGAGCTGGGAGAGGAGTTAGTGATTGCTAAAGTGACCTTGAGATCCCCACCCCATCCTTCTGAGCCCAGGATTGACACCAGGGGAAGCTCCCACTTTATCTCTCTCTCACACCCTTGTCTATGTGGCAGGGTGCCGGGTGGGGAGAGACAGTGGGAGGTGGGAGAAAATCAGGAAATCAGAATGTTCTGGAATCTCCTTTGCCATTTGTGCTTCTGGTTCCAGTTCATTGATGGGATATTCCCAAACTGTCAGGCCTGGATGGCTGACTGCAAAGATTGCGAGAACATTTTGAAAATTCATCCTTCGGAATCTACCCCAGGACTTCTGTTCCCTTGAGTCTGGTCCCAACCTCCACAGCCCTCTAGACCTTGAAGCGGTTTAAACTTGACTCTTTCCCTTGCGTAATCTTGTTCTACACTACTGGCTCCTGATTCCCTTCAGGAAACTTCCTTGATCCTCATAGCTTTATCTGTCAGCGAGGCCTGTGCAGAGGCACGGGGGTAAAGTGGCTCAGTAAATATTTACTGGGCCCTACTGGTACCAGGCACCAGCCTCCCATACTTAGGCTGCCCTGTGGGCCCCTTAGTGTGTGTGCCTGTGAGACCTCATGTAGGTTAGCTTAATGCTCATTTTCCAGATGAGGAAACCAAGACATGAGAGTTTTCCATTTGCTCCAATTCACCTGGCTAGTGGGGCAGAGTTGGCTTTGCATTCCTTTGCATTTGATTCCATATTTGTACCACCATGCTCCTCTGACTCACCTGGGCCAGTCTCAGTCTCCTCAGATGTGAAACGGGGACGATTTTATTAGCAACTTTAAAGAAATGTGAGTGTCCAATGAAGGCTTATGGAAGATGCTGCCTGGTGCCTTCTGGTGATGACGAAGCGGGGCCTGGGAATGTGCTCTCTTTGAGAAAGAAGTGGTGCATCAGCTCACGGTATTGCCACCTCAGGGAAGCCAGCCTGGCCAGGGAGGCATTGATAATCATCATGGCCAGCAATGTGGCTGGTGGCTTTTCCCCCAGCTACAGGCATCCTGTACAATACTTGGAATCCCATAACGGGACATTAGTCCTATACTTTGACACCTTAGCATTCCATGAGCTTGTGGGGGGCAGCTGTAGAGGGTAGGCAGCAGATCGATATATCACAGAATATTAGCAGAAGCCTTTCAAAATGATCTGGTTAAAATCCCACCCCATCCTGAAATCCAAGCAGAAGCTGAGGCCCAGAGAGGAGTTAGAACTTACCCAAGGTCACACAGCTGCTTAGCAGCAGAGCTGGGGTGACCAGGAAGCTGTTAGACTCTCCCCTTGGGACTTAGGACGCCTTGATCAATTCACTTCTTAGTTTTGCTCATAGGAAAACGCAGGTCCCTGGGAAAGAAGGAGGGGATGCCTGGGGGGAAGGGGTGGCACAGGAGGGGGAGGGGAGGAAGACACATCTGCAGGGATGCAGGCACTACCTTTTGATAATTATTGAGTATTGGACCTGGGGATACCCCAAACTGGCCAGGCAGCCCAAGATGCCCACCTGTAGCACAGGAGGCATCTGTTCCATTGATGAGCTCTCTGGGTTCCTGAGAGCTGGTAATGACCCTGCTACCCCTTCCTTTGACAGCGAAGCACCTGACGGCTGGGCTGGGCTGAGCTGGGGGATGAGGCTGGTTTGCCATCTAGCCCCAAGAGGAGCAGGTCCCACTGCCCAGGGCAATGAGATCAGTCCAGCCCCACCCTGCCTCCTGCCTCCTGTCCTCCTGATGACTGGGGTCTTCTTTCCTTACCGCCACCATGGACCCCATGACAAACACCCGGGGCCCAGGCCTGGAAGATCTATTAGTGACACTCCTGTCACCGCCTGCAGAGCGGGAGGAGAGGCAGCCAAATGCTGTGCTAATTATTCTAGCTTCCAGCAGGGTCTCGGAGGTCCCAGCCATGGTAAATCTTAACTTTCATGCTATGGTGAACCGGGATGCAATTTACTTCAAAGAGAGCATCAATCCCCACTGCGGTGTGTATCAGAGGAGTGTTACATAAAAGTGGCCCGTGTGCTTCCCACCCTGGCTGCCTTCTCTCTCCCTCCCTCCCTCCCTCCCTCTCTCCCTCCCTCTCTCCCTCCCTCCCTCTCTCCTTGTGAGTTTCAAAAAGCCAGGCCGCGGTTGGCTACACATCTCACACGCAAAAACATTTACACAGCCTTATAAATCACCAGGCTTGGCGACTTGGCAGGAGGAACATAGGCAAGCTCTATTTTTACCAGCGGACAGCCCCAGGGGGCCCCTCCTTCCCTACAGGGACACCCTACTGGTGTCAATTTTGGCCAAAGGCAGACTTGGAGCTTCAGACCCATTTCCCGGGCTTCAGATGAACCAGAGTGACTGAACAAGGTTGTTCCCAATTTCTCCTCCTCAAGTCCCCTCCAGTCTCTGGGGAATTCTTCCAGGGACAAATTCCATACAGGAAGCTCCGCCCCATGGCCATTGCCCCCAACTAGGCTTGTGGGAGGGGCAAGTTGCACCACAGACATAGTAATTATGGGTCCACAGAACTTTGGCCTGCCTGGCCTCATTAGGATGGCAAAGGATCATGGGAACTGGGGAGGGGATTGTCTACCAGGTCACCCTCTGCCTCCCCAAAGCCAGGCTCCCTTCATCTGAGGCAACCTCCTGGGGGGGCAGTCCAGTTGTGTTTCAAGCAACTAGTTCACTGTGAAAGACACACGCGACACTGGCAGCCAGTGTGGTTTCTGCAAGGGGCTTGTGAGTCCTGCCACTGTGGCCCTGAAGTCCCGGCTGGGGACCAAGGGGGTGAGGTGAGACAGAGGCTGACTGTCTGTGTCCCTAGTCCTGGCCCCAGCCTCCTCCCAGCCACCTCTCCGGAGGCGGCCGTGCCAGGTCTAATGCTCCTAATGTCATCTTGCAGATCCATTTGTGATTCCTTGATGCTGTAATTACCTCGGCTTCGCTTCCCCGCAGTCTCTGCCATTAGCCAGGCAGACCGCAGGCTGTGGTGACGTGGCTCTGGAAGCCTGGGGGGCCTCTGTGGGTTGCTGGGGGGTGGACAGCACCCTCCTGACAGGCCCAGAGCTGCCCAGAGGCCCAGGGTGGCTAGCTGAGCCGGTCAGAAGCTGAGGCGATTAGTGGCTTTCCTTCAGGCCTAACTCTTGGCCATCAGCCAGTTGTGAGGATGCCCTAAGGCAGAGGGCAGGGTGACACATAGTTCCAACTCAGCTGCTGACACGTTGGTGACCCTGGACAAGTCACAGCTGTCTGAGCCTTGGTTCCCTAAGCAGTAAGAAGGACAGAGGGTGGAGACACATGAGGAGAGGAGCCCTGGAGGATGGATTCCCTGGGTTAGAATTCCCCTTGCAGTTCCCCCTGGGGATCTCTCTTGGCCTGCTCTTTTCAGCACCTGTGAAGGCCTGGATGAATGCTGGGTGCTTCCTAGAGGCCCAGGCAGGCGACCTGGTGCATTTTGAGGACTGGAGTGGAAAACAAACACCCCAGAACACTGTCCTGTCTTCAACCCTGTCCATAATCTCAGATGCCCGTAGCTTTCTATTCAATCACTTCCCTTCTCAGGGCAGAAGGCCCAGGCTGGAGTAGAGGGCTTAAGCTAGCCTTCATTCAGGCTTCGAGGGTCAGAAAAGAGCAACCTTTATAAGACTCTCAGAAATGACAGAGCAGAATTAGACACTGCAAAAGCACAAACCGAAGTTTTACTCCCAGCGTGCATTCTCTCTCCTCCCCATCCCTCGTGTCACCATAATGTCAGTGCTACTGATGGAAATATATTGCCTTAATGCTCAAAATTTGTTGAAAGTGAGAGTGGGCACTGTAGAGAGTCAGTCCTGTGGTGGTTTGGAACCATGGCAGAAATTCTTGACACTCTTTCTGTCAAGAGATGGATTCTATGGCCCCTACCCTTGAAATTGGGTGGACTTGTGACTGCTTCAACCCAAATATTACTACAAGACTATGTGGCTTCCAAAACTGGCTCATAAAAGGCCACGTAACGTCTGCTTTGCTTACTGTAACACTCACACTTGCAGCTCAGAGCATTCAGGGAAGATGGCTAACTACTACTGGCTGCCATACTGTGAGGAAGCGCAATTCATACAAGGAGGTCATGTTTAAGTCATTTTAGCCCAAGCACCAGACATGTGAGTGAAGGAGTCGCCAGCCTTTAGCCTCCAGTCATTTTGTCACCTTCAGCCATTCCTGTTTTCCAGCTAAGGCCCCAGACAGCATGGAGCAGAGATAGGCCTGTTGTGCTCTGTTTGAGTTCCTGACCCATAGAATCGGGAGCATACTAAAATGGTTACTGCTTATACCACGAAAGTTGGGGTGGTTTGTTAAGCAGCAACAGATAACAGGAACAATCCCTTAGCCCAGGGTCCTGCCTGGCATCTGGCCTAATGCATGAAGACATGGACACCTGTTTTCCATAAAGGAAGCAGGAAGTTTTCTAGAAGTCTGAGGATGGCATTGGGCCAAAGAATCTGCTGTGCCGGTTGCTCACTGAGCCCCTGGCTGCAAAACTCTGCCTTGGTCCAGAGGGAGGCTGGATTCTGGGCAGGCCTGTCTTTCTTGCTTCAGGCGTTAGTCTCAGTGTATTGAGTGAGTCTCAGGAATTGGTGGCTTTCTTGGGTTGCTAAGCCTCATTTCCTTTCCTATAAGTTCCAGCCTTTAGACAAGGTGGGGAGAAGGAATGAAAGATGTCCTGACCTTTTTTATTCTCTTCTAGTTTATAATTGAGGCCTATGGGGGATGGCTTTAAGAGGACAGACTTCCACCCGGGCATCAAGAATGTCATCTGGTAATGTGACACACAAGGCCTTTGGCTGGTGCTTTATAGTTTTATGAAGGGTGTGGGTGGAGGCACATTTGGCTGTCTGTGACCAAAATCAGTCTGTTGGTCTGTAACTTCTACAGTTTACAAGGAAGCCAGATGGCTTTTCCCCATCCTTCGGAACCATTGCAAGATTGACCGTGCATTCAATTGTGGGCTCTCCCACAATGCCCTTAAACATTTGCTGGCATTTATAATCTTGGCTCCATTTGACACATAAAATTCAATCAATGGCAAATTCCAGTTTGTTAGCTAGAATTTGACCATTTTGTGCTAGAGAGCTCTGTTTTTGATCAAAGAAGCACCCGGGAGCCGAGATTGTCAAACAGTCGGCCATAGGGCGAAAGAAAGGAACCTTGAGGTGAAAATACAAATCACATCCTTCAGCCTGCTTTGACTTGCTAACCACTGCACTTTAGCAGTGCTCATCTGTGAGGGGACACATTTTGGCTAAGTGGTGAACTTGACCAAGAGCAAGCTCCAAGAAGTCACTAACATTTAACTAGTTGAGATAAAGATTTAGAAATAAGGCTTCAGAGAGGAGGAGAGGAAAAATTCAACCTCTAAAGAAGGTCCTGCGAAGACCTGAGGAAAAGTCTGAACCCTCACGTTTCATTTTGGTGGCCCATTGGGAGCAGCCTGGGGGCGCAGGGTTCGGCTACAACGCCCTGATGTCCTTCAGTGCCTATCTTCTTCTTTACCATCCTAGGAAGCAGCCACCTGTCTCCCAGCTGTCTGGGACTGTCTACTGGAGCAAGTGACATCACAGTGACCAGAAACCACCTCCCCTTTGTCTGGAGCAGTTATGATGTCATTCCCTCTGGCAGCAAAGCAGGATGTTGGCAGCTGGGAGTCCTCCGGTTCCTCCTGAAGTGATAATTGCCTTAGATTTTGTTATAAAGTGCAGCTGCTAATTATCTTGTTAAGTCGCAGCCATATACTTTTTGGATTTTTTTTTTCCTTTGCAATCCATTTAAACAGTCTGGGAGATTAAATAAAACCACATACCCTAAACAAAAACAAAAACAACCCAGACACACACACACACACACACACACACACACACACAATCTCTTCTTTCTTTAAAACACCGTAAGAATAATTTTTAAAAAATGGAAAGGGTACAGATATGGCATAATTAGATTGCTTCCATTAAAAAGTCATCATTTCAACATCCTCATATAAATATCTGCATCCCGTTGCATATTTTAAGCAATTGCATAATAAGCCCTCAAGTGAAAAACAGAGCGAAACTCATTTCCTGACCACAAAAAAGAGAAAGGAGTCACTCTGTGCTCTGAGTTCCAAGGAGAACTGGATTACATTCCTCCCACACAGGCTGGAGGGAGATGGAGTTCATTGCTCCGGGGAGAGAATTATGACAACACTTAACCGCTGTGACCCGTACTGCTCTGCGCTGCTCCCAGCCTCTCCATGCCATTGGCCATTAGAAGTGCAGCTTCCACGGAGGTGAGAGGGAGGAAGGGCACGGGACCCAGCCCCCTCGCTCGGCCCTGGGCTGCTCTGGGAAGGTGGGAAACCCTGTCCTGGGTTTCAGCATCAACAGGTGAATGGATGACGTCAGGTGCTGTGCGAACACCCTTGCTACGACCCATGATTGGTCACTTTGGAATTCTCATTTTGTGCTCCTGATGGAAGTTTGCCAAGCACTGGCAGGAGATGGGCACGGGCAGGGCCGAGTCACTCAGAGCTCTGCCTCAGTCTCCCTGTCTGCTAAAGGGGATCATACTACTTCCTGCCTCACTGGGCGGTTGTAAGGGTTAAATGGGATCATATTTTAAAAACACCTATGCAAGCAGAGCACGGAACCAGCAGCGAAGACAAACCACTGCTCTGTCTATGTTGCCAGAGGGCCTCCTGATGAGCAAGGCCACCATTCAGTCCTCCCTTTTCTGAGGCAGGGATGGAAGTAGCTTATGGCAGGACGAGGCCTCATTTACCTGAGAGGCCAAGGTTAGGGCTGCTGCGTGGATCTCTACTCGACCCCTTCCCCCACCATAGCTAATCTGAGTAGAGACCATCTTTGGTAATCTCACCCACCTCCTTTTCTTTGGTACTGGAGACTGAACCCAGGGGTGCCTACTGAGCCCCATCCCTAGCCCTATTTTGTATTTATTTAGAGACAGAGTCTCACTGAGTTGCTTAGCGCCTTGCTAAGATGCTGAGGCTGGCTTTGAACTTGTGATCCTCCTGTCTCAGCCTCTTGAGCTGCTGGGATTATAGGTGTGCGCCACCACACCTGGCTTACTCGTGTTTTTTTTTTTTTTTTTTTTTTGTTAAATTCACCCTGTCAGGCGGGGGTTGTGGCTCAGTAGTAGAGTGCTCGCCTAGCACGCGTGAGGCCCTGGTTTCAATCCTTAGCACCACATAAAAACAAATAAATAAAATAAAAGGTATTGTGTCCAACCACAACTAAAAAAAAATATTAAAAAAAATTCACCCTGCACTGGCTCCTGCAAGCAGAATGAAACTTGGTCAATTCCTCTGGCCCTGAGGAGGTAGAATGGCTGAGGGATGGGGCCACTGCCCAGGCCTGTACCAGGTCTGCTGACCTGGCCTGAAAACAGGTGCCCAGGCAGAGGCAGGCCAAGATCCTGTGCTAGAGGTCCCGGGCCGCAGGCAGGCCACCATGCTGGCTGGGGTTCCCTTATAACTGCTCGTGGAAGTGAAAGGCTCTTCCCAGGGCCAATAGTTGGCAGGGAGCTCTGCAGAGCTCACTGTGTGACACTATCTGTCCCTAGGCCAGCCTCCCTGCAGCCCAGCCTAGCCTGACTTTGGGGTGGGGTTGCCAAGAGGAATCTCTGACAGCGTTAGGCTGCTTCTCCTTCATTATAAAATGCAAGCCTAGAGTTGCAAACCCAAGTACAGAAAGCGTCTATTTAGATCAAAGGGCATGTGGAAGAGGGGCGGAGAACTGGTTGCAGATTGGCATATGCACACAATATCTCTGTAAAGAAACATAAGAACTCAGTAATATTGGCCACCTCTGAAAAGGTCACTGGCTGGGTGCCTGGGATGAGAGTCGGAAGGCAACTGTGTTGTCCACTCTTTTGTATCTTTTGAATTTTGAGCCATGTGATCATATTAGCTAAGTAGAAATAACTAAATAAAAATAAATACAGCAGGGCGCGGTGGCGCACGCCTGTCATCCCAGTGGCTTGGGAAGCTGAGGCAGGAGGATTGCGAGTTCAAAGCCAGCCTCAGCAACTCAGTGAGGCCCCAAGCGACTCAATGAGAGCCTTCTCTATAAAATACTAAAAAGGGCTGGGGATGTGGCTCAGTGGTTAAGCACCCCTGGGTTCAATCCCCAGTACTAAAAATAAATAAATACATACATACATAAAAATACCATGTGCAAAGGCATACATAAATATATACATATACAATCACATGCATGTATACACATAAGTAAACATAATAGTGGACATCGATTATTTGTGCTTACACAGTAACCTGATTTCCTTTTGGGGTAACTGTTGCCCCCATTTCGTAGTGACCTTAACCCTCCTCCTGCCTCTACCATACGAAGGCACTCTGAGGGTAGTTACAGGAGGCCTACCAATCAGAGCTCAGGATACCCCTGGTTGCAATGATTGGTTCTGACTTGAGCATGTGACATAAGGCAGACCAATCACAGCCCTTCCTGCAACTTCTGTTTGGTTATTGGAAAAGAGATACCCTGTGGTGTTTGGTACTACTGAGAGAACGAAATGTCAACCCGGATTGGCCAGCACCTGTCTATACTGGGAAGATGGGGAGATCTTGCCTTGGAATGAAGTCAATACTGAAGAAAAGACAGGGACAGAAGAGAAGGAGGAGGAAGAGAGAGACAGAGACAGACAGAGACACGGGCTGTGTCCTCTGCTGTTGCTGAACGCTCTGGATCCAGCCATGCCTGAAGTGGACTGTATTTCAGTGAGTGATAAGTTACACAAACAGATAAGGAACACTCCCGGTGTTTTTTCCCTACGGGCTGTTTGAGCTGTTTCTCTTCTTTACAATTGAAGAAATTCTGTGTACATATTTACACAAAGCTGAGTTAGGATGAAAGGAACTCTCCAGAGCAACCCAGGGCAGTAAAAGGAGAAGCAGAGAAGGCCCCCAAAGAGTTGCTCTGCAAGTCCTGCCTTGTCCTTGTATGTTCAAGCCTTGAATCTCCCTGCTGTTTTGTTTAGCAGTGGCTGCTGGTCCCTGTGGGCCACTGCCAGTCCCTCTGAGCCACTGCCAAGCCGTCTGGTCTGGGCAGAGCAGAGTCCTGCTCCAATGGACCCGAGTCCTTGGTCCATTGATGGGGCCCACTTGACCACCTCCCTTCTCCCTACATCCTTTAACCCACCATCTTGATAATCTGGCGCAATGCTGGATTTGGGGCCATTGGGAATTCTTTCCTGCATTTCTAGAAAGAGGCTATGAAGAGAACTTGGACCAGAAACGGGAGGGTGTGGGCCTGAGCTTCTCTTTGTTACATGACCCTGGGTAACTCTTTTGATGGCTTCATCTTGAACTTCATTTTTCTCCTCTTAAAAAGAGTGTCTATCATGTCTGCTGTGGACTCCTTGACAGCAACAGCCAGGTTTGCCTTATTTTCCCCTTCTCTCCCTCCCTCCCGTCCTTACTCATTTTCTTCTGTTCTTTCCACCCTCTGGCCTTCAGATGCAGTGAGTCAAGTTAATCATACACCTCAGATGATGATCCATTGTTACCCTCATTGATCGAGGCACAGGCCTTACTCATTTTGCTTTCTTATTTTTCCTCTCTAACCTCCATCTCGGTTCCATTCTTCTCCCCATCTTCCCCCCAAGGTCCAACACCCAGTCTAATATATATCTTTTGAAACATCCATGGAGCTGGGAGGAGTGGCGCACACCTGTAATCTCAGTGGCTTGGGAGGCTGAGGCCGAAGGATCGCAAGTTTGAGGCCAGCCTCAACAACTTAGTGAGACCCTAAGCAATTCAGTGAGACTCTGTTTCTAAATAAAACATAAAGAAGAGCTGGAGATGTGACTCAGTGGTTGAGTGCCCCTGAGTTTAATCCCTTGTACAAAAAAAAAAAAGATACATAGAGTTTTTTTGGTATACATATGCTTTTAATTTATAAGAATAGTAATTTAATATAAAGCTATAAATCTTCTTCCTTTGCACTCATCATGCTGTCTGAAAGATCTGCCCATGTGCTGTGTGTAAATCTGGTCGATTGCTTCTGACTGCTACAGGAAATTCCAGCATGTGGTTTTGCCACCATCACAAGCATCTCTGAAGTAAAGACCTGGGGGCTTTCTGGGTCAGAGGATTTGCTCAGGCTTCATTCCTAAGCACCACCAGATAATCCTCCAGCATGACAATATCACTTTGCAGTCCCACCAGCAGTGCATGAGAGTTCCCATGGCCCCCATCTTCTACGGTACTCAGTTTTATTCAACTCCAGAAGTTTTGCCAATGCCTTCAATTTGCAATGATGTTGTTTGAATTTGCATATATCAGAGAAATAAGTTATTGAAGTTGACGATCTCTTCATCTTCTGGTTAGTCATTAGGGGTCTCCTTTCTGTGAATTGCTATTTTTTTTTTTTGATGGAACTGGGGATTGAACCCAGGGATGCTCTACCACTTAGCTACATCACTATTCCTTTTTGAGACAGAACCTTTCTAAGTTGCTGAAGCTGGCCTCAAACTTGAAATCCTCCTGCCTCAGCCTCCTGAGTTGTAGGAGTTAGAGACCTGAGTCACTGTACCAGGCTGCCCATATGATTTGACCTTTTTTCCTATGTTTTTTTCCCATGGATTTTTTTGGCCTCGTGCTGGGAATTGAACCCAGTGCCTTGTGCATGCTAGGCAAGACTTCTACCACTGAGCTACATCCCCAGCCCTTTTTATTTTATTTTTTAGAGAGGATCTCAGTGAGTTGCCTAGGCTGGCTTTGAACTTGTGATTCTCCTGCCTCATCCTCTGGAGTAGCTGGGACTACAGATGTGAGCTTCCCTTTGGGGTTAAAAATAAATTTTTGAGTTCTTTATCCATTTTGAGAACAGTGAACAAGGGACCACAGACAGTACCTAATGAAGAACACACATCACATCAACTTAGGACAATCCATAACTTGATTATTTGTTTATTTTATCCTCCTCAAAGTCTGGTTCACTTCTTACTTTTCAAAATACAAAAACAAACAAACAAAACACCAAAACCCCATTGGGACTGGGGCTGTAGGTTAGTAGCAGAGTGCTTGCCTAGCACAAGTGAGGCACTGGGTTTGATCCTCAGCACCACATAAAAATAAACAAATAAAATAAAGGCGTCCTGTCCATCCACAACTACAAAATAAACAAAACAAAACACCAAAACCAACCAATCAAAAACAACACCCTCCCCCAAAATAAGCAAGATAATTTTGCAAATGAGAAAGAAGACCCCTCCCCCAAAGCACATTCAGTTCCTTCTCTTGTCTAGCTTTTTCAAAGATGGGGCAGACGGAAAAGAGGCTGAAGTGCAAAATGTTGTAGAGGTTAAACAGGAATGGAAAGACAAATCCTAAAGAATCCAGCTCTGCATGGTGGTGCACGCCTGTAATCTCAGCAGCTTGGGAGTCTGAGGCAGTAGGATGTGAGTTCAAAGCCAGCCTCAGCAACTTACCAAGGCCCTAAGCAACTCAGAGAGACCCTGTCTCTAAATAAAATATTAAAAAGGGCTGGGGATGGGGCTCAGTGGTTGAGTGCCCCTGGGTTTAATACCTAGTTAAAAAAAAAATTAAAGAATCCAAAAGGGGAAAGAGATGATAGTAATCAGAGAAGGAGCAAAACAGAAGAGGAGGAGAAATGAAGAAGAGATAGAAACATAGAAAAAGACAACATGAAATACAGACAGGCTCAAATTAACAAGGTTTAATTTATGATTTTTCTACTTTACGATGGTGAGAATGTGATTCCCATTTAGTAGGAACTGTACTTGGGATGTGGAATTTGGATCTTCTCCCAGGCTAACGATAAGCCGTATGATCTTCTGATGATGCTGGGTGGTGGCAGGAAGCCCAGCTCTCCTAGTCAGCCCATGATCACGAGGACAAGACAACTGATGCCCTACGGTGGCCGTGCTGCTGAGGTGGCTTGTGTGGTAAGTCAGGTACATTAAATTCTTTGTCCACTCTGATACTTTCAATTTCTAAGTTTTGGGTTTTTTTTGATACCAAAGATGATGCTTAACAACTGAGCCACAAATTCTCTAGGGCCTTGCTATGTTGTTGAGGCTGGCCTTGAACTTGTGATCCTCCTGCCTCAGCCTCCCCAGTTGCTGGGATTACAGGCGTGCCCCACCATGTCCAGTTTTTTTTTTCTTTTGTGGTATTGAGGATTGAACCCAGGGCCTTGTGCATGGGAGGGAAGCACTCTACTAACTGAGCTACATCCGCAGCCCATGCCCAATTTAATTCATAAGTTTTTCTGCACGTAACCATGTGAGCTGTGTGAGGATAAGCTCTATTCCTTGGCATGGGATTATGCTATCCCTGGGCTCCTGCATTAGTTCCTAATCAGTGAACATTTGCTGAGTGGATGAACGAAGGGATCCTACCACATTAGCCATCTCAGCACACATCACACTGGTGACCTGCTGTCAGCCACCTCTCTTGACTTCTTGGGGATATTTCTCATGAAATGGCATGTCACAGCTCCAGACTTTTAGCTAAGGACAAAGGGCTGGATTGTCTCTTGACATGAAATCTGCGTTTCAAACCTTGCAAATCAAATGATCTTTGCAGAGGTGAGTGCCGACCCTGTGAGATGCGTGGCATGTGTTTGGAAGGCGGTCTGCATTCCAGGAGAGCATTGGTTCTGGAGTTATGTCATAGACCTTTCTGCCAAGGGAAATAAGGTCATTTTATGCTTTTGGTAAGATGCCATGGATGCCTGTTGGGAGTGTCTCAAGGCTTTGTGGAAACTTTGTCAAAGACAAAAGTCCCAGAAAAGTACAGGACACTTCCCTGGTGTTTGTTGAATGGGATAGCGGGAGAACTTTGTATTTCTTCCCAATTTATGGGATTATATTTCATTATGGAAGATTCTAGAAAGTGTGGAGGTGGGCAGGAGAGAGAGGACTCCATAGAGTTCACAGTGGTAGCCCCTGTTGGATCCTGAACCAAATTCTTTTCTTACATGGGTCCAATAACATAGCAAAAATATCAGACTGGCCTGATTAATCAGTGTTAGATAATGGCTGAGATACTTAATGTTAGAGATCCTCATAATATAGTGGTCTTTCTTGTTTTTTAAGAACTGAATGAATGAGAAAGTTAAGTGTGCTTGGGATTTGATTCTCATCACCCCATGGAATGAAGCCAAGCTGCAGAAGCACACAAATGGCTGAATTTGGATAACTTTATCCCAGGAGAAGGTAGCAAAAGGTAAGTGAACCTGTAGTTTGTGGCAATGACAGTGCTATTCTCTTTTCTTTTGAATTAAAACTATATCAGGTTTTACTCCTTTATGTTGGATCCAGGAATGTTTTATAGTTCATCTCTTCACCCTGTGCTCCCCTAACTTTTGAATTTTTTTTTTTTTTGTACAAAGAGCTAGAAAACTACTTGTGTCAGTCAGTTGTCTGATGCTATAACAAAATACCCGAGGCTGGATAATGTATAAAGAAGAGAGGTTTATTTAGCTCACAGTTTTGGAGGCTAAAAATCCAAGATTGATACTGTATTTGTTCAACCCTGCTAGAGGGCACAATGGTGGGACAGCTTATGAGAGGGAGACATCACATGAGACAGCCAGAGAGCAGGGAGGGATCAGCCTTGCTCCTTTTAAACAACTCATCTCCTAGGAACTAACTAGGGACTATAGCAACTGTGTTCATCCCTTTTGAAGGCAAGGCCCCTAATGACCTAACTCCTTCTTTGTAGGTGTCACCTCTTAAAAACTTCTACCTCCTCCCACCCTCACTACACTAGGGACCAAGTCTCCAACACATGAATCCGTGGAGGATGAACCATGTCTAAACCACAGCATCATTTAAGCACAGGGACAGGGTTCATGTCTTAGGAGGCTTGAAGGAAGGGCAAGGTGCTACAGGGAGTGGCGGCTCTATCCATCCATCAGTTGCTAAGTGCTGGTGAGGTCATCCCTGCCTTCCATGTCATGAGGCAGGGGTAGGTGTCATCTAAGATATCTTTTCTGTCCTCCAAGATCTGGTAATCTAGGAGGGGAGGGCTCCTTGTGAGAAAACACAAAACCAAAAACCATACAAACAAAAACAAGGTGCATGCCTATACTCCCAGCTACTCGAGAGGCTGAGGCAGGAGGATTCAAAGTTTGAGGCCAGCCTCAGCAACTTAGCAAGACCCTGTCTCTAAATAAAATTTAAAAGGACTGAAGATGTAGCTCAGTGATAGAGCACCCCTGAGTTCAGTTCCCAGCATCCCTGCCCCCAAAAGACACAAGAGAATCAGTTTCAGAACCCTTAAGACAGCTGGCTGCAGTTGTCCACTGGGGGAGAGCAGAGGGGTTACGGAAGACTTCCTGCAGGAGGTGTGTGGCTGGGATTTGCCTTGAAGGGAAGAGGTGAGAGGAACAGTCTGATAGGGGAGTACTGTAGCATGGAGGATCCTAATGCACTTTCAAAATGTGCCCTGAGCATCCTTGTTGACCACCAAGAATCCTGGACCCACCCCTACAGTGAGCCTAAGTCCACTGGAGTAGATTGTTTGCAAACATGGCTGCCATAGGGGGCTGGGGCTGGGGCTCAGTGGTAGAGTGCTTTCCTGGCATGTGTGAGGCCCTGGATTTGATCCTCAGCACCACATATAAACAAATAAACAAACAAATAGAATAAAGGATCCATTGACAACTAAGAAAATATTTTTTCAAAAATAAGATGACTGTCACAAATCCTTTCAGGCCTTATTGCCAGGTGACTTCACCTGTCCTTCCATCACAAAGTAGAATCTATTTCCCTTCCCCTTGAAACTGGACTAGCTTGTGACTTGATTTGACTAATAGAATATTATGGTTTAGATATGAGGTGTCCCCCAAAAGTTCATGTGTGAGAAAATACAAGAAAGTGTACAGGTGACGTAATTGGGTTGTGAGAGTCTTGATCAGTGGGTGAATCCCCTGGTAGGGATTAGCTGGGTGGTAACTGTGGGTTGGGAGGGTGTGGCTGAAGGAGGTGGGTCCCTGGGGGAGTGTCTTTGGGGCTTATATTTTGTACCTGGAGAGCAGAACTCTCTCTCTGCTTCCTGGTTCCATGTCCTGAGCTGCTGTCCTCCACCACACCCTTCCGCCATGATGTTTTATCTGACCTCAGACCCAAAGCAATGGAGTCAGCTGGCTATGGCCTGAGACCTCTGAAATCATGAGCCCCAAAGAAACTTTCCCTCCTCTATTTGTTCTTGTTAGGTCTTTTGGTCACTGCAGTGCAAAACCTGACTAAATAAATATAGTGGAAGTGAGGCTAGGTGACCTCTGAGTCTAGGCCTTACGAGACCAGACAGTTTGGACCCTTGAGCCTACCAGGCTCCAAGGAAGCCCCGTCCAGTGGACCAAAGGGTAAGAGCTCGTGTGGAGGAGAACCCAGGCACTTCAGCCAGCCAGCCAGCCAGTACCCAATTCCAGACACGTGAATAAGATCATTTGGGACTCTCCAGTCCCAGGAGACCCATCATATGACAGCAGGTACAGGAGTGAGCCCCTGCAAGATCAGCAGAAGAATCATGAGAAATAATAAGTTGCTGTGTGAAGCTACTGAGGGGTTGGGTGTTTTATTAAACTCACGGTATAAGGATGACGGTTGCTGGATACCCTGATTTTCTTTGGTGAAATCTCCTCTGCTCAGATGGTCTTGTTGGGGCAGACATTCATTGTCACCACCATTCTAGCCAGTCACCCAGTGCATTCTCCTGTGGGGTGGAAGTCATCCATTCAGGGACATCCAGATGGGACAAGCTGGCCCAGTGTGCAATGTGATTTGTTGTGCCAATGATGCAGAAGAAGCTCCCCCTCCCCCTCCCGCTTCAGTATCTCAAGCTGTAAAGGCTGCAACATTTTCAGGCCAAGTTCAACTTCCAACTATACAGAAAATTGGGTCCGAAAGATGCAACAAGAGCAACCGAACCCTGGAGACAGCATTTGAGCTTTCAGAAATAGTCAACTAGAATCCGATAACCCCACACACTGCTCCATCACGTAGCAAATGCATTCTTCTTTGATTTAAGTGGAAGGAAATGGAATTGAGCATCTGTTTCTCACCCAATAAATAAAGTAGCCACACCCTGTCTCCTGGAGCAGCTCTTTGCTCTTGGATAAACCTGCCTTCTTTTCTTCTTTGGCCTTGCCCACAGCACTCACAATAGATTACAGTTTTGCTCCCAATTCTTTAACTCCATCTGGATAATAAAATTATACAACCATCCCAATGTGCTTTTGTCTACTCTTAATAGAGTAGACAGAGCATACTTCTGCATGTCATTAATGTTGCTTGACAGTGTGATGTGTTTTGGCCCATAGGAAATCAGCAGAAGTGACATGATTAGTGACTTTAACTATGTTTGTGCAGTTTGTGTTGGCTTCTTGCTGGCCTCGGAGTGGCTCATCCTGGAAGACAGAGATACATGGAGCAACCTGAATCTAGCCTATAGCCCAGAGCTAAATTCAACTGGAGAAGAAGAAATGCTTGTTATTGTAAACCATTGAGACTTGAGGGTTATTTGTTATACAGCATTATGGAAAAAAAAAACTGACCGATACAGGTATAAGCCAGGCTAATCAGCAATAATAACCAGATTCCCTGCTTCCCTCCTCTCATTAGATCTTTAATTTCCCCTAGGACTTGGCACAGGTGTTTTTTTTTTTTTTTTTTTTTGGCATGAGTGTATGTGTATGGATTAGTTGTACCTCTGTCCAGCCCTCTAGATACCTGTGAGGTTCCAAGGGCCCAGAATATAGTGGGTGCCTAATTCAGGCTGGGTCAGTGGCTCACTAACTTGAGTATATGTTTCAGCTTTTCCTCCCCCTACTCCCCCAAGCTGGGGATGGAACCCTGGCCCTTGTTTATGCTAGTCAAGAACTCTACCACTGAGTCAAATCCCCAGACCTTTATATTTTTTATTTTGAGGTGGAGTCTCATTAAGTTGCCCAGGCTGGCCTTGAACTTGTGATACTCCTGACTCAGCTTCGAAAGTTGATGGAATTACAGGCATGTGCCAATGCACCTGGCCTTCAGTTGTTCCTTGTGCTTGTTGAAGACGGTAGAGGTAGGGTTGGGGACATGGCCAATTTATCTTTGTGCCAACCTCTTCCCTTAAAACATTTTTATTAACCTTCACATAAAGGCTGACCTTGAAGGCAGAAAGAGGTCAAGTGGTAGCTAGCATGGACATTCAATTCAGATTATGAAAAGTTCTGGTTAATTGACTAGGGAACTGAGGCTCAGGGAGGGTGAGCAACTTGGCCAAAGTTACACAGCAGTGGGTGGCAGAGCTGGGATGTGGACTTGGGCACTCTGGTACGTTCGGAGTCTCTGTTCTCAAACCCTGTATGTAAAAGTAATAGATTTATCAGAAACAAGACACACGTGATGGTCACTAAAGGCTATTTTCAAATATCCCAATGTAATATCACAAAGGTTTAATCAAGTCATATCTGTGTGATGAAAAACATGGGTTTGGAAAATGGTGGCTGTGATGTATCCGGCTGTCGTAATGATGGAGCTGAATCTCCCGCACAGCTGATCTGATTGTCTCGAGAAATCATCACTCATTAAGGCACTGGGAGAAAAATGGATCGACCCCAGAGGCCACATGGAGAGGCAGCGCCCGGGGGAGGGGCTCTAGGACAGAGCGGGACGAGGTCCCTGGCAGCCGGGGAAGCCAAAGAGAATTACATTTAACATGAAACACAAACACCATCTAAAAGGCGGACAGTGCAGAAAAATATAAATTTGATCATGATCTGGTGACTCAGAAATCCAGCGGCCTTAGAATCCACATCTGCACACTTTTAACCCCACAGTGTCTTGGAGGATAAAATTGAGATCTTCATTAAAATGATAGAGATGGGACCCGGAGGTCATAGGGTGATGTCCTTGGAGCAGGGAACCACGGGTTCTGGTTTTGGGCAAGATGGCCATGGGACAAGTTCTGGGCCCTCAGAGAACAATCCAGAACATCTAACAAGTTACACCACTATCACACGGCTGCTTGTCCGTCCACGCTACAAATCACAAACCAGTGGCTGTAGGTCTTTGTCATTTCCTTCTTCTAAGGGCTTCTGAGTATTTCAGAGGCAGAGTATTTCTACAGGCACCAGACAGGAAGCAGGCATGGTAGGCCGGGCCCTGTGCCTTTGAATGCATGCGGAGAAGTCCCTGCAGACAGAAGCCCAACTCTGTCTAAGGTCACCCAGCCGCAGCACGAGCTGGCAAACAGGGCATTCGGTCCTTGGCCCACATTTCCCGGGGCGGCAGGTCTCTGCTGCTCAGTCAAGCCTGCATAAACGCCTTCTCAAAGTCCAGGCTCGTTCCAGCCTGCCAGATCTCTACCTCCGCATCGAGACTTGGTCTCTGTCGGTGTTTTATAAAGGCCTTCATCTCATGAGGGCCGCCCCCCATGCAGGTTTTAAAGAGCTGTTTTCTGGATTGGAATGCTTCCTCTGTAATCTGGGTCCGGGAAAGGAATGTAGTCACCTCATCCTGTCACCCTCATGAAAAAGACAGTTTCCAGAACCCCCACAAGGAGCACAGGGGCTTGCTTCAGAAGCTGGCATTGCGCAATTTGGTGAGTCAGTCAACAAACATGAAAAGGACAAGCGCAATGAAGTAGTTACTGTAGCACACGTCAGTGTGGCAGTTGTCCTTGTTTACACTGTTACCATTTTTGCCAGCCTCCTCTGCCTTCCAGGGTATTTCCTTCCTTCCTTCCTTCCTGGTACCAGGGATTGAACCCAGGGGCACTTAACCATTGAGCCACATCCCCAGTCCTTTTTTAATATTTCATTTAGAGACAGGGTCTCACTTATTTGCCTAGGGCCTTGCTAAGTTGCTAAGGCTGGCCTCTGAATTGTGATCCTCCTGCCTCAGCCTCCTGAGTGGCTGGGATTACAGATGTGCACCACCGTGCTGGCTCAGGGTGTTTTCTCTAGCCAGCACTGGGAACCTTCATGGAGGACTGCCCTTGGGAACACTGGAGACACCTAGGTTGCTCAGAGAGCTTGAGGTCCCTGCTGGTGTCCATCACCCCTCAATCCTCACCCCCAAGACCATGTTAACCAGGGGCCTGTGGTGGGAGTGTCCAAAGCCCCAGCTCCTTTGCTGAAGAGTAACTCAAACTTCTGAGCTTCCCTCAGAATCACACTGAAGGTCCCTTCTGTGGGGATTTTGCCTGAAGTCCCATCTTTCTCGCTTGCATAGCAATCTCCAAGTCAGTTGCTGTCCTAGGTTCTGGGGACATAGTGCTGGACAAGAAGAGTGTAACAAGGTCCCTGCCCTCACGAACGCCTTGTGGCTGGGAACATTTCCAGTTCAGACAGTGAACTCCAAGGTGGCACATGACAGCAAGGTGACCCATCGAGATGTGGGAAGAACATTCTGGTGTCTACTAAAAGTTATGTTTATTTCACCTTTAAACATTTTCTATTTTCATGCATGTTTCATCATGAAGATAATATTAATACAAAGACACATTTCTATAAGTTAAAACTAAATAAACATGTGATGAGGGTCCAATATGTTTTTATTCATAGAGAAAAGAAGTGAGATCAAAATTTAGGATACAGCCAGAAGCCATGGTGCAGACCTGTAATCTCAGTGACTCAGGAGGCTGAGGCAGGAGTTCAAAGCCAGCCTCAGCAATGGTGAGGCCCTAAGCAACTCAGTGAGACCCTGTCTCTAAATAAAATACAAAATAGGGCTGGGGATGGGGCTCAGTGGTTAAGCACCCTTGAGTTCAAATCCCAATACGAAAAAAGAATAGAAAGAAAGAATGAATGAATAAATTTAGGATATGACTGAGGGTGTAGCTCCGTGGCAGAGCACTTTCCTAGCGTGTGTGAGGCCCTGGGTTCCGTCCCCATCATGAAGGGGAAAAAAACGAATCAAAACCCAAACTTTGGACACAAAAGGGAGCCAAACCTGGTAAAGGTTAAGCCTGTCCTTAGTGGAACTAGAGACCCCCATGTTGCTGTTTTCCAGCCCCGGAATGTGTTGAAGACTGTAATTAAGTCCCCCCCGAGGTCCTTTCCATTCAAAACAAGCCCTACCTCTCGGGCTTTTCTTACCAGCTTTATCTTTCTGCCCCTTCATCATTTCTGCTGCTGTTGTTTGGACCCTGTCCAAGTTCCGCAGGCCTGGCATTAATTGTAAGGCCCAATATTCCTATAATTGCAGGGTAAGTATTTTTGTGCAGATCACAAGCCTGACCTCCTTTGTTATTTAGTTTGAGCTGGATTCTCCGTGGACAGAGGGAGAGGCATGAAATGAGTAAATATTTAATTCAGGAGAAGCCTGCAGCTTCAAAATGTTTTCCCATTTGCTCGGCGCTGGCCCACATATTGAAGTCGCTTCTGTGGAGCTCCGGGTCGCACCCTGCCATGCAGGCCTGGCAAGGGGAGCCCGGAAAATGACACATTGGAATCAGTGGCTGCACACGGGCAGGTACTCTTCACAGTCGCTTTAGCAACCCAGCCGTGGGCAGCCCCTGGAAAGGCCACTCGGGGTCTCTCGCTGCTGCCAACGGGAGGTCTAGGGCCTGGGAAGGTGCCCTCCCGGGGTGAACAAGGAGCTGAGGTTAAGGACTAAGGTGGGGTGGAGCAGAAGGTGGCAGAGAAGGACAGGTGAGAGGGCTGAGCCTGGAGCCAGGATGCACGTGGCACTGAGCAAAGTCAAGGGCATCAGAGACACAAGAAGACAATCAGAGGCAACTGGTGGCTGGGAAAGCGTACTCTGCCCCTATCTGCATGGCCACAGGCAGTCACTATTGTCTGGATGTGCTAACCATGTGAGCTTTCCACCCACCCCTCCTCTTCATAACCTGTGGCTCCAATCTGCAGGCTGGCCGGGGCTGCAGTCATCGTGGGTCAGAGGAGCTGTTTTCTGAAATCACCTGATTCACGTGGCCCACAGTTGTCACATGCTTGCACCAATCGACACCTTAACATTTAGGCTGGGAAAAAAAAAGTTAATGAGATCGAGAAATGACATATAATCAAAGGTATGAATACTGTTGCAATTTAAAGACTGCATTAATATTCCATGACACAGGAAGGTCCTAGATGTCAGAGCACTTGTGTTTAAATGAGCTCTGTTAGTTACTAGCTAGTGGAGGGAGCTCCAAAATATTATGAAGGGATAGCAATGATGTTATAGATAATTGAGCACTTACAATATATACAATAATTTAAGAGCTTAAGATGAAGTCTTTGCTCAAAAGGATTATTCTCCATGCAAAAATGCCTCTATTTTTTTCTACAGGTTTACACTCCAACAAATTCTAAGAAGTGAAGATGCACACATTCACCCATCCATCCACCTATCCATACAGTCCTGTGTCCATCTATTCTTTCATTCATACTTCTGTCCATCCATCATCCAACCATCCAACCATCCAGTCATCCATCCATCATCTGACTATCCAACCATTCATCCATCCATTCATTATTCAACCATGCATCCATATCTTCATCCATCCATCTATTGCTTGACCATCCATCCATCCATCCATCCATCCATTCATCTATCCATCCATCCATCCATCCATCCATCCATGCATGTGAGAGTCCAGGCACTGTATTAGACACAGAAGATACATGTAGGACTAAGACATTCTTGCATCCAAGGAGTTCAAGTTGGAACTTGAATTATGCCTTCAACTCAAAACCAAGTAAATCTGGGTTGCATACAAAATTACATGCTTATCCGGGCACAGTGGCATATGCCTGTAATCCAAGCTGCTCGGGAGGCTGAGGCAGGAGGATCGCAAGTTCAAAGCCAGCCTCAGCAACAATGAGGCCCTTAGCAACTCAGTGAGACCGTGCCTCTAAATAAAATACAAAATGGGGCTGGGGATGGGGCTCAGTGGTCGAGTGCTCCTGAGTTCAATCCCTGGTACAAAAAAAAAAAAAAAATAAAAAAATTACATGCTTAAACCTAACACGTGCTGAGAACTCCAGGGGATGAGCAAAGAAGACCTTAAAGGAAAAACACCTCCAGACAAAGAGCCACCTGCGTGCTCGGCTTTTATCCCCCTGCATTTCTGCCCTTTTCCTAGTCATGTTCTCATGCTCATTTCGTGACTGTGCCTGGATTCCAGGAGTTTACTTTTCCTCTTTCTCTTCGGGCCTTGTGTGGGCACAGATCTTTCGCTTTCCCCTTTGGCAAAATGGGCAGGCCACCAAGAAAGCTAAGGATAAGAGGAAATCCTAAAATGTAAATATTTAAAAATGCATGAGATTATCTGTTTATGGAGTAAGAATTCCCCAGTCCAAGAATTCTAGTAAGATACTCTGAGCTTCTGAGTGCACAGAATTTGTTGATCTAAGATCTTAACACTCTAGGTGCTTTCTGGGTGGCCGCTGCCCAAAGGTGGACTACCTGGATTCCTTCCCTTTCAGCCTCTGGTCTCCTCGTCCTTACCACCTCTTGGCTTGGCCGTGTGTATCAGCCACTATTGCTGTATAAATAGCAACCACGAGTTCTCAGTGGCATAATCATAAGCATACACTTCTCTGTCCTACCTGGCTTGGTTGGGGTGGCTCAGCTAGGCTTGGCTCTGATGACGATGGCAGAGACCCAGGAAGGCAAGCGGAAACAAGCAGGGTTTCCTTAGGTCTAAGCTCAGAAACGAAGCACTTGCTTCTAGCTATGTTCCATTAACCAAAGCGAGTCTTGTGACCAAGGTGAAAGTCAAGTTAGGGGAAATAGAATGGACTACCCATCCAGGTGTATGATAAAGGGTGTGGATTCAGGGAAAGGCAGAACCAGGTCTAGAAATTTAATGAACCACCAGGGGAAATAGAAAATTCAAAAATGAATATACAAGCCAGGTCTGGTGGTGCACGCCTGTAATCCCAGTAAAAACTAGGGAGGTTGAGGCAGGAGGATTGCAAGTTGGAGGCCAGCCTCAGCAGCCTAGTGGAACCCTGTCTCAAAAAATAAAAAGTGTGGCGGATGTGACTCAGTGGTTAAGTGCCCCTGGGTTCAATCCCTGGTACCAAAAAGAAGGAGAATATATAGTGTAAAGATGGTCCTGGATTTACAATGGCTTGACTAATGATTTTTCGCCTTGACTATGGTACAAAAGCAACACACCTTCAGTAGAAATGCACTCTGAGTTTTGAATTTGGATCACCTCCCAGGTTAGCCATATGTGGTCTCATCCTCATGTGATGCTGGGTAACAGCAGCGACAGCGGCTCTCCGTCAGCCCCACAATCACCAGGAGAAATGCTGGTGTGCTATGGTGTGCTCTGTGGCTATTTGGGGGGTCACGATCAGTGCACTAAATGCATTTTCCGCGTATGATATTTTCAACTTGCAATGGGTTGATCCAGAGGCAACCTATTCTTACCTTAAGGAGCACCTGTATAGATTTTCTGATCCTTACAACTCCAAGTGTAGGTGATCAGTGTACCCAATCCTCAAAAATAATCGCAGACACATAAAATAACTAAATGACTTGGCCAAAGTCCCTTGGCCCATCCTCATGGCTCTCTTTCTTCTGTGTCGTAATCCAGGAGCGAGTCCCTGTCCCCGCAGCCTCCTTCCTGGAGACATTCAGATGCTACTTTCCTTTTTCAGATGGTCTCACCCCCCAATGGCATTTTCTGCTTTCAGTCTGACAGTCCTCCTGCTCTGGCCTTATTTGCATAGCCGAGCCGGGGAGCATCCTGGGAACCCGAGAAGGGCTTGCCTGCTGGCTCCCCTGCAGAATTTGGAGTAGCTCCCCCAAGAGGAATGGTTTGCAAAGCTCCAACATTATTATCCATAATGTATAAAGCCCTCAAACAGATATTGATTGACATTAATACAACATGTAGTAAAATGGAGAGTCATTCTCTCAACCTGGGTGGACATGGTTCTGGGTATAAATCACCTTTCTAACTATCAGGCAAATGCCTGCTAACGTGCTGGTGGCTTTTCATCAGCCTCCCGGCCGTGGAGCTCCGAGTCTTCACTTGCATTGGAGACCTTTTGGTTTTTATCTACATGCAGTTGCGCAAAATGTTGCCTTTAAGATGTATCTGCCGTGGGGCTGGGGTGGTGGCTCCATGGTAGAGCACTTGCCTGGCATGCATGAGGCACTGGGTTCGATCCTCAGCACCACATAAATGCAAAATAAAAATATTGTGTCCACCTAAAACTTAAAAAAATAAATATATCAAAATGGATCTGCCTTCTTTATTAGGGAAAAATCATAGCTTTCAGCATCGGTTTTGGATTGTCAAGGAGCGATTGCATGGTTATAGAAGAGAGGAGGTTCTAAAGGAAAGGAAATCCTTACAACAAGAGAGGTAGCACACCTTCCTTTCAAAATACTGGCTTCTATTTTTGTCATACTCTACATGCATATGATTTAAATGGTGAAATAGTTCTAGAACGTTTTTGGTGAAAGCACAGAAGTTTTTGGCAAACCAGGCCCCCTTCCTCTTTCATCTGCTTTGGGTATAAATTACCTTTCTAACTATCAGGCAAATGCATCTACCTCTGACCCGGAAGAACATATTGCTACTTTAGGCTGCTTCAGTTTTAGTCTTCATCTTTGGATTCCTATTGACTTCCTGGGCCAGACTATGAGCAATCGTTTCTCTTTTTATAATCCTGGCTGTGCCCATTGTTCCCTGTCTCACTTGCTCTCAAGATAATCCCCTTATAATTTAGGTAAGGTCAATATTTAGCATTCAATTTACAATCCTCCCTCAATATCCCTAGGGAAGATTCTCCTCCCCCACCAAGATACCCAAATCTCTGGATGCTCAAGTCCCTTATAGAAAGTGCCAAAAGTCTTTGTGGAGAATGTCCACCCATCTTCCTGTATACTGTGAACCATCTCTAGATTAGTTATTTAGGCACTGGGGATTGAACCCAGGTCTGCTTAACCACTGAGCCCCATCCCCAGCCCTTTTTAATATTTTATTTAGAGACAGGGTCTCACTGAGTTGCTTAGGGCCTCTCTTTTGCTGAGGCTGGCTTTGAACTCTCGATCCTCCTGCCCCAGCCTCCCGAGCCACTGGGATTACAGGCATGTGCCACCGCATATAGCTTTCTAGATTGTTTATAATACTTAATACAACATAAATGTTATGTAAATAGTTTTACTGTACTGTTCACGGAATAGTGACAAGAAACAAAGTCTGAATGTGTTCAGTAGAGATGTAATTATTTTCCCCCAAATGTTTTCCATTCGTGGCTGGTTGAATCTGTGGATGGTGGACCTGGGATATGGGGGACTGTCTAGACTATGGCTATGCCAACCTAGCTGAGCCATGTAGTACCTCTGGGATTTTTTTTCACTTCTACCTATGGTTGATGATTGCAAAGATGCCCATAATTCCTGCCCTGAATGTGCACCCTTTCCTTTGCCATGTGACTTCTCTGTTCCTTCATCCCTTGGTTGGTTTTTCCACTTCTTGAGTCTGAGCTCATCCCTGTGAATTGCTGTGGCCAGAGGGACATTGTGTTTGTTTCCTGCTGCTGCTATAACAAATGGTCACCCACTTAACGATGTGAAACAACATAGTGTCATTCTCTTCAGCTCTGGAGGTCAGTAGTTTCAAATTGGTTTTATGGGGCTAAAGTCAAAGCCTTGGTAGGATCCTTTGGGTCCTTTTGAAGCCTCAAAGGAGAGACTCTGTTTCCTTGCCTTTTTCAGCGCCTAGTGCTGCCAGTGGCCCTTGACTTGTGGCCTTTCCTCCCTCTTTAAAGTGCATCGCTTCAGTCTCTGCTTAAACTCATCACATAGCCTTCTCCTCTCACCTTTGGCTCTTCTTCCCCCTCTGCCCCACCTTTTTGTGTGTGTATTTTATTTTATTTTATTTTGGGCACTTCGGATTGAACCGAGGGGTGCTTTACCACTAATTGATGTCCCAACACTTTTTATTTTTTATTTAGAGACAGGATCTTGCTAAGTTGCTTAGAGACTTGTTAAGTTATTAAGGCTGGCCTCGAACTTGAGATCCTCCTCCCTCAGCCTCTGGAGTTGCTGGGATTATAGGAGTACACCACCACTCCTAGGTCTGTCATCAGTTTTATGAAGCAAAGAGAAATATCTTGAGACATCTCTGAAGACAAATAAACAAAAATTATGCAAACCATTTTTTTTCCAGAATGCTGCAAACAGGCTTATGAGAAATTCTTATCAGCTATAAAACTACGTCTAACAACACCTGTATTACAATGTAGAACTCTGATAATTTTATAATGACATTCTTTTTTGAGCTGCCATCTTTTTGTTTATTATTACTATAACTATTAACATATAAATTTATGAATTAGTGGGTTTCACTGCAACATTGACATACATGCATATATTGTGCGTTGGTCTTGTTCACCTTCTCCTCTCCCCTCTCCCCCGCAATCCCACCTTGCCCCTGTCCTGCCAGTCCCTTTCCTTTGCCCTTAAAGTCCCTCTTCTACTTTCAGGTCATTTTTTTTTTTTTTTGCTTTCAGTTTCCACGTGTGAGAGAAAACATCCTCTACGTGTCTTTCTGTGTCTGCCTTACTTTGCCTTAACATGGGGCCTCCAGTTCCTTTGATTTTCCCGCAGATGCCAGCTTCCTTCTTCTCCATGGTGGAATAGTACTCTATTGTGGACACATACTATATTTTCTTTAGTGATTCATCTGTTGATGAGCCCCTGGGCTGATTCTGGGTCTTAGCTACTGTGCACGGTGCTATAAGAAACATGTGTGTGCAGGAGTGTCTTCTGTATGCTGACTCCATTGCCTCTGGATAGAGACCCAGGGGTGGATTAGCCGGATCCTTGGGTGGTTCCATTCCTGGTCTTTAGAGGAACCTCCAGGGTGATTTCCATAGTGGCTGTACTAATTTACATTCCTACCAATAATGTTTAAGGCAAGTGGTCTACTGCAGAGCTATATGTCTAGCCCTTTTTAAATCATATTTTGAGACAGAGTCTCACTAAGTTGCTGAGGCTAGCCTTAAATTTGCAGTCCTCCTGCTTCAGCCTCTGAGTAGCTTGGATCACAGGTGTGCACAGGCACAACCTCTCTATCTGAAGATGTTTCTTTAATCACACCTGCCAAATCTCTCTTTTTCCTATCAGGTCACATTTACAGGTTCTGAGGAACCTTGACATTTTGGGGGGATCCATTACACGGCCATGAGAGACATTAGTGAATGTACTGCACTTTGAAACCTGAGACCATGATGTGGCTGATTCTGAGCTATCCAATGGAGGAAAATTGAGACTTCCCAGCCAGGAGCTGACAACCATCAGACAGGTGAGTGAGCCTATCTCACATGATCTGGCCTCAGTTGAACCTCCAGAGAACTGGAGTCCCATAAATGACTGTAGGTAAGAACTCAGATGAGCCCAGCCCAAGTTGTTGATTCACAGAATTGTGACCAAATAAAGTGGTGTTTGTTTTAAGTCGCTAAAGTGTTTGAGTGGTTTGTTACAAAACAATAGATAACTGGAACATTTCTCTGTATACTTATTACTAACAAAACCCTAAGTCTCCATTTACTATCTCAATCTCCTCTTCATATAATCAAACAGATACAACATTCTGTTAATTCCACCATCTTGGAGAGATTGCTTCTAGCATCTTCTGGCTTATTCTCCCCCCTACTCCTGTTGTACAAGTGTCCTCCTGAATCTTTCTTCAGCATCTCCTGAGATAACCCTCATTTTCCCTCTGTATCAGATTTCATGTTTCCTAGAGTTCATGCCTTCTTTCTTGGTTTACTTCCTTGTTTTTTGTGAAGCATATCCTTGGTTAGCTTTCTCAGCAAGGTTGCAATAGAATGTAAGCTTTTAAGGATTTACATGGTTAATCGTATCTTTGTATTTTCTCATTAATGGTGCCCCAAGTGATGATGGTTCAACTTAAGATTTTTTACTTTACAATAGTGCAAACCCAATATTCATTCAGTAGAAACCATCTTTCAAATTTTGAATTTGGCTTTTTTTCCCATGCTTCCCATCTCCCTCAAGGTGATGGGCAGCTACAGTTCCCAGTCAGCCCTGCAACTGTTCTACAGTGTGCGGTAGACCAATGTTCTACCGCACACTGTGCTGCTGAACTGTGCTGCATGACTGGATAGGCGGATTAAATGCATTTTAAAAAAATATTGTTTAGTTGTCAATGGATCTTTATTTTATTTACTTATTTATATGTGGTGCTGAGAATCGAACCCAGCGCCTCACACGCTAGGCAAGCACTCTGCCACTGAGCCACAACTCCAGCCCCTTAAATGCATTTTTTACTTCTGACATTTTCAACTTATGATGGCTTTACTGGGGGTCAATTTCTTTTTTTTTTAAAGACATTAGAAATATTTAATTTTTTTCTGTTTAATTCGGAAATAATAGTTGTACACATTGATGGGGTATAATGTGATGATATGATATTTATATACATTATGGAATGGTTAAATCAAGCTGGGGGTCAATTTCATCATCAGTTAAAGAATATATATATATATATATATATATATATATATATATATATATATATATATATATATATATTTGTACCTTTCCTAAGTATAGGATGCCAAGTTTGAGATGATTTGCTCTTATCATTTAAAAGGCATTTGTTTTGGCTTGGACTTAAAAGTCTCCCAATGAAAGCTTGGTCCCCAGTCTGTGGTGCTATTGGGAGATGGTGGGCCCTTTAAAGGGTGGGGCCTAGTGAGAGGAGGTTAGATCATTGGGAGGTTAGATCATTGTTGGACTGTATATTGGAACTCCGGCCTCTCTTCTTCCCTCCCTCCCTCCCTCTCTTCCTTCTTTTCTTCCTCCTTCCCTCCCTCCCTCCCTCCCTTACTCCCTCCCTTCTCTTTCTTCCTCCCTCCTTTCCTTCCTTCCATCCTTCCTTCTTCTTTCCTCCCCCTCCCTTCTCTCATGCTTCCCAGCTTCCATGAGGTTATCATACTCACCTCCCCACTCTGATGCTCTACCTCACCACATTTGAAAGCCAACTGAGCCAACCAACCATGGATTGAAATCTCTGAAACTGTGAGCCCAAATAAACATTTTATCTATTTAAGTTAGTTTATCTTAGGGATTTTATCAAAGCAACAGAAACTTGTCTAACAGTATCTCTCCATCATCTTTTAGTTTCCAGTTACTGTTGAGACCTCTGAGCTCAGGCACAATTCCGATTCTTCAACTCTTAAGCAGTCTATGCTTTTTGCTCTTTGGAAGCCTCTAGGGCCTTCTCTTTGTCCTGCATTATGAACTTTCACAATGGTGTGCCTTCATCCAACCGATTCCATTCAGTTGGATACTTGGGATGCCCTTTCAATATGGAAATTCACATTTATAAGAAGTTTTTCTTGAATTTTCTTTGAAGATATCACTTCCTTCATTTGATCCTCTCTTTTTCTAGAAAGACTATTATTTAGAGGATGGACTTCTTGGATGGATCTGTTAATTTTCGTAAAAGTCATTTCTAATTCCCATCTTTTTGTCTTGTTTGCTCTAGTTTCTGGAAACTTTCCTCAAGTTTGCCTTCCAACATTCTTATTGAAATTTTAATTTCTTCTTTAGGAGGTTGTTTTCCCCAAATGTTCCTTTTAAATACATTCTGTTCTTGCATCAGGCTGCAAAATTATTTGGTAGTTGGGAGTACAGACTGAAGCCAGATCTTTTGGGTGTAGATCCAACCTACTCCTGTAATCGCATCAACTTTGATAACTTCTTTAATCTCTTTGAGCCTCAGCTTCTTCATCTTTAAAATGGGAATAATAATTCTACCTGCCTATTAGGATTAGCGAGAGGATTAAATGAATTAATTCTCATAAAGCACTTAGAAAAGGAACTATATAATAAACACTAAAACTTTAGGTATTATCACCATTTTATTTCTCTGACAGTGTTAACGACATTTTTTTTTCTTTTTTCAGGTTTCTTTTGCCCAAATAATATTTGTCTCTGCCAAAATGTCCCCTTTTGTTAACTTATTTTGGTTCTCTCTCTCTCTCTCTCTCTCTCTCTCTCTCTCTCTCTCTTTCTCTCTCTCTCTCATGTGTGTGTGTGTGTGTGTGTGTGTGTGTGTGTGTGCAAGTGTGTGTGTTACTGGGAATTAAATCCAGGTTGCTATACCAGTTAGCTATATCCCCAACCTTTTTTAAATTTTTTATTTCAAGACAGGATTGCACTATGTTGCCTGAGCTGGCCTTGAATTCGCCATCCTCCTACCTCAGCCTCCAGAGTCTCTGCGATTACAATGCTCAGGGCTCTCTCTCTTTCCTTTTGCAGTCCCAGGGATGGAATCCAGGGCCTCACACATGCTAGGCAAGCCCTCTACCACTGAGTCACATTCCCAGACCTGCGGTATCTCTTTTGATTTCAAGTTAGAGACATCCTGCAGGTGCTTCTGGTCCTTGTCTATGTGTTCATATTGAAGAGTGGTTCTGGGTGTTTTCAGACGTCTCTTCTTGGGGGCAGGGTGGGGGGAGTGAGGAAGACAACAGATATTCCTGGTAATCACAATGTCAACTGCATATAAGTCCTTTCTTAGATGGTACCCACTCCTGTCGCGACCCCTTGCCCGCAAGGAAGACGCAACTCAGGAATCTTCTTTCAGCAGTTTATTCAGGCCTTGATTTAAGTATCTTATAGTGACTCCCTTTCTTTCTTTTTCTCCTTTCTCCTTCCTCCCGAGGGCCCAAGCACAGCCTCATAAAGCCTCCCACGTACCAATCTTAAACCGCCGCGTGGGTCTTTCTTATAGGGTGGCAAGAGATAGCGTGCCAACTCTCCACAAAGGAATTTGATTTATCACAGGCCACAGTGGAAGCCGGCGCCATCTTCTAATGGCGGCCACAATTTACAACAATGGCTTACTACACACTCCTTCCACTCTACCCGGTAACCCCCACCCAGAGATCTTCGTTTTTATAGTTTCTTGGGTCCATGCATCCATGGGAGGGGACAGTAGCCTGTCTGGGTAAAGTTGAGTAGGGAACTTAGAGTGCCCTTCTAGACAGACTTTCAACCAGTTCTTTCATCTTCAAATTTCCATTTCCTTCTACTACTTGAGGCCTCTGGTGTCACCCAGGTCTGGACATTTGGGCAGTTCTATGGTGCTTATGAGGTTCTAAACTCTTTCCCACTCCAGGACTTTCTCAAGTTGCAAAATTAGTTCCTATTCATTTAGCAGTTTCCTACATTCTAAAAATACCTGTCTCTTTTCCTGGCCTTTGTGGATTTGACTTTATAAACATTCATTTTCTGTCGTTTGTGTGATGCTTCAAGAGGAAACCGAGCTTAGTGGGGCACGGTGGTGCACGCCTGTAATCCCAGAGGCTCAGGAGGCTGAGGCAGGAGGATCATGAGTTCAAAGTCAGCCTCAGCAAAAGCGAGGCCCTAAGCAACTCAGTGAGACCCTGTCTCTAAATAATATACAAAATAGGGCTGGGGATGTGGCTCAGTGGTCAAGTGCCCCTGAGTTCAATCCCTGGTACACCCCTCCCCCGCCAAAAAAAGGAAACTGAGCTAAAAGTGTGTATGTTCCGTTCACTGTCTTTAAACAGAAGTTTTCCCTGAACTTTTATTTAAGGTGCAAAGTATACTTAGAAATTCTGCCTTGAATACTGTAGTCCGATGGAGATGGAACCTGGGGCCTCACGGGTACTAGGCAGGCGCTCAACTGCTAAGCTACACCCCAGTCCTCCAATTTAGTTTTTGATTCCAGAGGTAGTGACAGTGGTCCCCAAAGTACTCATGTAGAATTACTAGAAGGAGGGAAGGGAGGGAGAAAGAAAGGAGAGACGGAAGGAGGGAAGGAGGGAGAAAGGAAGAAAAGAAGGATGTAAGATCTTGAGGTGGGAAAATGATGTCAGATAAATAAGACAAACAGTGCTGATTGGAAGACTGGGTTGGGCCTCCAGGGGTGGAGCAATGCTTTATTTCTCACGACATTCAAGGCTGACACATTAGGGGAGTCGGAGATCCCACCAAATCCCACTTTTACCTCCTCAATTTCTGCTGGTGTGCTGGGAAGTCAATTTCTCCAAAGCTGAGCTTCCTATGGCTATATTAATGTGAAATGTAATAATACATAACTGTAAACTAGTTTATGTGATTCCCAAATGAATGAGTAGGGGGGAAGGTAATTTATTATCAATTTGCATCAAATTTCAGTTAATGTAAAAAATGCAAAGCTTATTTTAATATACTGATTTCTGGGAAAGGCTTTCCATTAAACAGAGTGTCAAGTGGGGGTAACAATTAGCCTGGGGAAGAGTGTTTATGGTTTCCGTATCTGGGCTCCCTGGGAGGAACCGCAGGCTTTGGGAAGGCTTTTTGGGTCGGGCCTCAGGTTCGATGCACAGTGGAGGGCTGAATGTCTCAACTTCCTCATGGCCTGGGTAAAATATTGTGATGAATGATGATGACAGGTCTGGTGGTCTGTTCTGGGATGACAGAAGGACTTGGATTTGGGAAGGAGCAGGAAGTGCAGCTGAGATCTACAGCAGGGGTTGACAAACTATGGGTAAAGGATCAAATCCTGCCCACCACCTAGTTTTATAACTAATTTTTATTTTATTATTATTATTTTTGGTACTGGGGATTGAACCCAGGGGAACTTAACTATGGAGCCACGTCCCCAGCCCTTTTTATATTTTCTTCAGAGACAGGGTCTCACTGAGTTGCTTAGGGCCTCACTAAGTTGCAGAGGCTGACCTCCAACTTGAGATCCTCCTGCCTCAGCCTCGTGAGCTGCTGGGATTACAGATGTGCAGCACTGTGCCTGGCTATAATAGTTTATAGGTATATCAGATGAGTACCCCCATTCTTTTACTTGGTGTGTATGACTGCTTTCCTGCTTCAATGGAGAACTGAATAGTTGCAAAGGTGACCACATGGCTTGCAAGATTGAAAGTATTTATAGTCTAGTCCTTTACAGAAAATAAACAAACAAACAAACATGCAGACCTCTGCCCTATGGAATGCCTCTGCACCTATTTGAACATAGTTCATTTGCAAGGGATAGAGTGTTCCTGTAACCTGTCAATGAATAATAAAATATCCTAAAAGCTAATGGCTTAAAACAACAATAATCATTTTATCCCCCATGAATCTGCAATGTGAGCAGAACTTGCAGGGGAAGACTTGTCTCTCCTCCCCATGGCATCAGCTGGAACTGCTCAGCTTGGGGCAGAACCCACTTTCAAGATGCTTCACTCTATCTGGTGCAGTGGTACACATCTGGAATCCCAGTGGCTTGGGAGGCTGAGGCAGGAGGATCCCAAATTTGAGGCCAGCCTCAGCAACTTAGCCAGGTCCCAATCAACTTAGCAAAATCCTGTCTTAAAGTAAAACATAAAAAAAGGGCTGGTGATGTGGCTCAATGGTTAAGTGCCCCTGAGTTCCATCCTTGGCAAGTAAGGTAGTACTGGCTGCTGGGAGCTCAGCCAGGCTGAAGGAGGTTAGGGACCCTAGTTCCTCACCATGCGGCCTCTCCCAAGGCTGCTCCACTTCCTCACAACCTTACTATGACTCTGGGTCTAAGGGCAAGCCTCCCAAGAGACAGGGAGGAGAAGATGGCATGTTTCTAGGGACCTGGTTCCAGAAACTACAACAGACTTCCACTAGATTGCATCAATCCAATAGCCACAAAGCCCAAATTCAAAGAGAGGAGACAGACCCAACCTCTTAATGAAGGGGAGGTCAAAAAATTGGAGAGAAGTCACATTTTTAAAATAAAAATGATTATTAATATTTTTTCTGATTGATAAATCATAATGGTATATATTTATGGGGCAACGAGATGTTTTGATATATATGTTTGACGTGGAGTGATTAAATCAAGCTAACACATCCATCACTTTGGTCAACTTTCATTTTTTTGTGGTGAGACATTTGAAATTTATAGTACATTATTGTATTCTGACTTTGAAGTATATATTATACTGTGGCTGTAGTCACCAACTGTGCAGTAGACCTTCCAGCCTGCCTCACCCGTCTATCTGAGACTTCACCCCCTTTGATCAACAGCTCCTTTTTTCTGCTGCCCCACCTCCCCAGTCCCTGGTAACTATCATTCTACTCTCAATTTTGATGAGCTCAACTTTATTAGATTCCATATGTAAGTGAGGTCATGCAGTATTTGTCTTCCAGTGCCTGGCTTATTTCACTTAGCATAATGTCTTTCAGGTTCCTTCATCCATCCATTCATCACAAATGACAGATTTCCTCTTTTGGTAAAGGCTGAATAGTATTCCATTGTATTGATATACATCTCCTTTTTCTTTCTTTTTTTGGTACTGGGGATTGAGCTCAGGGACACTTGACCACTGAGCCACATCTCCAGCCCTATGTTGTATTTTATTTAGAGACAGGGTCTCACTAAGTTGCTTAGAGGCTCGCTTTTGCTGAGGCTGGCTTTCAACTCGTGATCCTCCTGCCTCAGCCTCCCAAGCCGCTGGGATTCCAAGTATGCCCGGTATACTTTCTTTTCTTTATCCACTCATGTGTTGGTGGTGGGGATCATGCTTTTAAAGTGCCATGCACAATCAATAACCATGTAATAGGAGCTTGAGCAATACAGACTTTTATTTAATCTCTCATACCAAGAAGTCTGAAGCTAGATGTTGACAAGGTTGGTTGAGGTCTTTAGTGATTTTTAGCAAGGGCTACTCTTCTTCATCTCTGTCTTCTGCATTCTTTTTTTTTAATATTTATTTTTTAGTTTTCGGCGGACACAACATCTTTGTTTGTATGTGGTGCTGAGGATCGAACCCGGGCCGCACGCATGCCAGGCGAGCGCGCTACTGCTTGAGCCACATCCCCAGCCCCTGTCTTCTGCAGTCTTAAGCATGTTCTGTCTACACTTAAATATGTCACCTTATGTTCATAAGGCAGTTACAGTGTTAATCTTTTTGTCCCCACATAATGAGGTCCCAAGCAGGCAAGAAGAAAAAAGAAACTTTCCTGCAGTGCTATCTCTTTCTCCTCTTCCTCCTCCTCTTCTTTTTCCTCCCCCCCTCCTCCTTCTTTTTGGTACCAGGGATTGAATCCAGGGGCACTTAAGCTCTGAGGTGCATCTCTAGCCCTTTTTTATATTTTGTTAAAGACAGGGTCCGGCTGAGTGGCTGAGGGCTTCGCTAAGTTGCTGAGGCTGGCTTTGAACTCATGAGTCTCCTGCTTCAGCCTCCTGCCTGGCACTTTCTGTTATATCAGGAGGAAAAACTCACTTTCTGAAATGCCCAGCAGACTTCCCATGATTCAAAATTGGGTCATGGGATCATTTATTTCCCAATTACTGGCAAAGAGGATTGGGATTCCCATGGCTGGATTGGAGTAATGGCTCTTTGAGCTTGTAGGGGAGACTCACCTTTCCATCCCCAACCCCACTTGCTTCCTTACCTTCAGAAACCTCCAAACCAGGCTTCTGTTAAGAAGGAAGAAGAGAAGAGAGACTATTGAGTCATCAACCAACAGTGTCTGCCATCTTGGATATTGCCCAAGTTCGTCTTCCATCACAGAAGGGATTTGAGAGATTAGAAATCAGTGGAGGTGTTGGTGCAGTGGGATACCAGGGTTGAAAGTATGGTCTATCTGTCTGGATGCAGAAAATGATATGGTGGACTTTCAGTTCTGGGACCACCTTTCAACTATATACTGTCCAGGCAAAAGCCACTCGGGTGGCAAATTTGCATTCTCACGGTGAAATTCCTTCATGAACACAGCTCCTCTGAAGGTTCTGAAATCTAACCATCTGAGCTAGCTGAAGCATCCTATGAGCTCGGAAACTGAGAAGTTTAGAGAGTGCTCCCCAAGTCCTGGTACCAGAATCCCCTGGAGACACCTGTCAAAAGCATCGATTCCCAGGACCACAGCCTCAGAGATTCTGATGTAAGAAGCTTAGGGTAAAACATCTTGGCTTGGGCTTCCTCAGCAAGTGTCCCCAGGTAATTCTGAGGCCTAATCAGGTTTGGGAACCACTGGATTATGATTCTATATGCAATTAAAACCATCTGAAGATGATGAGGAACAGCTGGGGTAGAGCTTCTGGTTAACTCAGTCAATCCCCGTGAGGGGAACTGTTCACCAGTTCCTGTGGCTTCCAGGTGGATGTAGGGATGGGGAATTGTCTTAGGCTCTGACCCCAAGAAGTGGGGACCCTCTGCAATTTTCTCTGGGATCTCTCAAGGGGATAATCACGGGGTTGCTCTTCCCATGCGGTGCTCTGGGAGGACCTGTGAAGTTTGCCATCTTGGGGACTCCTTGGGCATCTTTGTGTTTTGGTTTTGTTTTGCTGCTATAACAAATTTTCACAACCGTAGATTTGAAACAACAACAACAAAACATTATCTCAGTATGGATTTCACTGGGTTCAATTCGAGGAGCCGGAAGGGCTCCTTTCTGGAAACTCCACAGAAGACTTTGCCTCCCTTCCATCTTGTAGAGGCCACCTGTATTCTTAGGCTCATGGCGCCTTTGCCCCACCTTCAAAGCCAGCGATGGCCGGTGGACTCCTTCTCATGTGGTAGCACTGTGGCTTCCTCTCCTACTTTCCCCCTTTACTCTTAAGGATCCTTGTGATTACATCGAAGCCACCCTGATGATTTAGTATGACCTCCGTGTCTCAAGATCCTTAGCCTAATCACGTCTGCACAGTCCCTTTGTCACATAAGGTAATGTATGCCCAGGGTCCGCTGATTAGGACGTGGATGTCTTGGGGGAGGGCATCTTTTAGTCCACCACACTCAGCACCACTAACAGTCATAAAAGAATGTCTAGAACTTTTATGGTTCAAGAGCCATTCCTTAGTTGAATTGACTCCTTTCCCCTTGGGATAAATAAGTGTCCCTGGAGCATTTCTGCTGAGAGTACCATTGCTTTGGGGAACAAACCAATTTCAGGAAGGTTCTCGTTCAGACATTCCTCTTTTCTGGGGTTGATCAAAGGTGGTTTGTGGCCCCCCTGGAAATGATATGAAAGTAGGGAATTCTGCGATGGAAGTTCATTTGATGACATTTTTTTTTTCTTTCTCAAACCTAGAGATAAGCTGTTGAAACAGGGAACATGTACTTGTTACTGTTGTCACCAATTCAAGAGAATTTTAAAATGTTGCCCTCGTGGTCTGGAATTTTCTTCCATTTAGGGCTTTGCAAGCATACGGAAACTCTCTTTTCAATTTAGTTATTCCTCTGTCGTCTGTTAGGGCTGTCTGCTACCTCTGTCTTTCTTGGGGCATCCCAAGGAGACCCAGTAGGCCCCCACCAGTGCCTGTGACAGTATTCGTATCCTCACCTTGTTTAGGTGCTGTGTGTCCTCTCTGTCTTGAGGTTTCTGCCTCCGATAGCCTCCATCTATCGTTCGTATATTATGAAGCTTCCATTTCCTCACCCATACGGTGAGGATACGAATACTGTCACAGGCACGATTGGTACCTTGCCCACATTCGCTACTCCCTTGTCCTTCAATGCACATAGGTCTGTCTTCCAACTGCTGCCATCTGTGTCTCTTGGCTTCCTCCAGTATCAGAGCCCACTCTGACTGCATGTGGCAAACTAGGGGGGCAGCCCTCAATTAATAGCCTGTGCAAGTCTATTTGGGCAATCGAAGTGCATATTCTAAAAGTCTCACCAAGGTCCCCCAGAGGAACTGATCTCCCCAGAGGAACTGGCTCGATGACTTACCCTTCCCGGCCTCACTTCCCACTCCCCTCCCAGTGTCTTCTGCCAAATAAGTGACTTGCACTCACATACTTGTCTCATGGTCTCCTTTTGGGGAAACCCAAATGAAGACAAAAACTACTGAATAAAACATTATGAATAGACGATGAAGCAAGGAAAGCATGTTACGTTTCCATTACTAACCCTAGCAATAAACGTGCTCAAGAAATGTCATGAAGAACATGAACTTGTGCCTTGTGCCCTGGGCTGCCATTTCCGGTCTGCATAACACTGGGTCCATTCTGAAATGTCTCCGGTCTTCACTTTTCTTATCTGTTGGATGGAAATAATCATATTGCTCCGTGGGCTCTCTGTGAGTTAAAGGAGATCATATTCATGCAGATCTTTCTACATTAAAGGACTCCGTAAATATTAGTTTTTATTTTTTAATTCTACTTGTGGGCCAAGTGGATATTCCAGCTCTTTTGCCTACAAAAAGGACTAAAAAAGAAAATCTGCAATCCGAAGTCCCATCAGGAAACACATCAGAAGAGAATGGCAGAGCTGGGTGTATGGTGGATCAGGAGGCTGAGGCAGGAGGATCGCAAATTTGAAGCCAGCCTCAGTAAATTAATGAGGCCCTAAGCAATTTAGGGAGAATCTGTCTCTAAAATATAAAAACAAGCTAGGGATGTAGCTCAGGGATTAAGCATCCCTGGGTTCAATCCCTGGGAACACAATAAATTAAAAAAAAGAAGAAGACAAAGAGAATACCAAAGGAAATTTAGTTTATTACAAATGTGGACATTCTAACAATTGCAAAGAGTTTATCAAGTAGAAAGAATGTCAGTGGCCAGCTTTGTCTCCAATAAGCTTCAGTACTTTGAGAAAGAGCTCCCTGAACCAGGTAAGCGGCAGAAGTCAGCGTGGGCAGGAAAGGGTCTCTCAGAATCATGCTAGAGTCTAAAGGACAGATGATCACTGAGATTAAAGGCAGTCAGCAAAATCATGTTGTTTCCCAGTCCCCTGTGTTGGCTTAAAGGGACTGAGAAACAGCAGGAGGATGTTTCCTGGGGAAAAGGACAATACACACACACACACACACACACTCACACACAGAGAGAGAGAGAGAGAGAGAGAGAGAGAGAGAGAGAGAGAGAGAGAGAGACAGACAGAAAGACAGACTGCCAGCTTCTTCCTTAAACAGAACCCCAAGACCCGGTTGGGGCTTCAACATAACTGATTACAGAAGAGGGAAAAGGGAAAACCACTGCAGTCAGCAGCCCCATATCTGAGTCACATTGGCAAGGCTTTGCTCTGATATTTCAGTTGATCAATGGTTTGAATGTGTGTCTCCAAAGTTCCTGTGCTGGGACTTTAATTCATAATGCAGGCATGGTGGGAGATGGGGCCAAATGGGAGGTGTTTAAGTCACCAGGGTTTTACTTTCATGAATGAATTCATGCTGTTCCTGCAGGATGAGTTAGTTCTCAAGGGAGTGGGTCATTATAAAAGGGAGTTCAGCTTCCTCAGTTCCTGCCCATTTGCCCTTCCACCATATTATGATACGGCAAGAAGGCCCTTACCAGAAGCAGAGAACATTCCATGCTCTTGGGCCATCCAGCTTCCAGAACCACGAGTCTAGCAAACCTCTATTCCTTATGAGTGACCTGGCCTCAGGTATTTTGTTATAGTCACAGGTCGAGACAGATGGGTGTGAACTCTGTTATGGTTTGGATGTGAGGTATCTCCCCAAAGCTCCCGTTATGCAGGAAGAACATTCAGAGGTAAAATGATTACATTATGAGAGCTGTAACTTAGTCCACCTTGTATGAATAGACTAACTGGGTGGTAACTGTAGGCAAGTGGGGTTTGGGTGGACAGGTAGGTCACTGGGGGAGTGCATAGAGGGGTGCATCTTCCTGGTGCCCCTCCCTTCCTCTCTCTGCTTCCAGACCTCACCATGAGTTGAGCACCTTTCTTCTGCTGGGCCCTTCTGCCATACTCTTCTGCCTCCCTTGAGCCTGGAGCAATGGAGCTGGCTGTGTATGAACTGAGACCCCTAAAACCTTGAGCCCCAAATAAACTTCTCGTCTTCTAAGTTGTTTTCGTGGGGTGTTTTGGTTACAGCTATGAAAAAGGTAACTGAAACAAACATCGACCGTAGTGCCACACAGTGTGCCATTGTCCCAGTTCCTTGGCACACAGCCTGTCTGCTTTGTTCCAGGCAAAGCGGTACTTTTCAAGTAGACTTTGATTTTGACTCAAAATATGGTCACTTAAAATGGATAATGCAGACCCTATGGAAAACCTGGCACTGGAGAGTTTGTTTTGGCATTTGTGTTACAAAAATTCCACTATTCATGTTTTAGTCAGCTTTTTCACTGCTGTGACCAAAAGAACTGATAAGAACAATTTTTGAGGAGGAAAAGTTTATTTAGGGGTTCATGGTTTCAGAGGTCTTAGTCCATGGACAGTCGGCTCTGTTCCTTGGGGCTCCATGTGTGGCAGGACATCATGGAGAAAGAATGTGATGGAGGGAAGCAGCTCACATGATGATCAGGAAGCAGAGAGAGACTTCACTCTCCAGGTACAAAATATAGACCCCAGAGGCCTGCCCCCAATGCCCACCTCTTCTAGCCACACCCCACCTGCCTCCAGTCACCACTCAGTTCATCCCTATCAGGGGATTAATCCACTGATTAGGCAGTAACTGATTAGATTAAGGCTCTCATAACCCAATCATTTCTCCTCTAAACTTTCTTGCTTTGTCTCATGCATAAGCTTTATAATAATAATTCATCCAGTAGTACATTTTAAATAGTCGCTTACTGAGCATCTATTTTGTGCTCGTCTCTTAGGTTAGTTACTCCAGAAGCTGAGCTTAGACAAGGATTTGAATATAAGTACAGTCATGGGCTGCATAACACTTTGATCAATGATGGGCCACATATGTGACAGTGGTCCCATTGGAATATATCACTTAATGATGTCATAGCCATCTTAGTTTTGGTAAATACATTCTTTGAGAGTCACACAATAATTGGTTAATGATGCATCTCCGAACACATCCCTGTGGCGAAGTGATTCATGCCTGGAGTTGATTTGGAAGGTGATTCTAGGAAACATCCGTAGGGGAGAGTGGGCAATGAGACATTGGAGCAAAGCAAGGCAGACAATATAGAGCGTATTATCAGGGTCACTTCCAATGACGGCAAGTGAAGTTCAATGCCACAGAATTTTGAAGTCGTTGTCAACAACGAACTTCACTTTCCTAACCAGGGAGTGGCAGGGCTATGCCAACTCCCTTTGGGCATCGTTAGAGGGCTGCGAGGAAGGGTATGAATTCCCTTGCCCCTTCCAGCCTGCCACAGCAACAGCGAGTGGGCTCTGGAAGCCAGAGAAAACCCTCGGGCAAAGGTGCCCACATATGCCTGTTGGAACTGCAGAGATCTGCACAGAAGGGGCAAGGTCTTGGGCTGCAGGTGGGCACCAATGAGTCAGAGATAGAGATATAGATAGAGAGAGAGCGAGCGCATGCGCGGAGGATAGTTCCAAAGCAATACCACAAATGCAATACATCAGAAGCAAGCCCAGGATGCTATGGGGACAGGGTGTGACAGGTGACAATCTAGAAGCAGGGAGGGCATGCTTCCGGGAAGAGATGAGACCACTGGAGTTTTGCATGATGGGAGGAGGTACCTGGGAAAGTCGAGAAAACATTTTTCCAGGTGGGGTACTTTCGTGTGCAAATGGAAGAAGGTGCAAGGAGACATCTTGACAAATGTTCTTTTCTGTCTTGTTTTCCATAGCGCGCTCCCTTTCACCAAGAGAAATCTCTCTTCAGCTCCACACGCTGTCTGCCGGGCCCATCATTGGATGGCTAATGCACTCAACAAATTCTATTATTTTATGCTGGATGTATGGGGCTATCTGTTAATATGTGACAGTTATTACCCAGAAACTAAATGAACCTTGGAGTGAATATTTTCTTTCCCTTTAAAAAAATAAAATAAGGAGAAAAGGTGAAATGTCAGAGAAAAGAAAAAATATCTTAAGCCATGAATCTCCACAGATGTATGGCACGCTTTAAAACACACACACACACACACACACACACACACACACCATGAAAAGATGTGAATTTAAGATGGAACCAGGATGCATTCCCAAGACCAGCATGCATGTCTCCCAGACGCCTGTAAACGGCTTATCAAAGGCTCCAGCTGCCGGCTGGACTCATTTATCAAAAGCTTGACATCTGATGACGTCACAGTGGTAGAGCTCCTGTGGGTCAATTTAGGCAAGGTGTGTTGAGGGTGTGGGGTGAGGCCACACCCCAGCCCACCCACAGGGCTCATTTTTATCACCCACTGCTTCTTTTCTGTGCCGGATGACTTGATAGACTCACACTCCTGTAATCCCAGCAGCTGGGAAGGCTGAGGCAGGAGGATCACAACTTGGAGGCCAGCCTCAGCAAGTCGGCAAGATTGTCTCTCAATACAATATAAAAAAGGGCTGGGGATAGTGCTCAGTGATTGAGAGCCTCTGGGTTCAGTCCTTGGTACCATAAATAAATAACAAATAAACAAATAAAATTTAAAAAATATGCTACAAGTTTGAACCAGTCTTGGGCAAAACTGTGAAGCAGGCGAAGGTCGTCTTCTTCCTTCGATGTTGGTTCAGCATTTCTTTGCAGGCTAACAAGGTTCCACTGTCCTGGGAGTCCACAAGAAAAGGTTGACCAGAGTTTTCTTTTCCCTTCTTCTATGGGACTAGGGAATTGCTGTTATCCCAATACAGATGGATTTGCATTTTTAAAAGACAACCGTGGGCGGGGAGCAATGCTTAACACAAAGATATGCCAAGGTAATGGAGGAAATTTGGGCATAGTGGGAGCTGGATTTTCTAGCTTCTTTCAAATCACATCAGATAGATGACTATCTTGTTTGCAAATTGTACTGGGGAGTTGGCTGCCACAAATATGGTCAGATATGAATCTAGGGTGTTAGAAGTGCAGATAGTCTTGGGAGTGGGTAGGAACTGAAAGGGGGTAGGGCCTTTCCAGTGTGCTGGTAATATCGTTTCTTGGTCTGGGTTATGGTGACGTGGTTCCATTTGTGAAAAGTCATCAAATATAAAAACTAATCAGCTGGGGGTGGTGGCACATGCCTGTAATCCCAGTGGCTCAGGAGGCTGAGGCAGGAGGATCGCAAGTTCAAAGCCAGCCTCAGCAATTTAGCAAGGCCCTAAGCAACTCAGTGAGACCCTATCTCTAAATAAAATACAAAATAGGGCTGGGGATGTGGCTCAGTGGGTGAGTGCCCCTGAGTTCAATCCTCAGTACCCCCCAAAATAAAAACAAAACAAAACAAAACAAAAACCCAAAAAACAAAACAAAAAAAAACTTAATCATGTGGGGAAAGTTTACTTTCCAAAAGCAGCTTTGGAGTCTGGGGCGAGAAGACACAATTCTAGGTCTGTTCTTTCCCTTGTACTGTACCAGATATTTCTGTCACTCCCTCAAGCCTCCTGACATAGTTCCAGTAATTATTTCATTCTGCAGATGTGGACACCAAGTCACAGAGGCCTGAACTCTTGCTGGAGACACATAGCCAGTTTGCAGCAGATCAAGGAGTCAACCCCAGGTCTCCCACCTATAGAGTGAAAGTCTGCGCTCTTTCAAGGACTACAAGGAGGAGGCTGAACGCCCTTCTGAACAACTTAGGTTGCTGCAGGAAAATCCCAGTTTGTTCAGGGGTCCTCTGGGATTCCAGATAGGGAAGGCCCAAATAGGTGGCATCTGAGGCTGGGGGGTTGGGGGGGGCAGGATGATAAGGTTCAGGCTGCATGTCTCAGTGTGATGAGGGTGTCCAAAGTTTGGAGAGAAACTGATGTGCATGGGCAGGGACCCCAAGAGGAATGAGGAGCTGGCTCATGGTATGGTGCAGGGCGGGCATGGTTGGGGCATGTCAAGGTGCTGATGTTGAGATGAATCAGTGTGGCAGCTTTGAGCTGGAATGGAAGGAATCCTGGGAAGCTTGCATCCTTAAGAACCAAAGAGGTAGAGGAACATTTTTGGTGTTTCTGGACCTACAACTGGGAGCAAGGTAGGTGGGCAAGGAACTTATATACTTTACAAAGAAGTCTTCAAGAACAACAAAACACCTATGTGTTCTTCCACAGAGTGACCTACCACTCATCAGTCGAGTGTGTCTCTCCACTCCTTGGAACCTGGTGAGTGACTCCTTTGACCAAATAGAATGTGATGGAAGTGAATCTGTACTTATTCTTGGTAGAGCCCTTAATTGGCCTGATGGCTTCCTCTTGTGCCCCTTGAAACTCTTGCTCTGGGGTCAGGGACATACCATCTCAGGATCCAGCTGCTATGTTGTGAGAAGCCCAAGCCACATGGAAGTGCTCCAGTTGACAGCCCCAGCTCAGCTTCTGGTGAAGAGCCAGCATTAACCACCAGCCATGTGCATACACCATCTTGGATGCCCAGCCTGGTCCAGCCTGCAGATGATAGCAGCTGTAGCTGCTTGAGAGACCCCAAGTGAGAACTGTACAGAATTCACAGAACCAATGATAATTAAGTCACTCAATCTTAGGGTGGTTTTTTATACAAGAGGAGTGCTAGAAAATGAAAGACAAGGGCTGTAAAAGATTGGATCCCTGGACTGCTGAGGGGCCATCAGGGGTGAAGGAGGGAGGGAATTGAGAGGCTTTGATTGGAGTCCGGCTTCCATTCTTAAGAATGGCAGCAATGGCAGAGCCTGGAGATCTGAGTTGGAGACTTGGCCCTGCCACTCACTAGCCCTGGAATCTTTAGTAACTCAACGCCTCTCTGCATGTCACCTTCCTCCTCTGTAAAATGGTGATGATTCATTCCAGGAACGCAGACTATTGTATCTGGGTCTCCGCTGGGGAGGGCACCTTAGGCTCATTCTAAGATGAAACCAGGCACTGAGAATGTTTGCATATAAACTAATGGAAGTAAATGTTAATTACATGCAAATCCCTTAGAATAGTACCTAGCACATTCTAAGTGTTCAGTCTATGTCCCCTGTCATTATTATGCTGTGGCTGCAATTTAATTCTCTGAGTAACATTTGTACCCCGATTTCATCTTTAAAAAGCTAACCAGATACAACTTCGGAAAACTGTTTGGCAATATAGTTAAACATATACCTACCTTATGACTCAGCAATTCCACTCCTGGGAGTGTACTCAACAAAAATGGGTCCTTGTAGCCACCAAAAGACATATAGGGCAATGTACACAACCACTTTATTCATAATAGTGCCTTGCTGGAGATAATCCAAATGTCCATCAACAGTCAAATGGGTACATAAATCGTGGCATAATTTTTTGGGGGGTGGGTATTGAACTCAGGTGCCACTGAGCCACATCCCCAGTCCTATTTTGTATTTTATTTAGAGACAGGGTCTCCCTGAGTTGCTTAGGGCCTCACTTTGCTGAGGCTGGCTTTGAACTCGAGATCCTCCTGCGTCAGCCCCCTGAGCCGCTGGGATTACAGGTGTGCACCACCATGCCCAGCAAATTGTGGCATATTTATAGAATGGAACACCAATTTAAAAAGATGAATCTACAGTGTCCTGCAGACAGTGGGAGGTGCCTCCTACCAAAGAGCACATGTTGCACAGTCCATTTATAAAATCAGGCAAAACTGATCTATGGTGTTGGAGATCAGAAGAGTGTGTGTGTGGGGGGGTGTTGACTGTGAGAAGACATGAGGGAAACTTCAGGGCTGTTGGCAATGTCTATCTTGACCTCGGGGTGATCATGCAGGTATACGCATATATAAAAATAATCAAGTGATGCACTTAAGTTTTTGGGCACAGGGCACAGCACCCCAAAGTAAGGGTCTTGGGCATGCTGAGCACTTCGAAGTAAATGAAGACTGGAAGGCTCAGAGGAAGCCTCAAAGGCAGGATCTCTCGGACCTCTGGCCCTCCCATCTCCTGTTCCTTTCTCCCTTGAAATGAGTCCCAGAAATGAGAATTCCTCTTGGGCAAGGTGCGTCATAGAAACTAGAAGCCCTCTCCTCCTAAGCAGTCAGTGACCTGGAAAGGTCACTCTCTCTCCTTTTCCCTCCAAGCTCCTCATTCCAGAAGGGTCCTGTCCACACCCAGGAGGGAGGAATGCAGCAGACAGGCCCAGAAGAATCTGAACAGACGGGCTTTGCTGGGTTTGCTCCTCAGTCTCTGACCATTAGGTCACATTCACATTTCTCCAGGGCTGTCCACTCTTTATGGAGCCTAAGCCTAAAAACAGTTTGTCCCGGGACTTTGGTTCTTCATTCCTGAAGGTTCCAGTATCCAAGGAAAATTTTGAATAAATACATTTATTCTTTTTCTCTTGTTAATTTGTCTTTTGTTCCAGGAGTGTGGCTGTGACCCTTGTGATGGGTGAGGAAAGGGGTCACGGCTTTCCACCCCTATGAAGTTATACACCAATTTAAAAATACATAAAAGGGGGAAGGCTCTCTGTGAGTGGGCTGTTCCCAGGTGGCCACTGTTGGGGGTGGGGGTGGGGGCAGGAAGGGAAAGGGTTCTAGACAGGGAATCTTAGGAAGAAAATGTTCCCTCTTCCCTTGAGAGCTGACAGTCCCCCTTAAGCCAAGCCCCCTTAGAGGCCAGCCAGGCACTCTCTCCTTGGGTTGTTCTCAGTTGCTTGTGGTTCCTTAAAGGCTGTACTGGGGCCAGTGTGGGCTCCACTGTGGACCTCCAAATCCTTGAGATCTGGGTGAACCCAGACCACACAGGCAAGGAGTGCAGACAAACGGGGCTTAGCAGACATCAGCGGAAGCTGAGCAGGGGCCCAAGGGCCAGGATGCTGTAGAATGCCTCACAGTGAGGACAGGACCCCAGGAAGGGGCCTGCTTCCGAGTAGGAGGCCTCAGGCTCGTGGTAACAGCAGACCCGGTGTCCAAGAGGGGGACATCTAGTTGGAGAAAAGCTTCCCTCTGTCCCCTATTCCCACCTCTCCTCTTAAGGCTCCGCGGGCCTCTGTCACCCCTGCACGCTGTCTTGGAGAGGAAGCTTCTCGAATCAACAGCAGGAGACCCCCCCCCCATCCCAGTGCTGGGGGCCCCTGCGCCCTTTCGTAACAGGCTGCTCCAAGCCCGAGCCGGCAGAGCGCGGCGGATTCAGTATAATTAATTTAGAAACCGGGGTGGATTTTATCTCCATCTCCGCCAGAGCAGGTTTCGCGGCCGCCTGCGGGCTTTCCAACGAGTCTCCTCCGTCGTGGACCCTGGGGCGTCCCCTCCCCCCTGTGGCCGTGCCCGGAGGGAAGGAGCGCCAGGGCTCTCCGGGTTCCCTGCGGTGCCGCGAACCCCCCAGGGATCCCCCTTGCTCTCCCCTCCCGCCCCAGCGTTCAGTCCTTGGCACTTCTCCGGGGACACGGGGGCGGCCCGGGGGCAGCCCGAGGCCTTGGCACGGCCGCAGGGTAATTGGAGCGCGCGGGAGACCGGATGGGGGAGGGGATGTCCCTCGGGGCGCCGGTCCCCATCACAGCCGGGGAGGAGGCGGCCGGGCCCCGCAGCGCCCTCCTCGCTCGGCCCCGGGCGGCCACCGCAGCCCCCTCCTCGGCTCCGCGCCGCGCCCTCCCCACGGCTCCGCCCGCTCATTAGCGGAGGCCGGGCCGGCCCGTTCGCCTCCTCCGGCCGCCAATTACCCGCCCCGCTGGCTCCGAGCGCGCCGCCGGGCCAGACAAAGGCGCGGGCGGCGGCGGGCGGGGGAGGGGGAGGAGGAGGGGGGAGGGGGGAAGGAGTGGGAGGGGGAGGAGGAGGGAGGGAGCCCGGGGCGCCCGCGCCTGCAGAGCCGCGGCGGCGGCGAGATAAGGGCGGCTGCGGCGCGCCGCGCTCCAAATGGAAATGAATCCCCGTGCGGCCCGCCCCCTCGGCCCCACGGGGTGAGCGCGGCGACCCCCCCCTCCCGCCCCCGGGTAGGGCCATCCAGTCCCCGCCCCCCCCCCCCCCCCCCGCCACCGCGGGCACCACCCACCCCTCCTCCCGCGCTGCCGAGCGTTTGGAAAGTGCGGAGCAAGGCGCGCCACGTGCCTCGAGCCTCCGGCTCTGCAGCTCCCTAGACCTGGCCCTAGGGTTGTTCTTAGCACGGGGAGGCTAACCAGAGCCTTCCAGGCTGCCTCCCGGGCTAGACAGGCTCTCAGCCCCGCCCAGGCAGAGCCGGTTTAGGAACCGGGTGAGTGGGGGTGATGTAGACAGCAGCGCGCACTCACCTGGGCACCCTTGCTGCCGATCATCTCCTTTGATGATCAGGCAATCATATATATATAGACGGAAAATGAGGCATGGAGAGGTGAAATGATTTATTCACAACTCTGCAGGTTAGTGGCGGCATCCAGGCCCTGGTTCGCAGGCTTCTAGTGTTTTAAATATCCTGATTTTTTTTCAGGACCCCCCCCCCCCACTTCCCACCCAACAACCAACCACCTAAATCTTGCACTCTGATATTTGCAAATTCTAAAGCTCCTTAAGCACCATCCTTTCTTTCCCGGTGAGCAAAGACGGAGTCTGGGACCTCTCTGACAGCCACAAGGATTTCAGGAAGGTTTATTCTGTAGTTTGCATTCTGAAAAGCATAGGTAGATATTTTTTCATTATCTAAATCTATGATTATTGTGCTGAATCTGAGTTTTCGATTTCCAGAATCACTACTAGCCCAGGAGGACCCAGGTTTGGGGGGCTGAGTCTACCAGGTGCCTGCCTCTGCTCTAGGTCTCTTTTCCCAGGGTGGGGGTGGGGGCTGGGAGCCTTGTGGATTGTCGCAGGGAATTCCCAGTCATTCTTTGCTGACATTTGTCTCTCTGGCTCCGAGGGGCTTTAAGAGGCAGCTTCCCCTTCAATCCAGTGCAGGGACAGTGCAGTGCAGGGACAGTCCGGGAAGGGGTCAGGGAGACTCTTGCCTCAGGGCACGCCTATGGGATGAGATGTAGACTGCCCCAAATGAAGACAAATGTCCCTCAATAAAGTGCCATTCCCCAGGGCCCCCCTTGCAGTCTGCTGTCAGCCACGGTTTAGGGCTCCTGAGGTCAAGGTCTTCCTCCCAGCCCCCAGGCTACTTAGCTTTGCACAGAGAATAGCCAGTGGGGGCCTTGGCCTCCTCCTCCTGCTGCCAAATGTGCCTCAGAGACCAGGCACTGGGCCAGAGACAGAGCCAGCAGAGCGGGAGGAGGCGCGGTGCAAATCATTCTGTCCTCCCTGCGGGAAAGGCATCTCCCTGAGCCAGACCGTGCCTCTGTCTGCAGTGTCTGCTCAGGAAGGGACCTTCGTTCATGTGGGCCCTTCCCAGGGCGCCTGGAAGAACCTGCCTTCCAGAGCAGTCACATGTCCCTGTGACTTCCCACCAGGAGGCCTGTCCTGAGTGCTACTCAGCTTACCTGCTCCAACAAGGCATTAGCCCAGTTAAAATATCAAACTCCTACCCCCCAGCAATGAGAGGGTTAACAACAGGTGCCTCAGGACCCTGTCCCAGCCTACTTCTCATCTGATTGGCCAGTGGGGAGGACAGCTTCCCAAAGCATTAAGTGGCCAGTCAGGGACCGATGGGTGAACTTGAGAGACTTCACTGTCAAATATCCTTTCCACGGAGGCTTCAAATAACCTTGCCACGATTTCATTGTTTTTGGACGGAGCTTTGGCCTCCCCTGTGCTCCTGTTGTCAAATGTCCTTTGCATCTTAGTTTTTGCAGATCTTGTGCCCTGGGCACGGGCATGCACAAGATGCAAGGGATGCTTTGCCCACCTGCCCTCCCGCCCCCCAACACTGACCTGTCGATGTGGCCATTTGTCTGGGGATAGTCTGGGGGCCTGAGGCTGGAGTCTCACAGAAGAGCAGAATGGGCCAACCTGGATCTCAGCACCTTGGACAATGTGTCTTGGGACCTTTGGAAGCTTCCATACCTCTGTCCAGGTCTTGGCCATGGGCATCTGTGAATGACCATGTTGAGAGCAATCCCTGGCTCCTGTCACCTTCCCGCATATACATTCTGGGAAAGGTGAACAAAAGGACCCTCAATTTATCACTGCTTAAGGTTTCCTGAGCTGGAGAATATAAAACTGGCCCCTGAGCTGGAGAATATAAAACTGGCCCCACCCAGATCCTTAGGAGAATTTTCCTTTGGAGCCAGGCAAAGCCACAGGTCATTTCAGGTCCGGAATGCACCATTTTCAGAATCCAGCTCAGGAATCCCTGTCATCCTAGGTTTCTTAGTGGGCACGCGGCATCTGATGGGTAAGGGGGCTTAACTCCTAGTGGCTGCCTGGGATCCTTTCATGTTTTGTGCCCTTGGGCCAATTGCTGGACTTTTTGTGTAATAAGAATAATAAAGGTACCAACATCCTAATGGTGTTCTGAGATTAAATAAGGCAATGCATATATATTTAACACTTGCTTAATTGCTCAATATCAGTTATTACTTTGTTTTTTCCTTCTTTCCTCTTTTCCTTTCCCTTTCTAAAATTCTCACTGTTCTTCTGAATTCAATGCAATAAGTTTGGTTGTGGAAGAAATCATAGATAGTTTGGGTTTGATTAGGGCAGTGATGGTACCACAGAAACAGTCCTAGGTCTTTCAACTGAGGAGATTTAATATAGGGAACTGGCCACACAGGTGATGTATCGAGGCACTGAGAAACCATCCAGGTTTTTTTTTTTTTTCCAGTTTTCCCTGCTGTTACTTTAGCAGGGAAAAGAGTGTGTTATTGGACCCGGCAGCCAGGTCCATTTGGCATGTGGGACCGAAGGGAGGGGCCATCTGGGAAGAGCTAGAGCCACAAAAGAGTCACTGATGTTGCTGGGTAGGTCACAAGAAACAGCAAGAGAGGAAGAAATACCTAGGCCTCCGTCCTTGTTTTAGTCAGCTTTTTTGTCATGGTGACCAAAACACCCAGCAATAACAACTTAGAGGAGGAAAAGCTTATTTAGGGCTCAAGGTTTCAGAGGTCTCAGTCCATGGAGGGCTGACTCCATTGCTGTGGGCCTGAGGTGAGACAGAACAGCAGGAGGGAAGGGCCCAGTGGAGGAAAGCTGCTCAGCTCATGGTGGGGTCAGGAGAGGGAGAGAGGGAGAGGGAGAAAGAGAGAAAGAATAAGAGAAAGAAGGGAAGGGAGGAAGGAAGAGGGGCGCTACAGGAAGAACACCCTTTCCAGAGCATGCCCCGGTGACCAACTTCCTCCAGCTACACCCCACCTACCTAGAGTTACCACCCAGTCCGTCCACTCAAGGATGGGATGACTGGTTTATAGCTGTTATCATCTAATCATTTTACCTCTAAATAGTCCTGCATTAATAGGAGCTTTTGGGGGACACCTCATATCCAAACCATAGAGCTTCTTCCTGTCCTCCAGTCTGCCTGTGCCTCCTTTGGGCTAAATCTCCTTAGAACCTGAGGGCAAGGCAATTGTGATTCCTTACAATCCAGGGTAGGCCAGGAGAAGAATGGGGAAGGAGGAAACACCTGCTCACCATGTGACTGCTCTTAGGACCAGGCCTTGCTGAGAGGCCTGCTACCATGGCCCAAGCTGGGTGACTTGAGGCCTTTGCCAATCTCATCAAGCTGAGTTCAGCCACAGCAACGGATGACAGCTGTCTCATGTTTATCCTGGAGTTCTCGGGAATGGCCTCCAGCCTGTAAGAATGCTGGATTTCTGGGCTGGGGATATAGCTCAGTTGGGAGAGTGCTTGCCTCACATGTACAAAGCCCTGGGTTCAATTCCCCAGCACCACAAAAAACAAAACCCCCAAAACAACCCCCCTCCCAAACAAAACAAAAAAAACTGCATTTCCTAGCTATTCCTGACCCATGAACTGCAAATGCCACCTTTGCCACCAAGTTGGTTGTGGTTGGGCTGTGTGCGTCAGGTTGGTGTTCAGTAGCTTCATTAATGGTTCCTTCAATCATGCTTCTGCTTCTTGGGAACATGAGGAAAATCAGCAGAGCCGTGGGGAGAAGACCTCAGACAAACCTTGAAACATTGGGCTAAGAGGTGCTGGTTTCTACACACGCTTCCCACCTGGAGCCCTGCCTCCCTGTGTCCTCTATACTGTGCCCATCTGTATCCTAATAAACAAAAGATTTTATACTTCTGTGAGGGCTTGTGGGAAGATTCTGGACAGACTAGAATTCCAGATGGGCTGCCCTAGATCAGACCTTACTTGTTAGAAACTTCACTTATCAAAGATCCCTGGGAAGTTGGGTTAATTTGGAAAGTGGGTTAATTTGTTTGGAGCCCAAATGAGAATAAAATGAAACGAAACAAAACAACATACTATAAAAAGTGGCTCTTTTCATGTCTGAAATGCTTGCGTTTTCTTTGTCAAAACTCTTATTTAGGTGTTGGACAATTCTTGGATTCTTTGGCTTGATGAGAAGGGCCAGAGTGACTTGGGGCATTTCAGTGTTGATGGTTGTCTTGGGAATGCATGGGATGTCTGGCTTGAACAATCTTCTTCTTCTATGCTATGGTGCTGTCATGATTTAGATGTGAGGTGTCCCCCAAAACCTCATGTGAGAGGTTTGGAGGAGAAATGATTAGATTATGAGAGGTATGACCTAATCAGTAGATTAGCCCACTATACAGATTAACTGGGTGGTAACTGTAGGCAGATAGGGTGTGGTTAGAGGAGGTGGGTCTCTGGGGCATGCCTTTGGGGTTTATATTTTGTCATCCGTGAACACAGCACTCCCTCTCTCTCTCTGCTTCCTGGTGCCATGTCTTGAGCTGCTTTTCTCCTCCACACCCTTCTACCATAATGTTCTGCCTCATCTGGGGCCCAGAGCAATGGAGTCAGTCATCTATGGACTGAGACCTCTGAAACTGTGAGTTCCAAATAAACTTTTCTTCCTCTAATTGTTCTTGTTAGGTCTTTTGGCCACAGTAGTGAAATAATTGACTAAAATAGGTGGGGACAAGGCAGGGCTGAGTGAGCAGTTGTTAGTGGCTTTGACTGATTCTCTTTGGTCCCTGATAGTTACCCATGTTTTTTGTTTGTTTTTGGTACCAGGGATTGAACCCAGGGGTGCTTAATCACTGAGCCATATCTCCAGTCTTTTTTTTTTACGATTTTATTTAGAGACAGGGTCTCGCTGAGTTGCTTAGGGCCTCACTAAGTTGCGGAGGCTGGCTTTGAATTCGGGATCCTCCTGTCTCAGCCTCCTGAGTTGCTGGGATTACAGGTGTGCACCACTGTACTTGGTGTTACCCATATTTTAACCTAACTCAGACCCCATGTGAGATTGACAGATGGGACCAGAGACCTTGGACACAAAAGAGGAAGTCATCAGATCTCAGAATCACTGGGACAGATCTCAGGCCTCATCCTCAGGAAGGAAGATGAAGCAGGCAGCAAGATAAGATTTCTTCTTGTTCATTTGTGAATAGAAGGAAGCCGATAGGAGAGAGAAGTTCACCAAGCAAATGACTACATAAATAACTTTCCAGGGGGCCTATTTAAAATGCTCAGGGGAATAAATTGTTTTAAAGCATTTAAAAAACACCATTTACATACAATTAATATGTTGATTGCACAGCATTCTTATTAATTCATTATAGCAAGGACTTCCGAACAGCAAAACAGCATTTCGATACTTAGCTTAGTTTGTGATATAGCATGAGCCAAGAAATTCTATATCTAATCACTGTATTGTATGCATAGATGTAAAATTTAGTCTTTATTAATTTGAACCTCATTTCTCAGTATCCACACTGTGCCATCTACAGATACACCCTTTGTCACACAGTTGGAATGAAAAAAGATTATTTTATATTTTTTTACCCTAGGAGTCCTGGTTCATTATCACGTAAATGTCAAGGAGGGAGTGAGACCCTTCAGGGTCATGATTTACTGTGTGAGAAATTCAGATGCTATGGTTTAGCAGAAACCGTACCCTAGCTCAGTAGGATGGTAGGAGAAAGGGCAGAAGTTATTGGATATGGAGAACTTTCATGAAGGGCACCAGGAAATGTGATCTTGATCTTGGGTCCACTGGAGAATAATGGAGGGCTTTGATTCGACATTGCGGTATAACAGAATTTTTTTATGATTCTGGGGGTTGATTAGGGCTCAGCTGGGTGGATCTTCTGCTGGTCCTGCTTGAGGTATCTTGAGTGGCTGAAGCCAATGGTGGATGGGACTGGAATGTCCGAGACACTTCATTCACCTATGTGACCCATTCATTGGTGGGGATGGCTGGAAGGCTGTGGGCTTCCACGTGGTCTCTCCACAAGGCTAGCTGGGGCTACTTTGCAAGAGTGAGTTCCAAGATAACAAGATGCATGTGCATATCCAGCCTCTGCCTACGTCACTCTTGCTAATAATGCTCCATTGGGCAAAGCAAGTCACATGATCAGGCCAGGGTCAACATGGGAGAGGACTACAGAAGATATCTTCTGTCCTGTGTTCCCTTCTTTCTTATCCATTCGTCTCACCCGCTCGTCCATGTCCCCATCAGAGGCAGCTGTGGAGAGAGGAGGACAGCACAGTGGTTAATGTTTGATGGCAGTGGTGTAGTCATTTCCCCCTAGCCACCCCGCCTCCTCTGCGTGCCTCTAGGACAAGGTGTCCTATTTCTTAACTTATTCTCCCCCATGGAATGTGAAGGGTTATACTATATACACACAGAGCAGGCAGAATTTTTTTTTTTTTTTTAAGATTCCGAGTCAGATGTTTTAATATTTCACTGAGCCACTGCAGAAAGCCCTTCATTATGGGATGGAAATGCTTGGAAAATGGCCTTCTAATTAATGTGAAATGAGAGAGTGCCCCTCAAAGCAAGGGGGCCTTGGCAGCTGTGAGGGTGATGTCAGTGTGCCAGCACTTCCTGGGCGGGGTGATTGGACAGGGCCGATCCCAGGATATATTTGCCTCCTGGAGCCCATTCAGCATAAATCCTGCCCCAGGGCCAGGCTGGAGACAGCAAATTGAGAACCTTCCACAGCTCGCTGAGTTACCGCTTCCCAGAAGTTGCTGAAGCCATTGATCTCGATCTTTTTAAATCATTAAATGATTTTGGCATTCAGACACGTGGCAGGCCTGTGCTTGGTGACCTGCACGAAGCAAGAACGGGTTCAATGGCAGAGCCTGGGCTCAGACTTTTACTGGGCACAGGCTCAGTCACGTGGGCTGCATTACAGTGACCTTTCCACCAGCATGCAAGACTGCTCCTAAATAAGACACAAAATGACTCACTCAGCTGCCCTCCCTCTGTCCTCTGAGAGTCTCAGTAGAGCAGGGCATTTATGAGACCTTAAAAACAGCTCAAATCCTGCCACGAGAGCCTGGGAGATAGTCACCGGGTTGTGTAGATCTGTCTTAGTTGGTTTCCACACTGCATGCAGCAGTTGACAGAACTGTCTTGGAGTAAAGGGACTTAAAAAGCTTAAGCTTGGCCTGGGGTTAATAACAAACAATGATATTCTCTAATATTTATCGAGCACTTACTGTAGACCAGTACTGTGCCATGTTCTTTACATTATTTTTGCATGTGACTGACAAGATAACTATGAAATAGATACTATTATTATTCCCCTTTGTTATGGTGTGGATGTGAGGTGTCCCCCAAAACCTCAGAAGGTTCAGAGGAGAAGTGATTGGGTTGTGAGAGCCTTAACCCAATCAGAGAATTGCTCCCTGATGGGATGAACTGAGTGGTCACTGGAGGCAGGTGGGGTGTGGCTGGAGGAGGTGGGCATTGGGGACATACCTTTGGGGTACATACTAGTATCTGGCTAATGGAGTGTCTCTCTGCTTTCTGACCATGTGAGCTGCTTCCCTCTGCCACACTCTTCTGCCTGATGTCCTGCCTCATCTCTAGCCCCAAGGAATGGAGCCGTCTGTCTATGGATGGAGACCTCTGAAACCATGAGCCGTCAAATAAACTTTTCCTCCTCTTCAGTTGTTTTTGTCAGGTCTTTTAGTCACAGCAACAAAAATCTGACTAAAACACCTTTATATGCTAAGGGTGATAAATACTCTGTCCCTCAGTTAGGCATTTTTAAAAGGTTTGCTGTTCTCTTGGCCAGGTGGCTTAGCTCTGTGCATCTTATGATGTTCAAGTTAATCGACATCGATTGAGGACCTGAAAAATGTCAGTACTGGAGGAAGACAGGGCTAAAGGACAGAGAAAGGACTGAGTCTCTGTGCTGAGCATTTATAATTCAGGTGGGAAAGGAAAGGCTTTCAGAGGCTTCTGAGCAGTCACCTGCACCAGGGGCAGCTTTTTCTATGTGGGGCTACTTTGGAGGCAGTAGAGTATAGTGGGAAGGGGGTGAGTGCTGGTGTCTCTTCCGACTTGGTTTCAAACCTCAACTCTTCAATGTGCTTTGGGACAGTGTACTTAATCCTTCTGAGCCTCAGCTTCCTTATCTGTAAAATGGGATGATGAAACCTACCAAGAAGTACTACAGGTCAAGAGTCTAGCATCAAGTAGACACTCAAACCAGGCACAGTGGTGCAAACCTGTAATCCAGTGGCTCAGGAGGCTGAGGCAGGAGGATCTCAAATTTGAGGCCAGTGAGCAACTCAGTGAGACCAAGTCTCTAAATAAAATATAAGAAAGAGCTGGGGATGTGGCTCAGTGGTTAAGTGCTCCTGGTTTCAATCCTGGGTACAAAATCAAGAAGTAGACAGTCAACAATGTTCTTGTCAAGTGCGCACATTAAGGAAGGAAGCTGAGAGATGAGGGGTGTGAGTTACAAAGGGATTTCGGGAAGATCACAGAAGGGAGAGAGAGCTAGTAAAATGTATCCATTGTAGTTGAATTTGTGCCTGTTTTTTTCCCATACTCAAGTACACACGTACTGCACACTCAACACACACACACACACACACACACGCATGCACACACACACACACAGTTGTGTTCTCTGGGCTAGAGAGTTGGCAGAGAGTTTTGAGGCTGGGGAAGGAGGTCCAGAGCAACATGCCAGGGAAGTTGGGTAGCAGCACCCAGAAGTCAGGTGCAGCTCTTTTCTGAAAAGCGGTGCCCCCGGGGTGTTCCTGAGGGTCCCTGGCAGTCCTAGGACATCCCCATGGATTGCCACCTCCATCGAGGGTACTTGGGAATGTGGGTGTGGGCAGGTTTGAGGGGATTTGCTGGGAGCTTCGTGCCCAGACATGGCAGCTGGCCGGCTCCCATCAGTGCAGAGTTTTCCCCAGGTCACAGGACAAAGCATGAGGGTGATGGTTTCCTCCCAGGGTGTCTCTGGACCACAGCTGGTTAGAGATCCTGGAGTTACGTTTCCTTTGAGAGCCATTTAGTTGGGGGCGTGCTTGCACTTGGAGGGATGGGTTGAATTTGACCCTTGTGGAGCAGGGACAAGGCTGGCCTGGCTGCCCATGGGGACCTGGGATGTCTATGCTGTGGCTACTTCATGGAGCCCCTCAAATGCTAGGTTGACAACTTTATATTTATCCAAGGAGAAACTGTGAGTCAGTGTCTTTGGGGTCTGTACAGAAAACAGAAATTCAATTTACATCAGCAAGAGCAAAACGTGGAATTGCTGCAGAGACTTTAAATGTCCAGCAAATAGCTTCAGATATAGCTTCAGGTGGATCTAGGGGTTCAAATGATAATTTTAGGGCTCGATTACTTCATTTCTTAGACAGTCTCAGGCTACATGGTGAGCAAGATGGCGGCTGGCAGCTGCAGGGCTTATTCTATCCTGGTGGGAAAAGAGAGGTCTTATCTCTGGGAGAAAAGTTTCAAGGAGGTCTCTGATTGGCCAATCTAGCATCAAGTGCCCAATGATTGTGCCCGAGTAGTGGAGTACGCTGATTGGCTGGCCAGCCAGGGCTGGGTCAGTCTTGTGGATGGTGGTGGTGCTCAGACCCTTTAGTGGAATTGGTTGCCCACAAGAAAGAGGTTCTTTCACTAGAAAGTGGGGTTTTCTCAGACAAAAGCAAGTCAAAAGCAACAGTTACCTGTTAGTTACCAGTTACCAGTTGAGCCTTCCTAACTCTATTAGCAGAAGGGTGTTACCAAGGCAGCTCCAGATGCCTCTTCTGCAAGCAAATTTGCCTTTCAGATTGTCCCGTGGAGATACCTGGGGCGCCAGCCAAGAAGGCCTGGCTCCCCTCTCCCCCTACGCCTACCGCCCCCTCTGTGCCCAGCTGCGTCCATTTATTTGGGCCATTTGGACGGGGAACAAGGGCTCTACTTTGACTGTCTGCGGCATTCAGGACAGTCTCGTGCTCAGCCAAAGGGCTGTGCCTTGTCCAGATGTCCAGAGGGGCTGGTTTCATGTGTCTGACAAGGCCGCCTTTCTCGGCAGGAGGATCTGAAGGAGGGAGACGTCTGCAGCCTGGGCACGGGGTGATAAATGCCCCCTCTGGAATGCACAGATGAATTCTTAAAAAGGGGGAAAGAAAGGCTTTCATCGTTATTGCAAAGATCCGAAACAAGGGGTTTTTCTCATCCCAAACTGCAGGACGGGGGTGGAGGAGGGATGTTGGGGAAACAGTGGGTCCGGGTAGGGTGGCTGGGGCGGGTGACACAGACACTTGACTGTGAAACCTCAGGGAAAGCCCACCAGAGCAGCAACCTTTTTTCGGTCTCCAGCAGCCCAGGGGCCAGGGCCGTTGGGGCCTGAGCTTGGCCTCCCGCTGTGTGTGCAGCCCTGGAGAATGGGGGTTGTGTTTGCCTCGCTGTTCCCCCCCTACCCCCTGCACCGCCCCAGAGCTGCCCCCGCACAAATGGCATTGTATAGCTGGGGACAAAAACATCCCTTCATTCCCCATCCATGCCTGGGGACAAAAAGCTGAGTGTGGCTTGGTTTGCTCTGGTTTAGGAAGGATGGGGCTGCTGGGACACAGAAGGCTGGGAACTCAGGCCAGGCAGGGATGCTAGAGGGTGCAAATGAGCTGTGGCCACATGAAGGGATGGTGTCAGCCAGTGCCACCCAGCCAGGAGGGCAGTCCCTTCAATGTATTCATGGCGTCGAAGCGCTGTGGTGATTAAGCATGGGTTTGGGGATTAGAGAAACCGGGTTTCAAAATCTGTGTCAAAGGGCTGGGGAAATAGCTCAGTTGGTAGAGTGCTTGCTTCGCATGCACAAGGTCATGGGTTCAATCCCCAGCACCACTCCCCTGCAAAAAAAAAAAAAAAAAGCTGTGTACCTAGATGGTTTATCATTTGTCTTCTCCAAGTCTTACTTTCCCCATCAGCAAAATGGAAATGACCATAGTATCTATAGGGTTGTCAAGAGGATCAAATCTACCCAGAGTAAGTAGCCTACGTCTGGGTCGTGGGAAGTGCTCTAGACACATTGCTACTTAATAGGTAATATTGGGAGCCGTGTTCACTGTTAAACATTTTGCGGGTCTGGAATGTGAATTCAAGAGTCCCCCCGATGAACGAGTTGTATTCCAAAGTGAACTGGAAAGTGTGTTATCTGGACCCCAACACATAGTTCCCATAGAAACCCTGCTAAGAAAAATCTTGAGGTTCCTGATTAAACCACAAAAGCCTATTCAACTGTCGATGTACCAGAAATAGCTAAGTGGTGACTTTAAGATGTGGCAGAAATTTTTTTCACATCTCTCTCATGGAGAGGTAGGCCCTATGTCCCCCTCCCTTTGTGTCCTACTGGGCTTGTAACTGCTTTGGCTCATAGAAGATGGCAGAAGGGACATAATGTGACTTCAGAGACTGTCCTCAAAAGGCTATGCAGCTTTTATCTTATTTGTTGGAATAAACTCATTCTTGGAGGTCTGAGCCATCTGGTAGCCGGAGGCCACCAAGCTGAAGAGGCCATGGGGAGAGGCCCTGGGAACACTGAAGGAGGTTGGGGGCACTCTGTGAGTTCATAGTCACTGAAGTCATTCCTTTCCATTGAGTCTTCCCAGCCAAAGCCTCGGACATCATGGAGCAGAGACAAGCCACCCCTGTCACACCTTGTCCATTCCTGACCCACAGAATCCATGAACTTAACACAATGACTGGTGATTTTTTTTTGCCAGTATATTTTGGGGTCTTTTGTTACACAGCAGTAACTATCTATGCACAGCACCATGCCTTTGTACCAAAGATTGTGACTGTGACTAACAGTGACTAGTAGTGGTGAGAACTTGCTGGGTGCCTGTCGCTCAGCTAAGTGCCTTCTGTGGTTTAACAGTCCTCCTCAAAAACACCCCAAGAAAGAAACTGATAAGAAGAAATTATAGTCCTTAGAAACAATTGCCAAATAGTAACATTAAATGAGCTAGTCTGAGGAGGCACATGGAGACTCGGCAGTGATTATGGATGACATTTCTAGACAATTTCAAGGGCTGTTAGAGATTGATGACTTTGACTCTTTATTTTATCTAATTTCACTTCAAAACTAATAGCTTTTCCTTTCCTTAGTTCAATTGTATCTGTTCCAGAATTTCAGGTGGTTATAACATAGTTTTGCCTCATATATGGAATGACCAAAAAAAAAAAAAAAAGCTATTTTTTCCTCCTGTGATTACCAGTCACAATTTGAAAGAGAGGAAGATGGAAGGATATAGGTAAAAGCGAGACAGGAATAACCCAAGATGATGAGCTGAAAAGTCAGAGTCAAAGAATGAGAGGTACAAGAGGAATGAGCCCTCCCTTGGGTCGGTGATGGATGGGCAGGGGAGTTATATCCAGATGGAGAGAATTTCCCCTTGTGGTGGATTGGACTCACTGACCCCAATTCTTCCCTACATTCACATCCTTGCTGTAGTTTCATCATGGGTGGGGTGCACATTTCTATCCCTTGATTGTGGCCTTGGCCATGTGACTTTCTTGGCCAATGGAACAGGGTAGATGTGACAGTGTTCTGATTCACAGCCTAGACCTTAAGATGCTTCATGAGTTCCTGCAGGTTCTCTTTTGTTTCTGCTCTCACCATGAGAAGAAGGTGTCCCAGCTTGCACTGGTCCCAGGAGGAGTATGAGAAACTTGTGGAGCCAATCCACAAACGCATTGGCAGGTGCTGTGATGATCTTGAGATTGTTACACAGCAATAGCTGACCGATACACTGGTAACCCAACTTAATTACTGTCGGGAACAACTGTGAGTGGGGTTCACTGAGTAGATAGAAATGTGATGATCTAGTTGGTGCATTTGTGTGTTCGAGGTTGGAGGTGGTGGGACACAGATGCATGCCTGAATGTGTTTTCACAGGTTCACTGTGTTTTGGGTCCCTCTTTCTCCAGCTCATCTTTTTCCTCCCTGGACACCGGCCATGTCTTGAGGGTCCCCACCAGGCATAGGAATGGTGGCCTTCCCTAGACTGCCCAGGTGGCTCCCTCCAGTGATCCATGACAACTCCTCCTCCTTTTCGGTGTACAGAGTATCTCTGCTTCCCTGACCAAACTCCAGCTGAGACAGCCACTTAGGCAAGTGCACACAGAAAACATTTGTAAGCCACTGTCTCTGACCACAAAGGAGCCAGTCCCCGCATTTAAAGGACATAACATGTTGCTGAGGGGGAAACAGCACTTCACCAAATGGTCAGACTGGTGCCAGGTGTTAGGCACCTCAGTGCTTTCCACAGTCCCCAAGTGGTCCACCCCAGCCCTACACCTTTAGGACCATTCAGAAGCGGCCAAGGTGGGTGTAGGAAAGTCACCAGTTGGAGCAGAGAGACATTCAAGTTGGGTTTAGCATCCAGTAGCTTTAGGAGGACTGGATCCCGGGAACTCCCTGACAGTGCCTGTTTCAAAGACGACAAGGCCATGGAGAGGAACACAGAAGGACTGTCACTCCCTTCACCTGTGACCTAGATGTCAAACTTCTCTTTGGTGTCCCACCCTCCTATAGCCCAAGAACCTCCTCCCCCAACCCTGCCAGGGCCGGGCTGTGGACCAGGTAGTCACCAAATCTTTCCAATCCTGCCCTTCGTTTCTTGGGGACGTTCACTTCCATTTTCTTTTTTGGGGGGTACCAGGGATTGAACCCAGGGGCAGTCAACCACTGAGTCCCATCTCCAGCCCTATTTTGTATTTTATTTAGAGACAGAGTCTCACTCAGTTGCTTAGGATCTCTCTGTTGCTGAGGCTGGCTTTGAACTCAAGATCCTCCTGCCTCAGCCTCCTGAACCGCTGGGATTACAGGCGTGCACCACTGCCCCCCCACTGTACCACCCTGCCCAGCTGCACTTCTTTTTTCTACAGGGTCAGTATTCACATTGCCTGCCTTTCAAATAGATGCACGTTCAGCTACAGCTAATTTGGAATTTGTTTTTCCAAAAGCATTTAGAATTGTTTTGGCCTGATGCGTCAGATTTAAATCCCAGGGCTAATTAATACCAAGACACAAGAAAGAAAAGAGAAAGTCTGTTAGAAGGGCCAGCGGCAATGAACTAGAATAACCCTGTCTTCAGAACGGTGCTCAAAGCAGCCCAGATGCCCTGATGAGGTCACAACCAGGGCCTCGCTCTTTTTAGACTTTGCCTCCTGCCCAGGTGGGCAAGGGACTGGCAGAAAAGCGGCTGTGTGCACTTGTGTATGTGGTATGTGTGTTGTTGTGTGTATGCATTTTGTCTGTTTTGTGGGTTGCACATGTCGTGTGTGTGGTATATGTTACTCGTGGGTTTCAAGTTGAATGTCACGCGTGTTGTCTGTAGTGTATCATGTATTGTCTATATTTTGTGTGCTGTGTTTATGTGATTTGTGTATTGTATATATTCTGTTATGGTTTGGATACGAGGTGCTTCCCTAAAACTCCTGTGTTGATGCAGGAGTGTTTAGGGCTGAAATGATCGGATTACGAGATCTGTAACCTAGTCAGTGGATGGATCTACTTGATGGATTAGTAATTTGAAAGAACTATTGTCCTAGGAGGTAACTGTCGGGGGGTCGAATGTGGCTGGAGGAAGTAAGTCCCTGGGGGTTCTATGTTTTGTCTCTGGCTGCTCCTGCTCTCAGGTTGCCATGAGCTGAGTAGCTTTCCTCTGTCACACCCTTGTGCCATGATGTTCTACCATCACCTCAGGCTCAAAGCAATGGAGCCAGTCAACCGACCATAAACTGAGCTTCTGAAACTGTGAGCCCCAATCCATGTTTCCTCTTCTGAGTTGTTTTTGTCAGGCCTCTCGGTCACAGTGACGAGAAGCTGACTAATGCACATTGCACATTTGTATTGTGTGCATTTGTGTATTGTATCTGTGTGTGGTGCCTTTATGTGTGTCCTATGCATTCTGTGTGTGTTGTGTGTGATGTGTGCGTGCCAAATGGCATTGGCATTGAGATCAGTGAATGTTCCCATCCACTTTGGCCTGAAATTGAGAGAGGTGGGGATGTTGGGAGGTGGTATGAACTTTGAACATTTGGAGCTTGTTTACATGCTATGGTGTGAATGTTTGTTTCTCTTCCTCAAGTTCCTGGGTTCAAATCCAACCCTCAAGGTGATGGTATTAGAACATGGAGCGTTTGGAGTTGCTGTGGTTTGGACGTGATTTGTCCCCCAAGAATTCATGTGTTGGAAGCCTGGTCCCCAGTGTGACAACATTAAGAGGTGATGGGACCTTTAAGACATGGTTCTTAGAGAAAAGTAATCAGGTCATTGGGAATGGGACTCTTGGAAGAAATCACTGTAGTTCTTGTGGGCTCCTGGTTAGTTTCTACGAGAGTGGTTGTTATCAAACAAGGCCACTTCATGTGTGTAGCCCTCTACACATGCTGTGATGCAGTCAGAGACCCTTCCAGAAGTCAAACAGATGCTGTCACCCAATATTTGGCTTTCAGCCTCCACAACTGTGAGCTAAATAAACAAACAACCACCTCTTCTTCTTCCTCCTCCTCCTCCTCCTCTTCTTCTTCTTCTTTTTTTAACCAGGGATTGAACCCAGGGGCATTTAACCACTGAGACATATTCCCAGCATTTTTTTTTAGTTTGTTAGCCCATTTAAAAAAATGTTCTAATTAGTTATTCATGACAGTAGAATGCATTTTGACACATTGTACACAAATGGAGCACAACTCCCTTTTTATATTTTATTAGAGACAGGGTCTTACTGAGTTGCTGAAGGCCTCACTAAGTTGCTGAGGCTGGCTTTGAACTTTCGATCCTCCTGCCTCCGCCTCCTGAGCTGCTGGGATTTCAGGTGTGCGCCACCACGCTGGGCAAACCTCTTTTCTTTCTAAGTATCCAGCTTCAAGTATTTTGTTAGGGCAACACAAAATGACTCATACATGAGGTTCTACAAGAGAAGAACCTGGTAAGGCTTCAGCCATGAAGGATTAAGGATGGGCTCCTAAGGGGGGGAACAGGGAGGAAGTGGGGGAAACAGGGAAGGGCAGGGGAGGGAAGCAGGTGAGGACATCTCTGGACAACTCTCAGCCTCAGCCTGATCCTGCAGAGGAGCTCTGGTGTGTGACTTATATTTCTGAGCCCATCCCAACTTGAGGTAGGGAGGCTGAGTTTGACACTCTCAAACCAGTTGGTCTTTGACTAAGTGTCTCCTCAGGGGAGCATAAATTCCCAGGCAACTCTAGCTCTGCATAAGCTTCTAGAAGCCCAGGCCAGCTGGCTAAAGAGAATCGCAGGTGTAGGCTGTTTGAACTAAAAGCATACAGCAGATGGGGGAGGGTACATGGAAGCCCTCAGAGGGAGCCTGGGGGCTCTTGCCAAGCACGGACAGTGTTTGCTACACAGACAGACTCACGACACTCCCACACTTTAGTTTTCTATTGCTACATAACAAACTGCCACCAACTTAGCAGCTTAAAATACCTCAAATTTATTACAGTCATGTGCTACCTAGCAGCAACATTTTGGTCAATGATAGCATATTTGACTGTGGTTCCATAAAATCATATCACCTAGTGACATGGTAGCCATCTTTAATTTGTTGAAGGATACTCTATGATGTTCGCACAATGATGAAATTGCCTAATGATGCATTTCTCAGAAGGTGTCCCCGTTGTGAAGTGATGTGTGACTGTATCTCACGGTTCTGTGGATTTGTAGTCCTGGATTTGTGGACCTGGGTTTTCTGCTCCAGGTCTCACCGGGCTTGCATCAAGGTATTGGCTGGGGCTTGGTTCTCATCTGTGGCTTGGGATCCTCTTCCAAGCTCCTGGGGGTTGGCAGGATTTAGTTGCTTGGGGATGTGGGACTGGGGCTCTGTTTTTTCTTTTGTCTTTTGGTGGTGCTGAGGTTGGAACTCAGGGCCTTGCACATGCTAGGCAGGGCTCTACCACCGAGTCACAGCCCCAGCCCTGGGGCTCTGTTTCCTTACAAGCTATTGGTTGAGGACTTCTCTCAGCTTCCAGAGGCCACCCGAAGCTCCCCATCATATGGCCTCTGTAGACAGTCCACATGGGTACTTTTTCTCTTCTAAGCCACCCGGAGCATGTCACTCTGTCTCTTTTCTGTCACCAGCCAGAGAAGACTCTAGACTTTTAAAGAAGTCACTGGATTTGGTCAAGTCCACCCAGGATGATTTCCCTTTTGCCAAATCATGTACCATAATTATGGGGTGGGGGTGGATTTTTAAAGACATATTCACAGTTTCTGATTACACTTGAAGGACAGAGGATCACACAAGAGTAAGAGTCATTGGGAGCTGGGGAGTCTTCTTGGAATTCTTCCTACCAGATCCCACATCCTTGCAGATCCTATAAAGCTAATCTAGCCAGGTCAGTAGCAGGATAGTAGCTGCTCACACCCAGGTATGTGTAGATTCACGGACACTGGAAAATTCTTGAATCTTGTCCTGGAACAGTGCTTATATAGTTAGATACTCAGCTAATTGGCAGGTAGTCCATGGTGTCTGTCTTCTTTCCTGTAAAAACCATCTGCGTGAGACTGGCTCAAGACACCCAGTCCCTTGGCATCAGCCACAGCTCTTGTTCTTCCTGCTGATCCTTGAGGCCTGCAGGTTTGAGTAGATGATCCATCGCTGCTTGTGATCTCTAGACCCTTATCTCTAAAGACCCTGATCTGTACTCCTATTGCTGACATGGGATCATGACATGGGGGGGTACACCTACAACTGTAGATGTGTGAAGACACTTACGTATCCCCTTTAAAGTGTTAGGGATCTAGTAATATTAGACTGTCTTCCCTCCTCATTCTGATTGTGTTTGGTATAAAGTTGGTCCTTCCAAGATATTAGTGTAACACTAGCTAATATAAAAAATGAACCCTCCATTAAAATTAAGGTTGGATTAATGATTTCTTTCCAGTTCGTAGAGTACTCTGTGCAACTCTTTCTGGTAGGTGGCTGTCCTCCGTGTGGTGATTCAGGAACCCTGGGTTCTTCCATTTTATGGTCCTACCATCGCCTAACAACAGTGATTCTCAAACTTTAGGGAGCATGGGAATTCCCTGGAAGGCTTGTTAAAACAGATTGCAGGGCCCCATCTCCAATGTGTCTGATTTAGTAAGCCAGGGTGGACTTAAGAATGTGCATTTCTAATGAGCTTCCAGATGTTGCACACACTGCAGATCCAGGGCCCACACGGAGAACCACTGTTCTAGGTCTCTGTCTTCAGTTTTCAGTTTAAAGGAAAGGGAAGCTGGGCGTGGTAGCACATTCCTGTAATCCCAGCACTCAGGAGCCTGAGGCGGGAGGATCCTGAGTTCAAAGGCAGCCTCAGCAAGTTAGCAAGGCCCTAAGCAACTCAGGAAGACCCTGTCTCCAAATAAAACATAAAAAGGGATGGGGATGTGGCTCAGTGGTTAAGTGCCCCTGAGTTCAATCCCTGGTTCCAAAAGAAAAAAAAAAAAAGCAAAAAACAAAGAACAACAACAACAAAAAACAAAGAAAGAAAGGGAAAGAGTGATCCCAGGGAAGGCAGGCATGCATGCTTATGCCTCAGTCTCTCATTCAATAGATGAGAGAACTAGTCCCTGCCGCAGTCTGGCTGGGCACAAATCACGAGCCACTCAAGCAGGAACAAACTTTATTTCTGAACTCCACCAGCACACTCCACACACGCTCCCCGGGAACTCTCCCGAACGCCACAGATGCGGCTCCTCCAGGAACACACCACACACCAACCGGAACTTCACCAACCAAGATGAACTCTCCAGGAATCCCCGAGAGAGCACAACCGGAACTCAACGGGAACTCCGCGAGAACTCAAAAGTCATCATCTTAATGGCTCGCTGGCGTCACCTCTCAACCACTACTTCTGGCAAAAATGCCATGAGTCATCCTGACTCAGCTATGGCTCTCAGCAAGTCACATGGCTATTCAGCTGGGAAATGCAGTCTCTGGCTGCACATCTGTGTATCAATGACAACTCTATACTATGCAAGGGGATGAAAATTTCATGGACTGTCTCTGAATGACCTCCCAAGTGAGGGTTGTCATGAATCGACTGAGTCTTGTGGCCCAAAACACTAATGGATGCTGTCAAAGCTCAATGTTCAAGGGCAGAGCAATTCTGTATCAGAGACCTGCATTGGGCAGCTATTTTTATAGGACACTGACCGTGAACTGCCAGGCCCAGCCCAATACTGTAGGGTCCCATACTTCAGCTCCCAGTTTTCAAGAAGAAACATTTCTTTATTTTAGAAGAAGGTCCACCTGATTTCCAGACATAACCTCAAACCAATGACCGGACCAAACTGACCGGCCAGGCCTGAAAGGTGTGTCAGTGTTGGTGCCTGACCCCTGCCCACCCAGATTCCAGGGATTCTGGCCTCCCACTTTCCTGCCACCATGTTCTACAACAGGGATGCTCTTTCCACACTCTGGAACACAGGTTTCAATCACCTGGCTAAGCTTTGGGGGACTATACACTTGTGCCCACATCCACCACATTCCCAATCCACTGTTGGTAAGACACAACACTTAAATTTTTTCATGGAGGTAATGGGTCTCAACTGAATGTATCCCTGCCCCCACCCTAGCCTAGTTTCTTTGTTCTTTCTTTCTTTCTTTTTTTGACATGGTACCAGGGATTGAACTAAGGGTACTCAGCCACTGAACCACATCCCCAGGCTATTTTGTATTTTATTAGAGATAGGGTCTCCCTGAGTTGCTTAGGGCCTCCCTTTTCCTGAGGCTGGCTTTGAACTCATGATCCTCCTGCCTCAGCCTCCTGAGCCACTGGGATTACAGGTGTGCGCCACCGTGCCTGGCACTAGCCTAGTTTCTTGTTGACAAATGACATCCATCACTCAACTGGGTGGTCACCACCTTAAGTAGTGTCTGGAGACAATCTTTCCTCATTGGTTGCCAGCTTTCTGTGTCTGAGAGGTATTAACCGCTCAGGAATGAAGGGCAAACATGTTTTTGCTTCTCATGTGGGGAAAATATTAAAAACACATAAAACTAGTAAGGCCTAGAGAACAAGTAGGGCCACTTTTAATTGGAATCCAGAATGAAAAAGAGTACAATTCAGGCTTAGAATTCATGGCACATAATGTCACATAATGGCAAGATGGCTCTTCGTTATTTCACCCAGCAGTTTTTCAACTCTGCTGTGTATGCTGAGTCATAAGCTCCCTGGAAAGCTACAATTGATAGGTTTACAGGGCCACAGAAACAAAGTGGAAGGGAAATGATTAACCATGATGATTTGGCTTGCTTCCAGATTACAAATTGATTATACCAGAAGGTTCGTTGCAACTTCTGTAGTGTAATCGTGAAAATTTTTCCAGTTGTAGTCCTGCTCTTGGTATCAGAAAGCCTAGCTTTTTTGGGGGTGGGTGGATGGGTACTGAGATTGAACCCAAAGGGGCTCAGCCACATCCCCAGGCCTTTAAAAATGTTTTTTATTTTGAGACAGGGTCTCACTAAGTTGCTTAAAGCCTCGCTAAATTGTTGAGGCTGGCCTCCAACTTATATCCTCTTGCTTTAGCCTCCCAAGTTTCTGGGATTACAGGCATGTGCCACTGTGCCCTACAGAAAGCCTGGCTTTTGATCTTGGCTTTGTCATTGAGTGGTTGGGTGAACTTGGGCAGGTCAGCATTTTTTTTTTTTTTTTGCTGGCCCTTTGACTCCTCATCTTAGGGATTTCTAAGGTCCCTTTCAGCTCTAACATCCTCTGGATCATGTATGTTCCAATTAGAAATTTTCAAATGACCTTCTCTTTCCTACTTATATCATTCCATTTACAAAGATGTAGATAAAGCCATGATTCACTTTAGAGCTGAAATAGAGCTCATTTATTGGGTGCAAAAGTTTAGATAAGGCAGTTCAAGTTAACACGACTGTTCCCTAAATGACCAGAAACATAAAAAGGGGAAATTTTGTTAATGTGAAGAAAATGAAATAGGTGGTGGCCACAGAGACAAAGGAACTCAAATTGGAGGAACACCACCTTAGCCATTGTGGAACATACCAAGGGGCCATGCTACTATGGTTAAACGAAAAATCCTCAAAGGTAGATTAAATAATAACTCAAAAAGCTATTTTGTGCTGGGTGCTTTATAAACCTCATCTCCAATTTTAACCTCAACCATTTTGTGATAAGTTAGTTTTAGGTGTCAACATGACTGAATTAAGGGGTTCCCTACAAAACTGATAAAACATGATTTCTGGGTATGTCTGTGAGGGTGGCCAGAAGGAGACTGGCCCATAAGTCGGTGGCCTTAGTGGGGAAGATCCATCCTCAATGTGCGCATGTGCCGTTCAATCAGCAAGGGTCTGGATAGAACAAAATGGCAAAGGAAAGGCAAATTCATTCTCTTTCTCTCCTGGAACTGGGGCCCCTGTCTTTTCCTGCTCTTGGAAATCAGGACTCCATGTTCCCCCATTTTTGGACTCTCAGATTTGCACTAGAGACCTCCCACTCAGATCTGAGGCCTTGGATTGAGAGTCATACCATCCGCTTTCTTGGGTTTTGAGAGCTTTGGATTTGAACTGAACCACGTTACCAGCCTCCCTGGTTCTCCAGTATTCAGATGGCCTAGCGTGGGGCTTCTCAGCCTCAGTAATTAGGTGAGCCAATTCCCCTACTAAATCCTCTATCTATCTATCTATCATCTATCTATTTATCTATCATCTTTCTATCATCTATCTGTTTTAGTCAGCTTTTGCACTGCTGTGACCAAAAGATCTGATAAGAACAAAAAGAGGGGGAAAAGTTTCTTTGGGGCTCACGGTTTCAGAGGTCTCAGTCCATAGACGGCTGATTCCATTGCTCTGGGCCCAAGATGAGGCAGAACATCATGGCGGAAGGGCCCAGTGGAGGAGAAAAGCAGCTCAAGACATGACACCGGGAAGCAGAGAGAGAGTTCTGCTCTCCAGGTACAAAATATATACCCCAGAGTCATGTCCCCAGGGACCCACCTCCTCTAAGCCCACCCTACCAGTCTCAGTTAGCACTCAGTTAATCACCATCAGGGAATTAATTCAGTGATTAGGTTAAGGTTCTCAGAACCTAGTTATTTCACCTCTAAACTTTTGGGGACAATTCACATATAAACCATAATCTACTCACTCTATCTGTCTGTCTATTGATTGATTTATCAATCTTCAGCATCATGATCATCATCATCATCTAATCTGTCACCTATCTATCAATTATCTATCTAGTTATTATCTATTCTCTCTCTCTCTCTCTCTCTCTCTCTCTCTCTCTCTCTCTCTCTCTCTCTCCCCTATTGGTTCTTTCTTTCTGGAGAATCCTGACTAATATACCTTCAAACTAGGTATTATCACCCCAGTTTACAGATGGAAACATTAAGGCTCAGATAGAACTACTTGCCCAAAGATACTCAGCTGTAAAATAATAGCCATGTCTTCTTGATTCCAGAGTCTGTGCTTTTCCCCCCCTTCATACTCAGCACTATCTCTCTGGTTAATGACTTAATAGTAGTACTAACCTATAAAGGCCACAGAATTTTTAGGTAAAGCCCAAGAGAAGAGGCACTATGGCCGAGTCCTAATCTGATTAAGAAGAAGCAATTCTATCTAGCAGGTCAAATATTCTGTCAGGAGTCTGAACACAAAATATGATGAAACTTTGGGCAGTGACTAGCCCTTATAATATTTAAAAATACGTGCAAGAAATGTAAACCAGTATATTTATCTCTCAGAGATACTTAAGGAAAAAAATATCAGTATCACAGTCAGGGATCTCGGCAACTGGTGGATTTCATATTTGCTTATATAAATAAATTTTGGCTTCTAGTTGTGGTAATACTGTGATCAAGATAACCTGAAAACCCATTTCCACAGTTATCTAGAAATAAACAAATACTTATTTGAATGAATAGATGAGCGCACAGGAAATTGACAGGGGCTGTGAATGAAAAGGGTACTGAAAACTAGGGCGGTGAGCTTGTGAATGAGGATATGACCGCCTGAGACATATTCTAGAAAGTTGGAAGCTTCCATGTGAGGGTAGATGAGAAGAAAATTCTCTCATTGACCCAGAGGGGATTGTCTGTCTTCTCCTAGGCTCTGTATGAAAAAAAAGGATCTCTTGAGAAAATTTTGACCTATATCTTACGAGGGTTTGGGATTGAATATATTTTATTTGTGTGGTCTAGGAAGCCACAAGCTAAGAAATTGTCATAAAAGTGATAACAAATCCCTTGGAGATCTTGTGAGAAACAAAACAAAACTTCACAGAAGGACATCCTATCACTTAGGGTCTCATAGAATTGCTACACATAAAGTCACACTTACGATGAGTTCACAATTCAAACTATAAAACAGTTGAAGAAACAATCAACTATGGGCAAGAGAAAGCAGGATCAGATACCCAAGAACTTTAGATAAAAAACCCAATGTAGGGGCTGGGGATGTGGCTCAAGTGGTAGCGCGCTCGCCTGGCATGCGTGCGGCCCGGGTTCGATCCTCAGCACCACATACAAACAAAGATGTTGTGTCTGCCAAGTACTAAAAAAAAAAAAAATAAATAAATGTTAAAAGATTCTCTCTCTCCCTCTCTCACTCTTTCTTTAAAAAAAAAAAAACCAATGTATTATAAATCATAAAATTAGCATTTAAAAAATATTTACTTTTTAGTTGTAGTTGGACATAATACCTTTATTTTATTTATTTACTTTTATGTGGTGCTGAGGATTGAACCCAGGGCCTTACATGTGCAAGGCAAGTGCTCTACCACTGAGCCACAACCCCGGCCCTAAAATCAGCAAGTTTAAAATAACTAAATACATATAGACAATAGGGAGTGACAAACACACACCACAAAGAAGAAGATGCATGTTTGGAAAAAAGAACTAAATAGGACTTCTAGAAATATATATATATATATATACACACACACACACACACATATATGTATTTTTTTTTTTAAATAAAAATGTCAATGTATGAGTTAAATAAGAATTACTGACCTGGAGTGATGGTTCAGTTGCTCAGAATGTTCAAGGATGCAGCACAAAGAACCAGAAATAAGAAAAAGGAAGGGGTGAAAAGATCTGTTGAATAGAATAGAATAGAAAATTCTCATAGATGCTAGAGTTTCCGGAGGGAAAGAACAAAGAGAATGTGGAAGAGGCAATATTCAATGACATCATACATAGGAATTTTCAGAACTGATGGAACTGTTTTGGAATGCAGAAATCCTAAGCAGGATGGGTGTGGTGGTGCACGCCTGGAATTCCAGAGGCCTGGCAGGCTGAGGCAGGAGGATCTGGAGTTCAAAGCCAACCTCAGCAAAAGTGAGGTGCTAAGCAACTCAGGGAGACCCTGTACCAATAGGGTCTGGGGAGTGGCTCAGTGGCTGAATGTTCCTGAGTTCAATTCCAGGCCCCCCCCCAAAAAAAACATAAAAAAGTCCTAAGCAAGATGAGTAAAAGTAAAATCTAACCGACTTATAGCAAATTCCAAAAGGAAAGAGAACATCTTTAAAAAATTACCTCCTGAGGAATAACATTTAGACTAGCAGCAAATGTCATCAGCAACAACAAAGGACAGAAGGCCATGGAATGATGTCTTCAAAATGCTGAATGAAAGCACTCTACTAAGTGCTTAACTAAGAAAGATTAACTAAGAAAGATTAGCATGTTTAGCTAATTAGCACCTGAGAATGAAGTTGAAATAAAGACATTTTCAGATAGACAAAAACCATCTACCTTTAAAAGTTCATTTCTGAAAAGATTCGTAAAGGATGTACTCCAAAAAAAAAAAAAAAAGTAAATAGTCCCAGGAAGTGTGTATGATGTAGTAAGCTATGTTAAATAAATCAATTCGTGAGCACAGATTTTTAAAATAACAACAATGCTATCTAATTTGAAGTACAAAATAGTATAAAAACATGAAATATGAAGGAAGGTGATTGAAATTAAGGTGTTCAAAGACACTGATTTCTACAGGTCAAATATTGGGAAGCTTTTTTTTTTTTTAAATTTTTGGTACTGGGGATTGAACCCAGGGACACTTAACCACTGAGCCACATCCCCAGCCCTTTCTATTTTTGAGGATAAGTATTTCTGTCTGTTTTGGTTTCTGCTGTCTTCTAATAGAAAAATTTCTATTTTTCTCTTTATTTAGAGACAGGGTCTTGCTGAGTTGCTCAGGGCCTCACTAAGTTCCTGAGGCTGGTTTTGAACTCGCAATCCTCCTGCCTCAGCCTCCCAAGCTACTGAGATTACAGGCAAGCACCACTGCACCTGACTGGGAAGATTTTTTTTTTTTTTTTAAACTGAGTGGTTCTGTCTTGGAATCTCTCATACAGTTACACTTGGACTGTGGCTGGAGCTAGAACAGCATGGGATGGGGGCAGCTAGGGTTTGTTGGGCATCTTTCTGTCTTGACACAGTGTCAAGGCCTCTCCATGAGCACATGGTCTTTCTGTGTGGGCTATTTGGGTTTAGAGCAAGGCAGTCTCAGGTGTTAGAGTATTTAAATGGTGGTTAAGGGGTTCAGCACAACTGATTTAAACAAGGTAAAAGTTACATTGTCTCTTTCTGTGTATATACGCATGTGGTGCTGGGGATTGAATTCAGGGCCTCACGTATGCTAGGCAAGTGCTCTATCACTGAGCTACATCCCCAGGTCTTTTCTTTTTTTAAAAAAAAATTTGAGATAAGGTTGCCCTTAGTTGCTGAGGCAACTTGCAATCCTTCTGCCTCAGCCCCTCCAAGTCACTGGGATTATAGGTATGGGCCACCATATCCAGGATGTGTGCCTAATTTATAAATTAAACTTTATAAACAATGCACAATGGTGCACTCCTAGTGACTTGGGAGGCTGAGGCCAGAGAATCACAAGTTGGAGGCCAGCTTGGGCAACTTAGTGAAATCTTGCCTGAAAATAAAAAATAAAAGGGACTCAGTAGTAAAGTGCCTCTGGTTTCAGGGCACAATTCAACTTTATACTAGGCACGTATAGGGTTAGGTTCTGTCTGCACCTTCAGGGGTCCACTGAGAACATATTCTCTGAGGATAAGGGGAGACTACTGTAGCTAAATGTAAATGAATGGAAAAAAGATGTATCGGGAAAAATAAATCAAATAAAGCTACAGTAGCAACTCTAATATCAGACAATAGAATTCAAGGCAACAGCACCATACAGGACAAAGGAGGATGGTACCTACTGGGAAAAGAAATAATAGTTCTAGAATATATAATTATGAATACACATTTATTCATGTAGCAAAATATGGCAAATGCTTGCAACATTCTAGGCATTGTTCTTGGCTTGAAGAAGACAGCAGAAACCAAAACAGACAGAAATACTTATCTTCATTAGAATTTGCATTATACACAATTATCAATGTAACCTTAAGTATTTAAAGCAACACTGGGCAGAACTAGAGAATAAAATAGAGAAACCAAGAAGTGTAGCAAGAAATGCTGTGATTTCTGTCTCTGAAAACTAATGAATAAAGAAGACAAGAAAGAAAGAAAGAAAGAAAGAAAGAAAGAAAGAAAGAAAGAAAGAAAGAAAGAAAGAAAGAAAGAAAGAGGTTACAGTTTTGGACCAAGGAATTAATAAACTTTAACTAATGGATATGAGTAGAATCTGAACTCAACAAATTGCACTTTTTAAAAAATGCACGTAGCACATTTACTAAGTGAGAGAATGTAACACAGCACAAAGGCAACTGAGTAAATTCTAAAGCCTCTACTTCATTCATGGTTTGACGCGATTTCTCTGTGAGAAGCTTTTAGAAGGCAGAGCAGGAGAAGGTTTGTGTTCCGTCCCCATCAGAGACTACCCCTTAACTACAGGGTCTTAGGAGGAAATTCAGCCACCGGCTACTAAATGCATCACCAGAACCTTACTAAGAGGAATTAGGAGGTACCAAGCCAATGCATCTCAACTTTTAATTTTTTGGGGGGGCACTCGATCACTGAGCCCCATCCCCAGCCCTATTTTATATTTCATTTACAGACAGGGTCTCACTGAGTTGCTTAGCGCCTCACTTTTGATGATGTCGATTTTGAACTCGCTTTGCTGAGACTGGCTTTGAACTCACGATCCTCCTGCCTCAGCCTCCAGAGCTGCTGGGATTACAGGTTTGCATCACAGGGGGTTGTCTTTAGAAAGCCCTACTAGGTTCTGCTCCTTTCTCAAAATGTTGAAATAATAGTTCTTAAGAACTAATCAATTATTGTTGCACTTAGGGAAAAATTTCAGACTCAGAATGTACCCCACTCTTCTCCTTAGTTACCAAGATTCTATCGCTGTTCCCTAGACCTGCCTAGGACAGATATATTGGGGGCCAGGTCTGAGCAATTCTTTTCCTCTCACCACTATTTTTATTTTGAATAATATGTCACAAATACATGCTCATTTAAAAAAATTTCAGCCAGGCACGGTGGTGCACGCCTATAATTCCAGTGGCTTGGGAGGCTGAGGCAGGAGGATGGTGAGTTCAAAGCCAGCCTCAGCAAAAGTGAGGTGCTAAGCAACTCAGTGAGACCCTGTCTCTAAATAAAATAGAAAAAGGGCTGGGGATGTGGCTCAGTGGTTAAGTGCCCCTGAGTTCAATCCCCAGTACCAAGAAAACAACAACAACAACAACAACAAAACAACTTCAAATTGTAATGCCCCCTCTTACTTTCTTCTCAAAAAACAAACCAAACTGAGACTAAAAGCATAAAAGTCAACCAAAGCTGGGGCAGACAAACAGAAATTCAGCCTGTACAGAATGATTTCGTGCTGATTCTTGGATAGTCATCTTTCCGACATAATGCTCAACTCACCCACATATTTAAAAAATAAATGAATCTTTTGATTGGCATTTGCAGTATTGGAAGCTGAACCCAGCTTTATTTTTAAAGCCTGTTCCCATTTGTATTCACCGGCAAGCTTTGCTCTCTGGCTCCATCCTTGCCTTTTGACATTTAGGTGTCACCCGAGGTAATAAGTGGCCCACACAATCCGTCTCTAAAGTGGAGACGGGATACCACAATTCTGCTCCCACCTCATCCCCGGTTGCCACTCCCGGGCTTTCACGTGTGTAGCTCTGTATTTAATGGCATGTGTAGTTAATTTGGTTTCACATTTGAAAACACCTATAAAACCGCTCGGTTTCCACAGAAGCTTCTTGCGAATTTTCTTGCAAGAATGGACTCTGGCTAATGCGTCCATTTTCACAGTGGCTGTCCACTTACTGGGACTCGGGCGTCTGCCTCTGTGGCCCCGACCTCTCTTCCGGACCTTTCTGGTGCAGTGGGCAACATTTGCAAGGCTATTTCTATGTAATTCTCTCCTTTTTCATTTTTTTTTATTTCAGAAAAATAGAAGAGTACCATTAGCATCTATATAGCCTACATCTTAATTCAGGAATTCTTATTTTGCCATATTTACTCATCTGTCTGTCTGTCTGTCTCTTCCCCAGCCAATCGGAAAGTCATTTATTTTAAGCATCATGACATTTCACCTCTCTATATTTCAGCCTGTGCTTCCTAAGAACAAAGACATTTTCCTGCATAACCACAAGAACATTTGCACATCTAAGAAATTTGTACTGATAGAAAAGCACCACCTCATATACAGTCCCTATTCCAATTTTGTCAATAGCTCCTCTTCTGCACTTTGTAGCGTGTTCTTTTTCTGATCCAGAATCCAATCTAGGATCAATATTGCATTTAGTTGTCATGTCTCTTTAGCCTCCTTTAATCTGTTTCTCCAAGGAGGCTGGTTCCTTTTGATGGGAAATGGTATTTAGAAACCAAGGGCTAGGTGGGCTCATTTGGTGCAATTCCTTTTAAGCTAGACTGTAAATTGGCTGTTGCGGGGCCGTGGTAACCTGCTCTTAGTCACGATTGCCTCATCCTTTTCCGGTCCAACACAGCAGGGCATCTTAGGAATCCTGGGTGAGAGGTGTGGCAAAAGAGTTAGAAGCTAACAGACGTGGGTCTGATCACCCTCCTTCCTCCAGAGGATCTCCAGAAATTTAAATAAAGTCATGAAACCTGTCTTTTCATCTTTAGAATGGAACAATTGTAGCCGGATGCAGTGGTGCACGCCTGTCATCCCAGTGGCTGGAGAGGCTGAGGCAGGAGGATCACAAGTTCAAAGCCAGCCTCAGCAACAGTGAGGCGCTAAGCAACTCAGTGAGACCCTGTGTCTAAATAAAATACAAAATAGGGCTGAGGATGTGAGGATGAGGCTCAGTGGTCAAGTGCCCCTGAGTTCAATCCTGTGTGTGTGTGTGTGTGTGTGTGTGTGTGTATAGTTAGGGATGTGGCTTAGTGGTAAAGCACCCCTGGGTTCAATCCCTGGTTACTCCCTGGCCCCTCCAAAAGGAAGAACTGTACTAAATTTATTGCACAGGGGTAAAGACGAAATGAGGTAACATGGCAAAGTTCTCTGCACGTTCACATTCAACACATGATTTCTGAACTTGTTTCTGAGCTACATCATGGAGACAGAGCAGTGAACGACACTGGGCATGACCCTGGTTCTTATAAAGTTTACCACTGAGTGGGGGAGACCCATACAATGTCTGTGTGGTCCTGATTATAATATTTTAGATGGAAAGGCAGGCCCTAGATCTGATTCACTTTCAATATTCTCTATGCCTCGCACTGTGCCCAGGGTGCAGAGTAGGAGTTTAATTAATGCTGGTTGGATTCTTTTGGAACTGACTTGAGGAGTAGCCAGTCACGGGGATTTCTTGGAAGGAAGCAGGCTTTTCTATTTGGACCCTGCCTAGCATTCTGAAATGAAGTGAAACCTGTAATGGATATCTCCTGGGGAGTGGCCAGGCTTGTGGGGATGGAAAAGATGGCCACCAGAAATGTCCACAGAAACCACAGTCAGGTCTCATGTTTTATTCATTGGTCAACTGGCAAGTATTTTCAAGGGCCTACTATGTTCAAGACATTGTCGGGTAGTAGAGAAGGGGGCTGGGGTTGTGTGGCTCAGTGGTGGAGCGGTTGCCTAGAACATGTGAGGCACTGGGTTGGATCCTCAGCAGCACATAAAAATAGATAAATAAAATAAAAGATCTTGTGTCCATCCACAGATAAAAACATTAAAAAAAAAAGAAAGGACAACTTTTCACGAGAGAGGTTAGGATGCGGACAGGATGACTATGAACTTGCCAATAAATTAAGCCTTGGGTGCTATGGGTAGGCTTTAGCTTGGTGGAGAAGGGCAGGATGGGGAGTATAAGGAACTGCCTGAGCAAAGGTATGGAGCTGGTCTATCATTAGACCAATTAGGTTGGAAAAAACATTGGGTCACGCTTCTTGTCATGCTCAGAAAAGGGTACCCGGTCACTAAGATGAACCACGAGCATGTTCTAAACACTAGGTCTTAACTATCACTAAATGACCTAGTTGGAGGTAGGGGTGTGGGGGTGCAGCTCAGTGGTACAGAGCCTGCTTAGGAGGCACCAGGTCCTCAGTTCCACCCCCGGCATCCCCCCTACTTCTCAATCTAGTTAGAAGAGTAGAGAAAAATGCTTTTTTTCTGGTGCTGCGAATGGAACCCAGGGCCCTGTGCATGCTGGGCAAGTGTTCTACCACCGAGCAACACCCCCAGAGAAAAATGCTCTTGATGGCAGTTTAGAAAGGGATAATCACATGAGCAGAAGGTATGCGCCAGCTGAAGCAGCCCAATTACATGACATAAGCATCGCAGCGGCTATTGAAGACTCTGGAGTTACGCAGCTTGGTTCCAGTGTTTGCCCTGTGTGACCTTAGGCAGGTTACATAACCTCTCTGGGGCTGAGCTTCCTCCCTTGGAAACTGTGGATCATGATGGCATGTACCTGAGAGGCTGAAATGTTCCAGAGACCCCTGCCCCCCATCAAATAAGAGTCACTGGAACTGAGACACATTTTGCAGCAACCCATCTGCACCTCGGATTTCCCCAGGAGACCACTGAGCTCAGCATCGGTCACCCACAGTTCGTTGGATCTGAACCCCTGGGCTTGGGCTCTTAGGGCCCCTTCAACCTCAACTCTCTGCCTGGGAACAGATGGTGGGGGGAGCAGACAAAGCCAGGCAGAAGAAGCAGCAACTTACTCTCCAACGGGCTGGCACCTGCCCCCCCCCCGCCCCAACCTCACCCTGGACTGGGAGCGCGTGCTGGCAAGAGGATTAAATCAATGCCAATTCACATCTCTCCAGAAGCTGGCTTCCTGATCCGAGCTAATAAGCAAATCATTAGTGAATTAGAACTGGGGAGGGCTTCTCAACTCCAGCTGCAAGACAGGCGGAAGGGCCCCAAGCCCTTTCCTTAGCGACTTTAGCATGTCACGCAGAGGAGAGTTCCATGTTAAAGGGACAATCAAGCTCCCCACTCTACCCCAACCCAGCCAGGCCCCAGGATTGTTGAGGACCACCACAGGCAACCGGGGTCTTTCTTTCTTCCTTGGCTGCTGGTTATCAGACTTTGTACCTCGAACCTCTGCTCTCCATCCCTCCAGGCTGCAGACCCGAGTTCTCTGCAGTGTTTAGATCCAGAGGCCTTCAGAGCCCTGCAGGCCGAGATGTCCCACTCGGCTTCCCCCGCCCTGGGCACCAACTTGGCTCCCTAGCTTATTTCCTGGTGAAAGCCCATTATCTCTCATTTACATCTAAACTAGCTTTTCATACTATTTTAAAGGGCTGCTCCTCCCCTTCTGTAATCTCCCTGCGAATGAATTAAAAGTTGATTCTTGAAACGCACAAATCTTGGGGGCAGTTTCTTTTTCCTTCTTATTTAAATCATATGCTGCTTTGGACTAACCCTTTTATTTCCTCCCAATTATGATTTCTGGTGTGTTTTCCAGAGCTTTACAACATGGCATCTGATTATACACAAAGCTTCAGAATAAAGCCCTGTTTTTCCCTTCATTAACGACACAAAGGATGGCTGTGTGATCCACACAGCACTTTGTCATTTAATGCAGCTTTACGGTCTAAATCGCACCCGGCTTGGGCAAAGCAGATTTGGGAGGGAATCAACGCATTTTCTTGCTGCCAGGAGCTCCCTTGCAGATTCCAGCAAATTCTTTCACCACACGGAATTAGCATTTGATTAAGCTCTGCAGACACGTTCAAACTTTTACCACTGAGCACCAGCAGGGCTGCAGTAATCTGCTGAAGGTGAGTCACCAAGAACAGCCACTGCTATCCTGCCTGGCCCAGTAGGTACCCTCTAGAAAAGATTGTGGGAGTGGTGAGGGATGCATGGTAGATGGAGGGGGAAGGTACCAGGAAATGGAAGGGTGATGGGGTGGGGTGTGGGGTCCTTACAGAGAGGGACATCAGATGTGTCTAGGGGCACAACCACCCTTTCTGCACCAAACTTGCCCTGGACAGCTGTGTCTTCCAGAGTGCTCACCACCAGGACACTGTGATGTTAGATTCTTAAGATTCTTGGACCCCTGAAGTAATATGACCTTCAACTAGAGCCAGGCCCAGCCAGGCCCCAGGGATGAGGGGTCAAGAAGAATCTTTCCCTGCTTTCCCCGCACCCCTGCCCAGCCCTGTGGCCCTGATGTCTGGTTTTGGTGCCTCTCGCAGCCACCTCCGCCCAGGCGCGCTGTGATTCAGTCCCAGGGACCTGCGAGTTGCGAGTTGCGCAGCCCAACAGCCTGGGTTTCAAATCTCGTCCATTTCCATTATGCAAATGTGAGAAGCGGAAGTTTATCAAACTGGGGCTTTGTACCTAGAAAGCGGGCGTGCCAGCATGGGGGGCTATAAAGGCTTTATTGCCACAACTTTGGGGTGATTGCTTCCCTCACAAATGCCAGGAGCACGATTGAATTATGCAGGTCTTCCCAAACAGGTGGCGATAAAAACTTTACAGCCTCCCACACCATCACATATTTTGTTTATGCCTCTTAGGTGTCTTATTTTGTTCGAGCTTTTTTTTTTTTTTTTTCTTTTGGACCCTTCTGTTACTATGGAAACGGGAATAGGTGGAGGTGGTTCTGGATACCTGTTAAGAAAAATGCAAAGTGAGTCAGTTATCATTGGGGTGCTGTAGTTTTACCCTCTGTTTGAGGAAATGACTGAGGTCCTGTGAGGTGGGGAACCAATGAGTTCTGGAATGTCGCAACCATTTCGGAATTCCACAGCATCCCTGCAGGGAAGGGAGGGAATGTGGGGGAAGTGTCCATTTTACAGATGGTAACACAGAGGCAAACAAAGATATCTTTCTAGCAATCAGCAAGCTTGCCACATAAGAAAAAAAAAGAAAGAAAAAGAATCCAAGGAGGGTGACCTCTGGGTGCCTTTTGTCCACTGTTCTAGAGCTTCAGAACCAAAATTAGGGACTCATTTTCAGTAGCCTGAGGTCAGGCTGTAGTGACATCTGCTGGCAGAGATGGAGCTGATCATAGCAGAATTTTCTGTTGCTGGCGGCTGCTGGGCCAGGAGACTGGTCTTGGTGGCGCGGGCTTGCGGTTGGCCTGGTTGGGAAACAGTTGCAAAGCCCTTCCCTTCCCATCACCATGAGGACAACAGGCTGACATGGCGGAATGCAGGAGTCATGTCTGCGAGGTCCAGACCCTGATGGCTCCAAATGCCCTGTCAATTCTAGAAGGCACGGTTTGCTAGGGGGTGAGAGGGTATATCTAAGCAGGATCTCTTGGTTCCTGTTGCTACAAGAGGAGCTTCTCTACCTTGGGCATCTTGTGCAGTTCTCTCCTTTGGGAGGGACTGGGACTCCATTCCTTATGGAAAAATGGGGAGGAAGGAAGGCAGGTAAGAGTATTGGGGGAACCTGAGGGGTGCTCATGGAGGCTGCCAGCAGTCATGGAGAAGTGGAGCCCCTAAGGATAACATGGATGTCTTATTCCTACCCCGAGACCAAATGTACCAGTGCAACTAGCACCGACATTTAAGGATGTCTCATTCAATAAAGGGTTGCCACACATTCTTGTCCTGCCAACCCCTTTGCCCAGAGAGCTTTTCAAGGATGGCTCTTTTTCTGTGTGTGGGTATGGTGCTGGGGACGTCACCCAGGGCCTCACACATGCTAAGCAGCAAGCACTCTACTGCCCAGTTTCAGCTTTAGCTCAGCAAGGATGTCTGTCCTTGCCTGAGCTGGATAACTAGCTGGGGCTGGAAGTCTCCATCCAACTATTCCAGAGTCCTCTGGGGCAGCACTACTCAGAGTGTTCCACAGAGCAGCCCTAGCTCAGCAACAATTTGTTACCCATAAGTGACAAGATAGTCCAGAAACTGAAAATGAGCATTTAGAAACTTCTATAACAATCTGTCAGAGTAATTTTACGTCTGTTGAATCTAAAGACTATTAAAACTTTGAGCTTTTTAAAATTGAATTTTTTCCCCTGGTAATTCATTTTTTTTTTTTTTTTTTGTATTTTACCAAAGATTTGACCATGACAGATTGGGAAAACAAACAAACAAACAACAACAACAACAAAAAGAAACAGCTAGTCCTTTGCCCCCAATCTTTGAGAAGCCCTGTGCTGTGGGGTCCTGTGGCCACTGTCCCTGTAGCATTCGGCTGCTGGGAGACCAAGGCTGGGCAGAGCAACTTCCTTACTAAATTAATTTTAGGATGGTTGACAAAAAGGTCTGCCTTGAGCAGGTGGCTCTGCCAGCCAGTGCTCGCTTAGGACATCCACCCAGGCCTCAGGGCTCCCTCGGCCTTCCTGGGCCACGCCTGCCTCCCAGGGCGGTCTCCTGGGATCTCTCTCCCCATCCATCTTCCTATGTTTTGAAAGCTCGAAAAATGAATCCCCTCTTAGCTTCCTTCTCTTTCGCCCTAAGTGAACCTGAGCGAACGGCAGGAGCTATCGAACACGCAAATGAGCTTCCATGATCTAGTTCATTAGGCTGTGAATCCCTGGGCCCGCCATCCGCACAGACGCTGCTGCTTTGCAGTTTGGGCTTGGTTTCTCAGTGTGCCGGTCTCAGGGGACACTCTGCACTATACCCATCAGGATGCCCTCCCCACCCAGGTACCTCGCCCTATGCAGTGCTCCGGTCCAGCAACCCACTATCCTGGTAGCAAGCAGCCTGGTTGCAGCGTTGCTGAACAGTAACCCAAGAACATTGGGGGGAGGGTACAGGGGTGGCTTTACGACTTTGGCTCTGTTATCTGTCTTAGCTTCACTTTTTCTTTTTCTTTTTTTGGTACTGGGGATTGAACCCAGGGGCATTTAACCACTGAGCCACATCCCCAGCCCTTTTTAATATTTTATTTAGAGACAAGGTCTCCCTGAGTTGCTTAGGGCCTCAATAAGTTGCTGAGGCTGGCTTGGAACTCACGATCCTCCTGCCTCAGCCTCCCGAGCCACTGGGATGACAGGTGTGTGTCTTTGAGCTTCACTCTTAACTGTACATCGTGTGTAATAATATCCATGTAATACAAGTTAAGTTGGTGGGAATACCTCCTGGGATCACCATAAGGAGGGGCTCAAAAATTAGATATTGATATCTGAATGTGACTCTAATTTTTGTGGTCTGGGGAAATTAAACCTAGAGCTTCCATTTTCTCCCCTGTAATCTGGGGATTACAAAGATCTCCTTCATATGCTTGTCGAAAGGATTAAAGAAAATGATGCTCAGGGTCAGGGGAACATCCACATGAGTTCCTAGCATGTCCCCATCCCCCAACTCCAGAGGTTGTTCACTTCAGGCTTTCTGCTCCATCTTTAGGATTTGCCCTTCTCCGGGAGGAGTCCTTCTGTCCCCACTTTGACCCTGTGACTCACCTCAGTAGGCTGACGCCAGGGCACTGTGTCTGGGCAAAGGGGATGCATTCTTCTCATGCAGGGTAGGGACTGGAGTGTGTGGGTGACAGTACACGGGCAAGCCCCCGTTACTCCTCTGTCACACGACCCATGCTGGCAAGTCTAACAACACTGTTCCTTACTTGGGACATTGTTAAGCATTTTAGCCAATGCAAACTGGGTCAGGAGATTGTAGCAACCAGTTCGTTAGAGCACACTATCTGACCGCTTCTGTCATTCAGTGTTTGGTTTCTTCTATGTTTTTAAAAACTGATCTCACCTCCTAGGTTGCCAAGAGCCACCTTATTTCTCAAGTCACTTTTCCTTTATGGCACTCGTTGAATAGATTATGTTGGCCTATGTCCGTCCTTCCTTCCTTCCTTTTTTTTTTTTTTTTTCCTGGCAGAACATTCTCCATGACCTTTTACCTTAGCCAGCCTGCTAGGGTGGATTCAATGAAATAAATATGATTGTGAGGAAGAGTAACAATAAATCAAGCCATTATATTCCTGATTGTCATGATTGGAGCTCTCTAGAGCTGAAAGCCAATAGAGATGACACATAGTTTAACACCTATTTAATGTCAAAGGTAGTGTTTTAAATCTGCTCTGCATTTTATTTGATTCTTTCTTCTACAAAATTGTCCAAGCCACTGATGATTCTAGAAAACCCAATTGAGAACTATCCAACAGCTGCTAATGCTAAACTCACAGTGGAATACCAGCTGGTATGTGTACCACGGTGCGCTAGAGACTGGTGGCTTGGGCCCCAACCCCATGCCCCAGCATGCATTGCAGCTGCTGCCCTCTTTTAGCAAAGCTCAGATGTGTGTGACCACACTCTGGGTGTTCCAGGTATTAGAGCTGCAAAACAAATTACCTTCAAACTTAGTGGCCTGAAACCATTTATTGAATGCTCACAGATTCTGTGGGTCAGGATTTCAGTTGGAATACAGCAGACATGGCTTGTCTCTGCTCCAGGATGTCTGGGGTCTCAGCTGGAAGACTCAAAGGCTGGGGGCTGGAACCATCAGGAAACTTGGCCATTCTTGTGTCTGCCAGTTGAAGCTGGTCGTCTGCTGAGACTTCATTGGCTATGCCTCTTCATGTAATCTGGGCTTCCTCAGGGCATGGTGACTCGGTTCCCACGGTACATGTGCCTAGAGAGAGTCAGGTGGAAGCTGTATCTTTTTGATGGCCCAGACTTGGAAGTCACATAGTGACATTTCTGCTGAACAGTCATGGGACCTAGATACCATCCTCAGCACCATATAAAAATAAAATACAGATGTTGTGTCCACCAAAAACTAAAAAATAAATATTAAAAAATTCTCTCTCTCTCTCTAAAAACCAAAAAACAAAAAACAAACACACGAGACCAATGATGTGGGCATTGTTAAAGACAGTTGGTCACACTGGGGCTGTCCTTGGTGATGTCCTGTATTCAGCCCCAGTTGAGAGCTGTTGGTCACCAATTTCTCACCAGTAGGGTAAGAAACTTGAACAATCACCCTGATACTACTCCACTGTACAGTGGGCTTTGAATAAAACATCTCCTCTATAAATTGCTGCCTCTACTTAGAACACTCCTCTACATGATCTTTCTCTTCCCTAGAGGTGCAATTCTCAGACTCTGAAGGAGTCAGCTCCCTGGAGACCCCACATCAGCCATTATTCTCCCAGACGACTCACCATGCCACAGGTGCTAGTCTAGGAGAGGCCAAGTCAGAATGAGCCTATCTTCCAGGACTTTCTAGATCACTTCCATCCAATAGAAATATAAAGTCATCCACATATGTGAGTCATGTAAGTAATTTAAAAATTTATTGGAGCCACCTGAAGAAAGTAAAAAGAAACAGGTGAAGTTAATTTTATTACTATGTTAAATCCACTATATTCCAGATATTTCCTATTCTTTTTTCATTCCTGTGATCGTTTAGATATGAGGTGTCCCCTAAAAGCTCATGTATGAGACAATGCAAGAAGGTTGAGAGGTGAAGTGATTGGGTGACCAGAGCCTTAACATAATCAGTGAATTAATCCACTTGAATGAACTGTGTGGTGATTGGAGGCAGGGAGAGGATGACCTGAGGAGATGGGTTCCTGGGGTCATGCCTTTAGGGTATATATTTTGTGAGCTGAGTTCAGTTCCTCTCTGCTCCCTGGTTCTGGCTGATTTCTTGCACCACACCTTTCCTCCGTGATGTCCTGCCTTACCTCAGGCCCATATCAATGGAGTCAGCCATCTATGGACGGAGACCTCTGAAACCATGAGCCTCAAATAAACTTCTCCTCCTCTAATTGTTCTTGTCAGGTCTTGTGGTCAGAGTGGGAAAAAAAGCTGACCGAAACAATACTCAATCTTAGAATGTGGAGTATATTTTTCAGTCACGGCAATTCTGCATTAGGATGAATCTCATTTCAAATGCTCAACAAGCACGTCTGGCTACTGGCCCTGTACTGGACAGTGCAGAGACCTGACTTTTCTATCACACAGTGTTGGTCTACAATGTATTTGCTACATGTGTAAGATACAAGGACTAATTCTATATGTACTTGAATCTCAAGTACCAGAATTGTCCCTGAAAAGTTGAGCGTAAATTGAATTTTGCAGAGTTAAATGATGCTTCAAAACAGTGGGAGAGTGACTATTTAAAAGAAAATCAAAGCCAATTTTCAGGAAAGTTTTATTTGGAAAGAATTTCAAACTTATAGAAATGTTGCAAGACAGAGAACAGCCAACTACCCTTTACCCAGATTCCTGTATTTTTAACATTTTGTATTATATTCCATTTGCTCTATCATTTATGTGCCAACTCTCTTTATCTATCTATCTACACACACACATATGTAAATACACACATCGCCAGCCTTTCCTATCGGTGGGTTCTGTATGTAAGATTCAACCAACTGTGGCTTGAAAATGTAGTTAGACCTAGGATGGTTACATCTGAATTGAACATGTACAGACTTTTTTTTCTTGTCATTATTCCTTAAACAAAAACAGTATAGCAACTATTTACATAGCATTTACATTATATTAGGTATTACAACTCATCTAGAGATGTTTTGTAGTATATGGGAGGCACTGCATGGGCTCTATGCAAATCCTATGACATTTTATACAAAGGACTTGAGCATTTTCAGATTTTGGTGTCTCAGAGGAGTCTTGCAACCAACCCCCCAGATACCAATGGACAACTGTCTATCATTTTTTTCTATGCTGTTTGAGGTTACCTTCCCATCTTAGTTCTATTGGGCTGCTATAACAAAATATCATTAATTGGGAGGCTAAAAACAAGAGAAATATATTTCTCCATCTCTGGAGGCTGGGAAGTCCACGATAAGTGCTATGGTTGGGATGTGAGGTGTCCCCCAAAAGCTCACTTGTGAGACAATGCAAGAGGATTCAGAAGGGAAATGATTGGGTTGTGAAACCCTTACCCCAATCAGTGAATTAATCCCTGATGGGAGTCACTGAGTGGTAACTGGAGGCAGGTGGGCACTGGGGGCGTGGCTTTGGGGTCTGTATTTTGTACCTGGAGAGTGGAGTCTCTCTCTGCTTCCTGATCACCATGTGAGCTGCTTCCCTCCACCACACTCTTCCACCATGATGTCCTGCCTCACCTCCAGCCCCGAGGAATGGAGCCTGCTATCTATGGACTGATACTTCTGAAACTGTGAGCCCCCAAATAAACTTTTCCTCCTCTACAGTTGTTCTGGTTGGGTCCTTTTAGTCACACAGTTTGAGTCAAAGCTGACTCAAACACCAAACAGATTTGGTGTCTGGTGAGGGCCTGCCTTTTAGTTTACAGTTAGACCTTCCAGCTGTGTCCCTGCATGGCACAAGGACAAGGCTATCCCTCTGGAGTCTCTTTGTAAGGGCACTAATCCCATGTATGAAAGGTCTGCCCTCATGACCTCATCATATCCTACCCCCCCTAACATCACATCAAGAAGTAGGATTTCAATATATTAGTTTTGGGGGGGCACATTCAGATCTTAGCAGTTGTATATATCATGACCCTTTATTCTTTTTAAGATTTTTATTTATTATTATTAATTTTTTACACAAATGGACCATGACTTTTCCTTTCTCTGGTTATACACAATGCAGAGTCACACCATTCGTGCAATCATACATGTACATGGGGTAATAATGTCCATCTCATTCCACCATCTTTCCTACCCCCTGGCCCCCTCCTCTCCCCTCACTCCCCTCTGCCCAATCCAAAGTTCCTCTGTTTCTCTCCCCTCCCATTAAGGATCAGCATCCGCTTATCAGAGAAAACATTTGGCCTTTGGTTTTTTTGCTGACCCTTTATTCTTAAATACTTCAGTATTCCCTAAGAATATCATCTTATATAACCAGCGTACAGTTAACAACAGTAGTTATCAACTTTGGTGAACTTTCATCATCAATTCAATGTTTTATTTTGATCTCTCATTCATATTCCAATTTTGTCCAATGCCCCAATGATATTTTCAGTAGCATTTTATCCACCATGGTATGATAGCTAGTTCAAGATCAGATATTGCCTTTGGTGACTGTTTCTTTACTTTGCCATGTGGACTATTACCAGGCCAATTATTTTAAAGTGAAGAATTCTCTAGAACATGAGTCTCTTCTCCCCTTCCTTCCAGTGTATTCATTTTGTAAGTTGGAATTTTCGGTGTGTTGGATTTTTGTAAAAGGCAGTGCATTTTTGTTTTAGAAAAGTCTATGTGAGTGAGACAGGAGGCTTCACCCAAGCCCTGAGCTCTGTCTTCTTCAGTATAGGGAGAGGCCCAGACTCCTTCTGAGTTGGGGACCCATGAGCTCAGCCCTTCCTCATCTGGGGGACTGTCTGTCTTTCAAGCAAACCACCTGCCAGCAGAATCTGGACACACCCCTGGCTTGTTTCACAGCCACCCGGGTCATGGGGTCTTGCTGATGCTCTTATCTTTCTTTGCCTTTTAGGGGACCTTCATGGGTACAGCAAGCCCACCAGAAAGGCGGGTGGCAGCTGGTGGATGCTGGCTGGAAGCTGGCTTGCTTTCCTTCTCTGTGATTTAAGACCCGGTTCCTCCACAAGTTCGCATAACCTCCCCGACTGTCTAATTGCAAAACCAGGCAAGATTTCCCTAAACTCCCAGGAGACCCAGACAAGTTCTCTCGTTTGCTCAATTACAGCGATAGACAGATCACAATGGAAAGAAACACTAAATTAACTGTGACAGTCATTAATACGACCTGCTCGGTGGCAGCGTCGGCGTTGGGAGATGGCAGATCCATCCGATGGCTACAACATATTGGAGATGGGACCGCCCCCGTTGGCTCCTTGGCGGGCCTTGAACTTGCTGGAAAAGACCAGGCCTGCACACAGGGCCCCGTAGCCATGGCAACGGGCTCCCGCTCAGCAAAACACATAAAGATGATTCATTTTGTTTTCCTTTCCTTCCTTTCCACCCAAATTTTCATGTGGGTTGGAATCTATTTTTAAGTTTTTTTCCTTGGAGGAGAGACTATTTTTGATTTTGTCACCTCCCTCCTGGGGCCTGCCAGACCTCCGTGTGAATGACCAAGGGAGGTGGGCCACGCTGGTCCTGCCTTGGCCTGCCGTCTCAGAACTTTCCTGGGATTTTTCTGGGGTGGGGTGGGGTGGGGTGGGGAAGGGACGAGAAGGCGGGGTCTGGTGTGGAAATGGTGTCCTGATCTTGGTGTAAAAGCTAGGACCTCAGGTCTTGAAAGTGCCCTGAAATTCTTTGTCCCCAAGCTGATGTTTCCCCTAGGCCTCTCTGCTGGAGGGAGAAGGGCCCCTATTATGTTTCCTGGAGTCTCTTTGAAGGACTTGAGGCCCTTGGTCATCGGTGGAGTCATTCCACCAGTGGTTCCAAACGCATCTGGCTGTGAACTTGGCTGGTTAAAAAAAAAAAAAAAAGAACTGTGTTCCACTAACTTTCTAATGAGATTTAGCATTTCCTTCAATTATGAATGGTAGGCAACAAACTAAGGCAGTGTTTGCCGTCCTGGAGACCTCAGCTCCAATAGAAATCACAGCTATTTCCTATCATATTACTGTGGTTATGCAGATCTCAAAATATCATTTTCACTTATCACTTCTTTGAAATTACAGTGGTTATTAGACCTGCCACTCTATCTTATTAATTACTGTGTTAATAAGGAAACATATATATTATAATATCACAACTATGTTTTTTTTTACTTTAATAACTACATTTCAATGTAATTGGTTTTCCTGGTAATTTTATTTTGTTTGTGCATTTATAAACCTCTGAGAAGCAGCTCATGGGTTTGAATATGGTTTGTTCCCTCCGAAATTGAGGTTGAAATTTGATTGTCTGTGTGCATGTATGAATGTGTAACAACAAAACCCGCTAATATGTATAATTATAATGCACCAATAGAAAAATTAAAAAAAAGAAATTTGATTGGCATTGTGGTGGTATTGGGGGGCAGGCTTTGTTTAGTTTGCTAAGAGGAATTAATGCCTTTCTTATGAGAGTGAATTGTCACCAAGAGAGGATGCCCCTTGTATTTTGTCCCTTCTGCACAGGATCACTTGCTCATTCAGCTTCCATCTTGTTGTGACCCTTTCACTGATGCTGACTTTGGGCTTCCTAGCCTCCAGAAACATGAACCAAAATAGACCTCTTTCCTTTATAAATCATCCATTCTCGGGTATTCTGTAATAGCAACAGAAAGCAGACTAAGAGGCTGGGCCTCACCAGATGATCAGAGGAGTCTATGGTATAAAAGAATAGAAATCCTGGAAACATGTCCCAAATCATCACCTGATAGTGCTACATGTTTGTGCCACACATTCATGAATCTGATGCCAAAATTCCAATGTTGTCCTCCTGATCTCAGACCAGGACCCTTTTAGATGTACCATGTGGTCCTATTTTTTCCACAGCTCAGCTCAGCATGCTTCCAGGTCGGAGTGGTTCTGGTAGGAAGCTTACTTCTTTGGCCTATATGTTTGTTGGCTCTCTCTGTTCATGGCAACGGCTTGGTAAACAAAACTCTGGAAATTTTTACGGATATAGAAATGCTTCATATGCTGTCCCATATAATTTTTACTGGTCCCATGTAGCTACTAAGTACTCAAAATTACCTAGTGTGACTGCGGAACTGAATTTTTAATATAATTTTTAAAAATCAGTTTAAATAGCTACATATTAATGGCTACTGTACTGGACCATGCAGGTCTAGATCAAGCTTTGGTTAAAATAAGATGCTGGGCTGTACCCCAGAGTTTCTGATACAGGTCTGGTCTGGGCCCAAGAATCTGCCTTTCTAACTAGGTCCAGGGGTCGTGACTGACTATTGGCAGCTTATCCATTCTCAACTCACTGTTGCCATTTTGGGTCAAATAATTCTTGGTTGTGGTTTTATGACCTATGCATCATAGATTATTTAATTCTATCCTGGCCTCTACCTCCTAGCTACTTTCCTCTCCAGTTACAAGCAAAAAATGTCTCTAGATATTATCAAATGTCCTCTGGGGAACAAAATCTGTTCTCTATCCCCAATTTGAGAACCACTGGTCTACCCACACGCGAAGACCTTCTTTTGTTTTACAGCAGGGACTGAAAATATCTTGGTTTAAATTTGAACCTAAATTCTTCTTACATCTACTCTAGAAGGGTCAATAATTTATGATGTTCTGACAACATACCAGATTATATTGGAGGTTTTGTTTCTGTGCATGAAAAAAACCTAGTCATGTCTATGGCTGGGTACTGTCTTAGTCACTTTTCTGCTGCTATAACAAAACATCACAGACTAGGTAACCTATTTAATTTATTTTAATTTTTTGGTATCAGGGATTGAACCCAGGGCCCCTTATCCACTGAGCCACATCCCCAGTCCTTTTTATATTTTGTTTAGAGACAGGATCTCGCTAAGTTGTTTAGGGTCTCATTAAATTGCCGAGGCTGGCTTTGAACTCACGATCTTCCTGCCTCATCCTCCCAAGATGCTGGGATTACAGGCATGTGCCACTGGCTCTGGCTGGACTGGGTAATTTTATAAAGAATAGAAGTTTATCTGGCTCACAGTTCTGGAGGCTGGGAAGTCCCAAGCATGGTACTACCATTGGTGAGGGTTTTTGTGCTGTGTCATACATAATGTTGTGGAACAGCAAGTGAGCACACCAGACAGAACGAGGAAATTGGGCCAAATGCATTCTTTTACAATGAGCTCAGCCTCAAGTTCATGAACCCACTCCCACAATGAAACCATGGATCCATTTATGAGGGAGGAGGTCTCAGGGCTTGCTCAGTTCTTAAAGGTCCCATCTTTTGGTACTAAAACTATAGCAGTTGAATTCCAATGTCAGTATTGAAGAGGACATTCAAACCACAGCAGGCACCAAATGCCCGTGCTGTCCCTTTTTGTTGACCAGGTGTCCCTCCTGACCTCACTGTTCTTTTCCTTCTTCTTCCTACCTCTGTTTTCTCCCTCATATTCTCCCCCTCTTTTCTTCCCTCTGACCCTTTTTTGTCTTCCAGACTCTTCCCTGCCCTGCTGTCCCCTGGTTCTCCTAATACGGCTTCTCTGCTCCCCCCCTCCCCCACCCCTCCCCCACCCCTCCCACCCCTCCCCCACCCCCTGAGCACTCTCCGCAGCCCTGGTCCTCTGTGCTGTTTATTTTCCATCTCTGCTGTTTCTGCCATCTCTGGCTGGGCTTCCTCGTCTCCTCTTTTTATCTGCAGTCTGTGTTTGTCTTGAGCTGGCCAAGTTTGGCCTCTGGCCCCAGACAGTCTCGGCTCCCTCTCGGAGCTCCAGCCCTGCCCCCTCCAACCTCAGGCTGGTTGGCTTGCTCGGGAAGCAGCAGCTCTGCTATGTGTGGCACGGATTTGCAAGATTTTATAAGGATGGAGAAGAAAAATGAACAGGATGAGCTTTCTTGGTCCCATGCCAGAGTCATGGTAGGCCACCGATCGGGAGAGTAGCACAAATTAGCCGCTTCTTTGAAATTAAGCATTTAGACTCTGTTCCCTTCATTGTTGTTATGGAGGGTTAGGAACAATCTGTGTTGGTGGGACAACCGCACGTGCCTTGGCATTTGTCCTGTGGAGAAGTCAAACATGTCAGAGGCTGACATTCTCATATGGAGGTGACATTAAACAAACAAGGTGGCGGGGAACTCTTTAAATCACCTGCAATATTGTGAGCAGTCAATCAATAGCTCTGACAAGCCAGGGCCACACGCTTGTCGTGACCACTGGGCTCTGCTTCTCCCAGCAACACGCTTGACAGGAACCGTGCTGCTAATTTGGGGCACAATGTCTGTCTCTCTCCCCTGACTTTTCCCACTGTTAGTGCATTTTTTTTAAAAATGACCTTTTAAAAGACCCAGGCTGAAGACTATTTCCACCCCCGTGCTAAATAGGTAGGATTACGTGGAAATATCGGATTGTTGACTAATATTTCTGTTTTCAGCTGTCTGGGCTGGTGTCGGAGGCACTAAGTCACACCCAGAGTGTCCTACTCTATTTAAATCCTTATTTATGAAAGGAAAGACAGGAGCTGGAGAGACCCAAGTGAGCCTGGCTCCCAAAGGAAAAGCAAGAGGCTATTGTCAACTGCTTGCCCAAGATGTGAGAGTCACAGTGCTCCATTCCAGGGTGACAGACAGTGCTTCCAATGTGAGCACTCTGGCAGATGGGGTAGGATTGAGACTTCAATTCATGCTAAGTTGTAAATTCCTGATATTAGAAAGTCATTCTTTTTTTTTGGGGGGGGTGGGGATACCAGGGATTGAACTCAACCACTGAGCTCCATCCCCAGCCCTATTTAGTATTTTATTTAGAAACAGGGTCTCACTGAGTTGCTTAGGGCCTCGCTCTTGCTGAGGCTGGCTTTGAACTCATGATCCTCCTGTCTCAGCCTCCCGAGCCTCTGGGATTACAGGACTGTGCCATCGCGCCTGAATAGAAAGTCATTCTTAGGGCTGGGGATGTGGTTCTGTGGTAGAGAGCTTGCCTGGTGAGTACGAGACCTGGGTTCTATCTTCATTACTGACAGAAAAACAGAGGTCAGGGACCAGCAGGCACAGCGAAGGGGGAAGAAATCCTTTTGGAAGACAGCAGTGACATAAGTGTTTTGTGGGGCAGGTGGGGCTCTCACAAAGTATTTTAAGGTCAGAAGGAGCCATAGAGGACATGTCTACCATTGAGTGTCCTCCACAAACAAACCCACACAGGGGAGTTGGTCCTCTTGACTTGAATATCTCTAGCAAAGAGCTCACAACTTCTGGGAAAATTCATTCCAATCTCAGTCAGCTCTAAAGGTGGGATTCACCTTTGTGAGTGCTGTCAGTAGGTTTTAGGACTCCAAGTATTAGGAAGAGGAAGTGGGTCTTGGTCCATTTGTGCTTCTGTAACAAAATAACAGAGATGGAGTGGTTTATACACAGTAGAAATTCATCACTTACAGTTCTGGAGGCTGGGAAGTCCAAGGTCAAGGCAACAGCATGTGTTGTCTGGTGAAGGCTTTCTTGCTGCATTCTCACAAGGCAGAAGAACAGAATCAAACCATTTGACTCCCTCCTTTTATAATGGCTATGCCCCTACCCAGGAGGGCTCCACGGTTATGACTTAATAATCTTCTAAGGGCCTCACCTCTTTTTTAAAAAAATTTATTTTTTAAAAGTTAACATGTGCATTATAGGAAACGGAAAAACACAAGAAGCAAAGAATAAAGTCGTCTGTCACTGCCAGCACTTTACAGTTTGATGGGCTTCACTTCTTAATACTATCACATTGGTCATTGAGTTTCAACCCATGAATTCTGGAGGAACACATTTGGACCCATAGCAGAAGCTGACCCTCTTTCACATGTCAGTTTTGTACATTTCTGAAACATGTTCATGCTCACTATGGGTCTCTACCATTTATCAGCATAAATGGGAACAGTGCCATCCACTGTTACTTATATCCTGTGGCCTTGTGGCCCTTCATGGTTTCCAATCCCTCCTTTGGGTGCTTTCCAGTTTCTTCATGTCCCTAAGAGCTGTGACTTTCAAAACTGTACTGAGTTCTTATTTCAGTTAGCTCATGCTGCGTAACAACCAATGATAAAAATCCCAGGATCAGTTGGTTTGATTCTGTTCTTTTGCCATGTAAGACTGTAGCAAGAAGGCCCTCGCCAGAGAGCAAATGCTGGTGCCTTGACCTTGGACTTCCCAGCCTGTAAGCAATAAATTTTTCTTGCTTATAAATTATTCAGTCTCTGGTATTTTGTTACAGGAACACAAACGGACCAAGACCCACTTCCTCTTCCTAATACTTGGAGTCCTAAAACCTACTGAGAGCATTCACAAAGGTGAATCTCACCTTTAGAGCTGTGTGACATTGGAATGAATTTTCAGAAGTTCTGAGCTCTTTGCTAGAGATATTTCAAGTCGAGAGGATCAACTCCCCTGTGTGGGTTTGTTCATGGAAGACAGTGGTAGAGATGTCCTCTAAGGTATTTTTTTTTCTTTTAAGAGGCTCTGGGTCATCTGGAGTCAGCTCATCCAGGCTGAGCTTGGCTGGCCATTCTGCTGATCTTGACTAGACTCCCTTACATTTCTGGGGTCAGTCAATGTAGGCTGGGCTGCCTGGGGCCATTCAGTCTGCATTATGTGTCTTTCATCTCCTGTGGGGACCAGTAGGCTAGCCTCAGAATGTTCTCCTGAAAAATGGCAGATGCAGAAGAGAACAAGTCCTATTGTCCAAGTGTTTTTCTAACTTCTGATCATGTCAAGCCTGCTAACAAAAGTCACGGGTGGAAGGAACTCTGATCTCTCATGGGAGAATGTTTAAAGTGTCATGGCAAAAGACATGGGCCAGGGAAGGCTGCATTAACAGGGCCACTAATACAGTCTGCCATAGATTTGATCTAATCAGATCAAAGCGAGCTAGACTGTTCCCTCTCTTTTTCTGGACACAATGCTTCTATTAATTCCACTAAGATTTAATGAGCCTTTTAGGTAGCAAGACTTGTGGCTTCCAGTGAACTTACTGTGAAGTAGAAATAGAAAGATGTTTTTAAATATATGCTTGCCAATCCCTGGACCTGTGCCATTGACCTCTTAGAGCCAAATGCTGGACATGATATTTATTCCTATTGAATTCTGTCTTGATGGAATCAGGACCCCAAAATATTTAAGCATGATGGAATCTGTACCCTTTATTCTTTGATGTCTCATATGAGCTACAATTTTCATCATGATGTCACCAGGGTTCTTATTGGTGTCAGTGATAAAAATGTTGAATTGACTTAATGAAGATAAATAGGGCCTTATGTCCCACTGTCAGAGATTGTCCTCTGGGTTGTCAGGGCTCCATTATTCTTTTTTCCTTGGGTTTGGCATATTAAACATTAGAAATTCATTGAATTGGATCATCATCCAGCTTCTTTTTCCATTTTGTCCCCAGGGATGTGAAGAGACTTCGTAGAATGCCTGTTACACTGCCATAAAGCAAAGATGGGGTTTTGAGAAGACATGGAGATGGTGCCATTCTAGCCTCATGGGACAGAACGAAAGAGATCTCAAGATGGGGATGAGTGTGGGTGTATAGATGGGCCCCAAGTCTTCAGATAGGAATAAGAAGACTCACAATAACCATGGCAGATGGGCCATGGGAGATCAGAGGCCAGAAAGGGAAGTTGAGCTCATGTTCTGAGGTATCTTGGACACAAGGATACAGATTTTAGAATTTTTCCAGTGAGCATTGATCTTCAGAAACTTCATTCCTAGTCAACTGGATGCAGACCTTTGATCCTGAATAACATTGGAAGCTACTCATGGCTTCCTTATTTATCTGTTTTATCTACTTAGGTTTTGCTAAGTAGCAAGGACTATGGTGGCGGGCCATGGAGATCCATAGGTGGTTTCTGAAGTGGGGAGGGCACAATGTGGCAATGGCCCCAGATAATAATGACAGGCAAATCTGGCCATTATGTGCAAAGGAAATCTAATGGTGGTGTGAGACCCATCGACTCATAACCGTGTGCATGCTGGGAAGGCAACTCTGACATGAATGACTGAGAATGATTGTATGTCTTCATCAACAAACCACTTACCCTGTACTTATGGACACATGAAGCTTTGTGACACTGATCACTTCTCTTGAATTACTGCTTTGCCTTCGCCACCTGATCTCCCTGGTCTGCTGAGAGGGCCATTACCTCAAGTTACCATGTACTAGAATCTTCCTGGAGTACAAGGATACTATTCAACATGAGCTTGTCTTCTTGAAGCAAGGCCCAAATATGCCCAACATGTTAGTAATTAGAATTACTTTTATTTCCATTGCCTATATCACAGTAACAGTTGGTAAATATCTGTTAATCCTTCAGGAATAAGCCAATGGCCCCTCTTCCAAATTTAACATTAGATGAGGGGATTAATGAGCAAAGGTATTTTAGTACAAATTACACAATCACTGAGTTCAATTCATAACATTTTGTATTTCTATGAAGTTGAACCGCAGTTACCCTGAACCTCCAGTCTGAGGAGACAGAATGAAATTGTAGAAAACTTGAACTAGCCCTCCACATAAACTGAGTCACTTACAGATCCAAAAAAGACTCTATCAGTTTAGGGTTCTAAACCCCCAACTCCCAGTGATTCTAAGCTCTACCAGATTCTAAGCTCTAACCATTGTTTTGGCAGCGGGTGAGACCTTGGGGGTGAGCTGGTTTGTGTCCCGCCTTCCCTGGTTGCTAGTGAAGGTTCAGGTTCATGGCATCTGGTAATCAGCACCTGCCCCCTTGCCTGTGCCCCCAAACTTCTGGATCCTTTTTGCACCCCATGGACAGTGTGAAGGCAGTCACCTGGTGAGTTCTTTGACTGCTTATGGAACCTCACCAGGTCTTCCTGGCTTGTCCCTCTAGGCCAAACTGAGTACTGAGAGGCTATCTGAGATCATTCTCATTTCCAGCCCCAAGACACCCCCTACCAAAACATGTAATCTCTCCCTTGGGCACTGTCACCGTTGGACCTCTGGCATCTCTGAAAGGCTTCTCTGCTCTGGGCCCAGCCTTGTCTTCCCTTTCCCCAGTGTCCTTCTTGTCCTGGTTCGTAAGGATCAGCCAGGGTGAGTTGCAGATGAGCTACAAGCCTCTTCTGGTGGTGGGTCCACCAGCCTCTAAGCTCGAATCTCCTCCCTTCCGATTCTCTCACCAGCTGGCCTAACCTTGGTCTACTTTGGGGATCTCTGTTGGGTGCAGTTCCAAGTGGCTGTTCTGGGGCCCTCTAGCTTCTTACTCTCTTGATATGCACACACCTTTGTTCTCTCAAGAGCTCGGGGCTTGTCATTGAAAGCTCTGACTTCCAAACTTTGGCCTCTGCTCTCAGTTTTCTAAAACTCTGAGTTGAAACTCAAATGGCTTCTTTGTCCTAAGCTGAACACCACACGCATGCACACCACAGATGCCACTGACATCATGCACCGAAGGCTTGTAGAGGCAAGAGGAAAAATGTAGGAAAGAAAATCCTGGTAAATCCTCTTATTATTTCAAGATATTATATCATCATAATGCTTTTTCCAACTATCATCCAAAGAACTAAACCTTAAAAGAAAGTGGCTAGGGGTGCTGTTTCTAGGTACTTTCTGTGTGTTGATTGCATTCCTTTCTTTGTGAGCATCATTAGAAAGAATGTGCTAGAAGACATTTCAAACTTATTATTTGCTTTTTAAAGATATACATGACAGTGGAGCGTATTTTGACATATTCTGCATACATGGAGGATAGCTTATTCTAATTAGGATCCCATTCTGGGGGTTGTGCATGATGTGGAGTTTCACTGGTTGTGTATTTATATTTGAACAAAGGAAAGTTCTGTCTGATTCCTTCTACTGTCTTCCCTATCCCCGTGCCCCTCCCTTCCCTTCATTCCCCTTGGCCTTTCCTGTTTCTAATGAGTATACCATCCATGACTGTTTGCATAAGCCAGAGCACAGCTCAGAGGCTAAATTTGTGCCACTCTGGACTCTCTGTGCAGGACAGATGGAATTCTCCTACTTCTCATACAAATCTTGAAGTATTTGAAATGCTTAGTGTGAGGGTAGGAATTTGGTTAATTTGAATTTCTGTTTCAATGAGGTCCTTCCCATCCCATGTACCAAGGATATGTAGTAGACTGACAAATTCTAGTTCTCCTGTCAATAGGCAGAGAGACCTTCTCTACCCTTGACTTTGACCTCAGCCGTGAGATTTTCTTTGGACAATGAGGCCTTGACAACCATGGCACAAGTAGAAGTTTTCAGAGTTCTTGTGCACTGGGGACTCACCCTCTTATGTTCTTGGGGGCTTCTCTGTCACTGCTATGTAAATTAGTCCTGGGGCAGCTGGCTGGATGATAGGACATCTATGGCCTGGTTACCCCTGTGACCTCAGATGACCTGGTAGTTGCTCATAGACAAAAAAGTGAACTTAGTCAGGTGCAGTGGTGCATGCCTTTAAATCCCAGGGACTCAGGAGGCTGAGGAAGGAGGATGACAAGTTCTAGGTCAGCCTCAGCAACTTAGTGAGACCCTGTGGCAGAAACAAAACATAAATAGGGCTGGGGATGTGGATCGGTGGTTAGGTGCCCCTGGGTTCAATCCCTGGTACCCCTCCCCCCGCCAAAAAAAGTAAATTTGCCTGAGATCAGTAGAACTGCCAAGCTAATCCCATCCCAAATTGCCATTCTACTGACTCTTGAGCTAAGTAAATAGTTTTTGTTTTAAGTTCCTGAGTTATGGAGTAGTTTGCTATGCAGCAAAGGCTAACTGTTCCAGGATACTAAACATAATGGAATGTTTGATGAATTAGCATTTTATAATTCTTGGGGTTATAGACTGAACACCAATTCTTTCCATATCAGACTATAAATTTAAAAGAAAGAGGCTGAATGTAGATGGTGTCAAGGATATACCTAAGTTTTTTTTAAAAAAAGAGTTAATATAACTTTGTGTTCAAAATTCAAAGGTTACAATGGTGCGATTAGATTAACCAAATTTATGGTGTAGATATGTCTTAGCTTTCTGTTACTATAGCAAATATCTAAGATAATCTACTTCTAAAGGTCTATTTTGGCTCATAGTTGTAGAGGTTTAGTCCATGTGAGGTTGGCCCCATTGCTTTGGGCAAGGCAGCACATCATGGTGGACAAGGAGACCAAAAAAAAAAAAAAAAAAAAAAAAGAAGGCCAAAGTCTCTCTACTCCATCAAGGACATACTCCCAATAACCTAAAGACTCTCATAAGACTCCACCTCCTACAGATTCCACTGTCTCCCAGTAGTGCTACTCTGGGGACCAAGCTTTTAACAGATGGACCACTGGGAGACATTTACAATCAAAACTTTAGCAATATATTTGTATATACATGGAACATTCTAGAACCACTGAAGAAACTGTTAATATCTTTGGTGATGGAATGGGGGGATGGAGTAGAAGAAAGTTTTGTTTGTTGTTTATATCAAGTTGGAAATCTTCATCATGATTGCCCGTTGATTTTATAATAAAAAAAACACTAAAGGTTTAAAAATAGACTCATTATTAAGTGGATCAAGAGCATCAGCCTACTTGAAGGAGCTGTGCTGTTTGTTTCATTTGTATTTTTTTCCCCTTAGAAGCTCAGTGTCCAAAATACATCCCGATTACTTCAGGATTTTCATCTGCGTAGGCACCAGTGAAATGAGATTTTACTCTGGTAAGCATTTGCTTCATGTCAAAAATACAGGCTTTAAATAAAGAAAATGCTTATTTATTTAGTTTTATATTAATTTCCCACCTACTTCCAAGAAATATTTGAAACTCCTAAGGTAATGCATTAATTAAGTGCTGCTAAGGCAGAATTTCTAGCCAAGTAAAAGAACTCATATTACCATAGCACTACATTTGCAAATTGGAAAAATAAAACACAAAAATCTGACTTCATCGAGGGCTCCTGGCTCAGATCCACTGAACAGAGTTTGAATCAAGATTAGGATCGGGATATGTAAACTGGGAGATGAGGCTCTATAGCTGGAATAAAATGATCTGGACCCTGGATAGTTGATTTTTAGCGGCTGTTCAGATATGTGGCTACCAGGGCCTGAGGAGCCAGACCATGGAATGCAGAGAACTGCAGCTTTCATTGAGTCCTAGGATCTGTCAAACCAATATAGTAAAGACCCCACTGGAAACTCTCTGACTCTGAGCTCAGTTGGCCCACTCGGGTTCTCCTAGGTCTAGTTAGCCCTACGATCATATGTCATCTGAAGCTCACGGCCATTAGCACTACGCTGGCTGCAAAGAGGCAGTGGGAAATAGATCCTCTGCTCAGGCCATGGAAAAATCCATGGTTAGTACTGGATTCTCATTGAGATACACAATGTGGTGAGAACCCTGTTGTGGACTGGGCAGACTTCTCATGAGGACCGAGGAAAGCTCATGGTGCAGCAAGACATGTTGATTTGAGCCAAAGGAAAATGGAAAGGATGAGGGTGGGAGACAAATGCCTGGTAGAATTAATTTGAGAAAGAGATTGAAAAGGACATTAGGAGCACTGTTATCACCTTAGAACTCCATATGCCTGGGTACATAGTGTAAGCACAAACAATGTCAATTTGAGATTTCAACAGATTTTAGAGGTGGTCTTAATGCTTTTTGGTTGGAAGGAACATAAGCCTATTTTTTTGGATCAATTAGAAAGACCTTTATTAAAAACAACTTATTTATGTGCATCTCATGGGATGAGGAACAGTGATTTGGGGGCTGGTACTGCCAACAGGCTCCAGGTTTCAAGCTGCTGGCCCTTCTTTTTCCACCCTGGGGTGACATGTTTCCTTAGTCCTGTTTTTCCTTGCTGATCTCCCTGATACTCCTCCATGTCTTTGCAGAAGTCTTTCCTGTTGACTAGTGGACATTCATGTAGCTGAAATAGGCTACTCCATCTGAGTTTTATGGAGCTTCTCCATTCAAACAATATACTGTGGAACTGTGGTTTATGCATCTCTTGATGCTCTGGTATGAGTGTGTGCCCCCAAATTCATATAATGAAACTTAATGGTCAGTAAGATAGTATTAACAGATGGAGCTAATTAAGTTATGGGGGCTGTGCCTCCTGGGATGGAATTGGAGCCCTTATAAAAGGGCTTGAGGGACTGGCTTCATTCCTTCCTCTTTCTCCTGCCATGTGAGGATACAGCTCTCTTCCCCTTTGCCTTTCAGCCTTCTGCCATGTGAGCACACTGAGCAACTAGGCACCAGAGAACTGCTCTCACAGACACCAAATCTCCTGGCATCTTGAGCTTGAATTTCCGGGTCTCTAGAACTATAAGCAAGTAAATTTATGTTTTTTATAAATCACTCAGTCTCAGGTATTTTGTTATGGCTGCACAAATAGGCTAAGACACTTGGTTCAAATTGTTTGAAACTCTGTTACAGTGTGAGCTTCCTCATCCAGGGGACCCATGCCTGGTGATAGTAGATGCTGGCATATAGTCCCTGTCCATAGCCACTGAGCATTTCCATTTCCATGCATGCAGGCCACATTTCCAGTTGTCAGCCTGTACATCTCTTTGCCTCAGGGCTTCTTTGGCCACTGCTGTGCCTCAGCAGATGTGACTGGCTAGAAGGGCTGGGTAGCAATGTTCAGTGACTGGTTGGAGAGTACAAACACCCCAATCCCTTTGCCCTTTTGGTGGGATAACTCCAAAATTTGTCTTTCTTTTCTTTTGTCTTCTTTTTTAATTATAAATTTTTTGAGTGTTGAGGGTCAAACCTAGGGCCTCACACATGCTGGGTAAGCCCTGTACTACTATGTTGCTTCCTCAGCTCTCGGGGTTTGTCTTCTAAATTTTTCTCCAGTGAAACTGAGCTCCAGTGACAACTTGCTTGACAGTGTAGTCTGCATTGGCCATCTTCCTTGTCTTGTTTTGCTATTCTGTTACGGGTGCAGCTTGGAATCACCTCTTAAATAAACCACTTGCATATGAATCTTGGCCTCAATTTTTTTTTGTGTGCTTTTAAGGAAACACCAACTAAAACATTAGTCCAATCTGCTGTGGTCAAAGTCACTTGAACAGAAGGGCCACTGGCAGAAGGGGATTGTGGGTGGGACAGACATAGGAAGGTTGACCTTGTTAAACAGAAACCATTAGAAGGAGAGGAAGAACCTCACATGATAAAAAGATTTACACCCACATGGAAATCCAGCGCTGTGGGTGGGGTTGTGTTGGAAACCATGTGGGTGGAGATCAAAGGCAAGGGCAACAGAAGCCATATTGTTGTAGTAGCATATTACAGGCTGCAGGACCAGATGGGGGGAACTGATGATGGGTTCCTGACTGGAATTACTCAACTGGCCCACAGGCCAGAGAACTACTGATGGCAGGGTACCATCCACGGGATGGCTTGTTCAGTTTCTGTCAGCTGCAAGCGAAGCATCCAGACAAAGCCTTGGCTAACCTTGCTGACAGTTGTACCTCCCAGAAGGTAGCGGAGTGCCAAGGGGAATTACTATTCTTGGATCAATTCAAACCAAGAAGGAACAATTTGGGGGGAAGAAGCAGGTTGGAGCCTTGGGAGTAAGTGTTGGTCACCTGAGAATGAGGGTCCCAGGAGTGAGCTGCTGAGGCTTTGAAAGGTTTGAAATAGTGGTTCTCAGACTGGGTTGGTGAGGTCCCTAAATATCACCAAGATCTCATTCAGATCCCCTGCCCCTGGGTCGGTTGGGTGGGATCAGGAATCTCAGGAATTCAGAATGCAAGGGCTTCCCAGTTGGCTGTCTGGAAGATTGGAGGGACTCAAAAATGAAATTTCAAGTTACCCACCACAAAGGAGCCCAGATGGAGGGAAAAATGAACCCCATGAAGAACTACTGCCAAACAGGGATGACTGTTCTGCAGAATTAAAAAAAAAAATCATACAACAGACCTGGCATAGAGCCCATGATGGACAGAAAACAGTTGCAAACAACTTGAAGAGTAGCCAGGAAGGCTAAAGGGTCAAATTGGGCCTTAACCAATGTCAGGGCATCATGAAGAGCTTTTGAATTAAATTCTGAGTTGGAGGATGAATAAGAAAGGTGTCTGCTCACTGCTGGGGTGGGCCAATGAGATGATGTTAGCAGATGAAAGAGGAAGAGGCTGTCTCCCTGTTTCAGGTTGGCCTCCTAGAAATCATAGTGGCCATCATCAGAAGTCGCCTTGTGCACATATTACTATATTTAATCCTCACAACCACCCTGCCAGGCAGGAATTCCTTCTATTAGTCATCTGTCTTTTATTTGTAAGTGGGAGAATTTCAACTGAAATTAATTTGGACAGAAAGAGAATTAGTTGGCCCCTGTACCTGAGAAGCAGAGCCATGGATTTGGTCATAGGCAGGATTGGGTCCAGGGTGGCAAAGGCTATGGGCCAGATTCTGCTGTATTTGTCTTCTCGCAGGCCTTCTTTTCCTCTGGCAGACACACTTCCTACATATGGTGGGTAATGTGGCCACAACAATGTGGCGTGCTTTACATCTTTCCAGCTCCATCCCTCAGGTCATGAAACTTTCTTGCTAGTTCCAGATAGAACAATTTCAGCAAAGTCCTCTGGTTGGCCTACCTGGGTCACAATCCTATGACCTGGGGGTCAAATGAATGGGATACTTTAGGCCTGTCTTACATGGCCCATGGCTGAGCAAGGGGTAGGAGGAGTCTGATACTCAAGGAAGGGAGTTATATTTGGAGAGTCCTGATTCACCCATCCAAAAGAAGAATTCTGCTGCCTTATTTATGTTCTGATTTTACAGATGTGTAAACTGAACCTGAGAGAGAGAAATCAAGATATACATGGTATGCTGTAGAGCCAGGATTCAACCCTGAGGGTTGCTTCTTCCAGAGGGGACTTTTATCCACCTGTGTAGAAGTGGTGAAAGAGGACACAGACGAGAACTCATTTTCCAGAAGGATGTCATGGAAGAAGTTACTGATGCCCCAGCCTCCCTTTGCTAGGCTGGTGGACCCACCCCCCTAGTTGTTATGAAGATGATTAGTTAACTGAAGATGATTAGTAACTTTTCCTTTTCCTGACAACTACCCTCTGTTGCATAGAAGCCAGCCACTAGGGAATGCCTGAAAAGTTACTCCTCACCCTGCAGTGGCCAAGAGCCAGTGGCTGGCTGATATGGATGGAGGAAACCATGCCATTGCCTTGATATGGGTGAGGTTGTGGCACCCTCATGTCCCAGAGCTCCCCATAGGAGCAAGCTGGGGTGAGGCTGTAACCAAACCCAGCTCTCTTTTTACTGTCTTCTCCTCTATTCTCCAGAATTCCTTGCTTCTCACAACAGCACATTCTCGTTCATCCATTTGCAGAATCATCCCTGTCTGGACTTCTGCTTCAAGGGAATCCAGCCTAAGACAGGTGATAAATGTGGACTACAAACTAGTAGTCAATTCAGGGGTGCAAGGGGAGAAGCAGGAATCACAGCACAGAACCATGGTCTTGGAGGCATCAGGAGAAGGGAGGGTAGAAAGAGTCAGGAGGAACAAGAGGGGATGGGATGCAGGCTAGAGGGCTTTATTTCATTTTCCAAATTGTGGTCAATTGGATATAACATGAAAGTGACCATTTTAACCAATTTTCAAGTGTACAGTTCAGCAGCATTAATTGCACTCACACTGTCGTGTGACCATTCCCACTGTCCCTTCGCAGAACTTTTTCATCTTGCAAAATTGAAATTCTATACCCATGAAGTCCTAACTTCCCTTTCTTCCCTCAGCCCCTGGAAATGACCATTTCACTGTCTCTACAAGCGTGACTCCTCAGATAAGTGGAATCACGCCGTATTTGTTCTTTTGTGTCTGGCTCCTTTCACTTAGCACAGTAGCTTCAACATTCATCCACGTTGTGGTGCATATCATCAGCTCCTCTTTCTTTTTCTAAGGCTGAACAACATTCCATAGACCATCTTTCTGGTTCCATCCCTCAGGTCATGGTTTACCTATCCATTGATCCATCCATAGACATTTGCATTGTTTCTACCTTTTAGTTATTGTGAATAATGCTGCTATGAATGTTGATGTACAAATATTTGTTCAAATACCTGCTTTTAATTCTTTGGGGTATTTCTGTAGTTTGGATATTCAGTGCTCTTCAAAGGCCCATGTGTTAAAAGCTTGGTCCCCAGGATGGCATTTTGGGGAGGTGGTGAAACTTTCAGTAGGTGGAGCCTAATGGGAGGCTCTTAGGTCTTTGGGGGTGAGCCCTTGGAGGGGATTGTGGGACCCTAATCATTTTCTCTTTTCTAACATGCACTTCTTGCCTTTGCCATCTGGCATGCCCACCAAGCCCCAAAGCAATGGTTCTGCCTGATCTTAGACTAGAACCTCCAAAACTGTGAGTCCAAATAAACCTTTTCTCTTAGTATGATAATTATCTCAGGTATTTTGTAATAGTAATAGGAAGTTGACTAACATAGTTATTTATGCAGAAATGGACTTGCTGGATTGTAAGATAATTCTGTGTTTAAGTTTTTGAGGATTTGTGGTACTGTTTTTCATGGTGGCTATGCAATTTTGCATTCCTACTAGCATAGCATACAGTTCTAATTTCTCCATATCCCGTCAGTACTTGTATTTTTTTCCTCTTTCTCTTTTGATAATAGTAATTGTAATGAATGTAAAGTGGAGGCATTTTTGGAGGCAGAAGCCTTAGAAGCTATTCCCACATGTCTCTGAAATGCTGCTGCATTTTAGTGACCAGGCACTGTCACTAAAAGCAGCCTGATGACGTTTAGGGTCAAGAGTCCTAGGCCTGTTCCTGTTTTGTCTATGGCCATCAACACCGCAGGGGTGAGTACTTCATAGCCTCAATGGATTAGATTTTCCTTGCTCTTTTTTGACTTCCTTTTGCCAGTGAGTATAGACAGGACTCCAACAGGCTGAGGAGAAGGACGATTTTAGTGACAGATTGTTCTGTCCTCAGAAGCAGCTCTGGCACTGGGCCATGTGGCTGCTTGCCATTCTCTGTTCCCCAAGGCTGATTCTCTCCAGGAAGCACCGGGCACCTGGCACTGAGTCCCTCCAACTCCCTGGGCCTGCTCAGGCAGGGGGAACCCCAGTGTGGGCCCAGCCAAGCTGTTTGTGATTCCCTTCTACCTGTTATTCTTGGTCTAAATTTGGGCTCCCTTAAAAGCAGACCCTGAGATAAAGATTTCAGTACAAGTAGTTTATTTTGAGGTGAGCTCAAGAAGCATAGTGACAGAGAAGTGACACACAAAGGATATTTTATTGAATGGGTTTTCACGGCGAGCACCACCGGGGCTCAGTCCCTCAGGAGAACGTCTTAGAGACTGTGTGTAACATGACTCAGAACTGCCCCACTGGGGACCTGGGGCAATTCTCTACCCCCCACCCCTCATTGTTTGAGGGTTCTGCAGTCAGAGACAGCTCTCAGGGAGGAGGAGAGGAAAAGCAGCTGGTGTGTGAACCCCCAGGTAGGCTGAGGTGCTGCCAGCATCTGTTATAATGTCCTTGACATTAAAGGGAGTTCATGTCAACCTGGAGGAGGGTATTAAGGCCAGCATGGAGGGTGAGGGCCCCAGCTTGCATCTGGTGGACACTAAGACAAGTATTTAATTTTGAGTAACATTTACTTAGTCTCTACTTCATACCAGATACTGAGCTGAGAGTCTTCCTATGTAATATTATATTTTATCCTCATGATAATACTGTGATAGGAGATACTTGCTATCATTTAAAGATTTGTATCTCTGCAAAACTTGTGCTGAAACTTAATATTCAACATAATCATATTAGGAGGTGGAGCCATTGGGGTGATTAAGTCAGTAAGTTCCTCCCTCGTTTATGGAATGAAGGCCTTTATAAAAGAACTTCATACAGTATTTGGCTTTTCCCCCCTTCCACCTATGCCATATGAGGGCACAGCATTAATCCCCTTTAGCCATTTTACCCTTCCATCCTTTCTTCCATGTGAAGACACAGCAGTTGTCTTCTCCAGAGGATGTAGCAAGAAGGCGCCATCTTGGAAGTAGGAATTAGGCCCTCACTGGACACTGAAGATGCTGTTTGATGTTTGGACTTCCCAGACTTCAGAACTCTAAAAAATGCACTTGTATATTTTTGTCAATTACCCAGTCTCAGGTATTTTGTTATAAAAGCACAAATGGATTAAGACAGAAATTGGTGCTGAGAAGTGAAGTGTTGCTATTGTTGTGTAGAACTGTGGAAGTAGCTTTGAACCTGAGTAATGGGTAGAGACTAAAAGCATTTGGAGGATAAGGCTAGAAAAAAATCTGTTACTATGAAAGGAACAGCAGGGACAATTCTGGTGAGGGTTTAGAAGAAGAGGGGAACTGTAGACAGAACATCAAACTCTAAGCAAAGTGTTCAGGGTGTTGCTTGGCTTCTCTTGATAATTTCTAGGAAGATGCAAAAAGAAAGAAAGGGATAAAGATGGAATTCATCATCACAAGGGAAGCAGAACTTAAAGATCTGGAGCATCTTCAGCCTGCCCATAAAGAATGAAAAGGTGTGTTTGGGACAGACCATCAAGGGTTTGAACAAGGACATCAGTATGGCTAGTGAGAGTGTGATTTCTAAGCAGGGAACCAAGTGCCCATGGAGTCTCTGGACTTGCTGCCCAGAATATCTCAAGTTATCATTCCCTGAATTCTGGCATGGTGTTCCACAGCCACCCTAGCTGTGGTTCAAACAGGCTCAGGAAATCTGGTAGCATTCCCATGACACTCACTCTAGTCATACAGAACCTCCTCCTGGATTTCAACGGATGCTTCATAGAACCTGGGAGCCCAGGCAGTGAATTGAGAGACCTGCAAGCACTTGACACCAGTGCCTGACAAAGTCACAGTGCCACAGTCCCTGACCTGTTGTGTCTGGAAGGCAGAACATGAAGTTATAAATAAACATTATTCTCAAGCTTCAAGTTTAACGTTGTTGGTCCTGTTAGGTTTTGGACTTGCTTGAGATCTGTCACCCTTCTTTCTTTCCTATTTCTCCCTTGGGATGGAAATGTCCCCTTTAGGCCTGTTCCACTGTTGTGGTTTGGAATGTGGAACGTGTCTGGAGTCACAGGCAACAACTGGAGAGGAATTTTGCCTCAGGATGGATCATACCTTGAGGTTGACCTATATCTGATTTAGATGATGTTTAGATGAGACTTTAGATTTTAGATTCTAGAGTTGGTTCTGGAATGAGTTAAGACTTTTGCGAGCTATTGTGACACAGTGAATGTCTTTTGTACGTGAGAAGGACATAAGTGTGTGGGGGGGTGGGGCCAGAATGCTCTAGTTTGAATGCTTGTGTCTCTCCAAAATTTATTCTGAGAATTAATCCCCGATGTGGTTTTATTATCTGCAATTTTACAGATGAGAAAAACATTCAGAGAGGTTAAGAAGTTTCCAGAAATTCACACAGGCCCAGCTCTGTCCATCTTAATGAGTCTGGTGCTCCAGCTTATCTCCATCAAACTCACTTTCCGTATGAATCCTGCTGGATCCAGGAGTCCCAAATCAAGATGCACTCGTGTGGTCAGGCAGTGCTGGATGTGGTTGAAAGGACCCTGCCTTAGAGACTCATCATGACCCTATTTGCTGTCTGCAAGTCATTCAGCCTTTCTGACCCTCTTATTTTTAAATGAGGAGCACAGATGAGGCCACCTCTTTTTTAAAAAAATTTGTTCTTATTATTTATACATGACAATAGAATGTATTTTGATATATTATACATATATGGATTATAGCTTCCCATTCTTGTGGTTGAACATGATGTGTAGTTTCACAGGTCATGTATTCATACATGCACATAGGAAAGTTCTGTCCAATTTGCTCTACTGTCTTTCCCATTCCCATCCACATCCATCCCCTTCATTTCCCTTTGTCTAATCCAAAGTACTTCTATTTTTCCCTAACCTCTCCACCTTATTGTGAATTAGCATCCACATATCAGAGAAAACATTCAGCTATTGGATTTTTGGGACTGGCTTATTTCACTAAGCATGATAATCTCCAGTTCCATCCATTTAGTGGCAAATGCCATAATTTCATTTTTCTCTATGGCTGAGTAATATTCCATTGTCTATATGTACTATATTTTCTTTATCCTTTCATCTGTAGAAGGGACTTAGGTTGGTTTCATAGTTTAGCTATTGTGAATTGACATGCTATAAACATTGGTGTGGCTGCATCACTGTTATATGCTGCTTTTAAGTCCTTTGGGTGTAGACCAAGGAGTAGGATAACTGGGTCAAATGGTGGTTCCATTCCAAGTTTTCTAAGGAATCTCCATACTGCTTTCCATGTCGGTTGCACCAATTTGCAGTCCCACCAGCAATGTATGAGTGTGCCTTTTTCCCCACATCCTTTCTAACACTTATTATTGTTTGTATTCTTGATAACTGCCATTCTGACTAGAGTGAGATGAAATCTTAGAGTTTTGATTTGCATTTCTCTAATTACTAGAGATGTTGAACATTTTTTCCTATATTAGGCCATCTCATCTCTAAGGCTCCTTCTAGTTCTAGAAATCTGTGATTCTATGTAATGTCAAATTTGCATCCAAATCAAATAGCATGTGAGGCACAGCGGTGTGGCACCGTGACATGGGGCAGGGCTGGCCGGCCTCAGACAGCTTCCTTTAGGGGTCACTGAGCTTGGTGGTTTGTCTACAGCTTTGTGTGGCTCTCAGCTTTGTGTGCTCAGAAACTCAACCTCTTGATGGTCAGCATGAGCCACCTCTGGAGTCATGTTAGCATGACACTAGTCGAGAGAGCTGGAGGGTTCATGCAATCATTTACAATTGAAAACTTGTTGGCTGGATGCTGCCAGGAGCTGGTCATACAGGTGAGTCACAAGACCACCTAGTTGTCTGAGGGCACTCCCAACTTCTATCTCTGATTCAGCTTCCCTCAGTGTTCAAGCAGCAAGCACTGAGTTCAAACACTCACGTGAAGGTATTTTAAGGAAGTCTTATTGTTAAGGGGCTATTTAAAGTGCAGTGTAGTTTGAGAAACCACAAATCCCAGCTTAGACACAAAGCAACTAGGGGACCTAGTGACCACTAGAGCCCAGCCATAAAAGAGGATGCCTTAAGAGCACTAGTGAGTGTGCTGGGTACAGTGGTGCATACCTGTAACCTCAGCAACTGGGGAGGCTGAGTGTTAGAGTCTGTAAACAAGTCAAGATGGCACCTGGCATTTTGCAGAGGGAGTGGTTTGTGAAGTAACGCCAGCGAGCCATTAAGTGTGGAGATTCCTTATTGGTTGACTGCTGTATCTAGTTTATGTTAATTAAGATAAGCTGTGTGGAATGTATATATACCCCTCCTGTCCTACAATAAACGGCTCCCACTCCTGCAGCAGGTGAGGCAGGAGGATCACAAGTTCGAGGTCAGCCTTAGCAATTTAGAGAGGCCCTAAGCAATTTAGTAAGACCCTGTCTCTAAATTAAAAAAAAATAGGCTGGGGATATGGCTCAGTGGTAAAGCACCCCTGGGTCAATCCCCAGTACCAAAAAAAAAAAAAAAAAAGAAAAAGAAAAGAAAAAGGAATTGTGACTAGCCTTAGGGTAGGGTGTCAGGGAATCACGTCAGTAAACTGCTATGTTCCTCCTTCCTTCTAATCACCTTCTGGGGCTTTCCTACAAGTGAACTATTCCAAAAACACAAGATAAGTTATCTACCAGGACCAAGGTGGAAAATAGCATCCATGGATGGATGACTTCAAACAAGGGAATCAGGGAAGGATTTCCTAATAAGGGAATCAGGCTACTGCCGGGTCTCACTGGCCCGAGCCTTCCATCCCTTCAAGGGGACTCTGTTCAGACATGTTAAATGTTGATGGCTTTGTTTACTACTCAGGGGCAAACTTATCTCCCTAATTTCCAGTTCTGGGGTGAGTAGTCACTTTCCGTCCCAGGAACTGTGGTAGCTGGGAGAACAGGATGGAAAGAGAACAAGGTGTGTTTGAAAAAGCCCGGAGAGCTTTCAAGTACTGTATGGCTAGTAAGTCCACAGAAAAATTAAGTGAAACTCTGAGCATGCGCGAGTGGGGAGAAAGGGGAGAATTCAGAGAGAAGGCAATCCTGTAAATCAGTGCATCAAAGCGTCATCCAGCTGTACAGCATTAACAGAAGTCTATGATGTAGAAAAAAGGAGGTGATCATCTGTTTCTATATGCAACTAGTCACTTTGCACCTGAAGTATTGGATCAAGGTATGGAAGATTCACTTATTAAAAGCTTATATTGGGCTGGGGTATGGCTCAGGGGAAGGTCACATGCCAAGCCCTGAGTTTGATCCTCAACATCACAGAAAAATAAATAAATAAACTAAAGGTATTGCATCTATCTAGATCTAAAAGAAAATAATAAAAAAAATAATGATAAAAAAGAGCTATATCTGCCTCCCAGCTCCCTGTTCTATGGTTAGTCTTGGTTTTCCCCAGGGAAATGACATAGGCAAATGTAATTTCTTCTGCAAATGTTAAAACAGGTGGCTGTGTTTTGCAGCAATTGAAACGTTTCTAGATCTCTAGAACTTTCCTTGGATGATGTGGCTCCAGAAACCCCCATTGATGGTCACATTGGCTCCATGTCTGAAATCTTTAGTCTTCTCCACTCCTTCTCCTATAGCCCCCAACACCTAGACTGTGACTGCTACCAGCTGAGGACTCGCTTTTGGATGACTTCAGTTTTTCATTCCAAAAGTTGCAATTGGATCCTTGACTCTGTCTACCTGGTGTTTCCACCTGAAAAACTCCAACCTCAGATCAATCTGACTGTTAGGCATCTTTATGTCTTGACCCACACTGTTGAGACTGGCGGGAGAAAACACACCGCAGTGGCCTGACAATGTGACAGATTCGTAGTGTCCATCCTTACCCGGGTCTTTAACACTTCTTGACATTCTCCACTCATGCCTTAGTCTTGTGACTAAGTCTCTGACTAATAATCATGTGACCGATTGCCTCTGGCTATTTCTAGTGGTGACCTCTGTCCTCTCCTCTTATCATCTGGCTCCCATTTTATTTACTACAAATCTTAACCCCATTCTTATTCCCTTTTTTGCTGAAATATAACTACAAACTGTACCTTGCATAAATCTTTTTTTTTCTTTTCTCTTTTTGTACCAGGGATTGAACCCAGGGGTGCTTAACCCCTGAGCCCCATCCTCAGCCCTTTTTATTTTTTATTCGGAGTCAGGGTCTCACTAAGTTGCTTAGGGCTTCTCTAAGTTGCTGAGACTGGCTTTAAACTTTGAATCCTTCTGCCTCAGCCTCCTGAGTTGCTGGGATTATAGGCATGTACCACTGCTCCCAGAACCCTGCATAGATCCTTAAGTATCACCTGAGGAATAGGCGCACATGTATACATTTATGTAAATCTCCACCGAAATCAAGATAGACAATATTCTCATCACCTCCCTTGAACCTCTCAAGGTCAATAACCTCCCTCCTCAGCTAACTGTGCCTGTGGCGTTTATCACCATAGATTAGTTTTGCTTGTTTTTGAACTTGATATAAATATAATTATGTAATGTCTATATTTTATAGACATGTTATCTTTGAGGTATTCAGTTGGGGTCCAGGTGCTTGGTGCCCCAAACAAAGAATTGAGCAAGACATACAGAAGTAACAGGCAAAATATAGGTTTATTGTTGGCGAAGGTCAAGGTAGCACTCCTTCAGGTGGAGTGGAGTGGGTGGAGCAAGAGAGCCCGGGTCAAGGCCCTCTGATGTTTGGAAATTAGTGTCATAAACTGAGCTGTGAAGTGTTCTCTTCCCTATATGGACCTGATTGAAGACCCTACCCATTTGCTACCATTGGTGACCTGATGATCCTTGATTTGAATATTCTCCAATTCCTCCCCCTCATTCGTTACTTTGGAAAACCTAATCAGAATATTGCCTACTTTAACCCCATTGGTCATTTTGAAATTTTGAACTTGTGGCAGAAGTTGTCGTGATGATAAGTCCTCAGTGGCGAGAGTTGTGGCAATGGGACATGTAGTGGCAATGGGACTTGTAGTAAACAGGGACAGGACTCGTCTCCCTGTGTTGTGCTCCAGTGGCCTCCTCTACCCTGCCCTTGCCATCTTGGCATCCCTGAACTCCCTGACACACAGTTACACGTGTAAACCTTTTCCTTGTGGTATGATATTCCATTGTTAGAATATACTAGAAAATATACTAGAATTGGTTCCTCCATTCTTTGATCAACGGACTTTGGGGTTGTTTCCAGTTTGGGTTGTCACGATAAAGCTGCCACAGCATTCTTGTGCAGCTGTCTTGCTGGACTATGAGCTGTTTGCTCTTCTCAGTCCCTATTTGGGAAAAGAAAAGGTCATCAGGCAAAAATGTCCCTTCCTCTCTTACTGTCTCTAGAGTCACCTTCTTCTGCTTCTGTTCTTTTCTTTTTACTTGAGGCTGAGTGAAGTGCTAGCCTTCTTCTACAAAGCCACCCTGTCCCAGAGATGCACGTTACTGACTGTTCTCTCCCAGGTCCAGCTGACGTGTTTTCTGTCTGAGGCTTTTCCATCAATTTGCTTCCATCTTAAAACAGGGCAATACAAAAAAGTCACCTCTCTGGAATCTACATGACACCTGCCCCTCTCTGCTCTGCACTGTCAAGAGTCCTGACCGTGTCACCTCTGCCTTCTCTTCTATTTCCTTATCATCTTGCTGAGACCAGGCCACGGCCACCACCCTGTTGCTTGGCCAAGGTCAATGTCGACTCTCTTTTCCGACTTTGGCCTTTCTGTCCTTAGGCATTCTGACCTGTGTTGGGTTGGCCCACAGAGTGAGGTCCACATTTAAAGATGGGTGAAGATGATGACTGGGACCCCATTGGAGGTGACTCTTGATCGGATTTACTTCCAAAGCAGCAACTAAACATGGACAGAAATGTCAAGTTGACACCAGAGGGTAGGTGACCCTTTTGAACCCCTGAGGCCTATGTTTCCATGGTCCACTCTTCAGGACCTCATGGTGAGTTCCCTGACTTCTATCTTCATGGCTATACCAGCACCCCCAAAACAGCTGAACCTGCCCCATGAGGCAATTCTGCTCTGCAAAGTGTCACATCATCTCAACCCTAGGCTTCAGTGTCCACGATTCTTGTTGGGGCTGCAGGAAGTCGCTTTGTGGCTCAAGAATTTATGACATCTCTGGAAGGGCTTTCTGGGGCAGGCCTGGCCGTGGCTCTCCATGATCAGTCTGTTCCACTTTGGTTTTAGTTCAGGGTCCCCTGAAGCACATTCCAAGGCAAGGACTTGGGTACAGATAGTGGAAACAGGAGACTGCTTCCAGGAAGTGTGCAGGACAGACATGGGCGACTAGGAGTCCTTCGAGAAGCTGTGTGGGTTCTGGCTTAGGATAGGGAATTGTGGAACATTCACCCAATGGCTCCTGACCCCCAGGTCTTGGAATGCTTCTTGGGACTGGTTAATGGCTTTAAGTTGTGCCTGCACTTGACAGAGAGATACCCTTTGGGGCCAGAGAAAACCTCGGGGTAGAGAGAGACCCAAGCACTCAAGATAGAAGCTATCTGCTTGCACTGGCTCTGCCCCATGGCTGCAGGTGAGCTCAGAGGCGGGCAGAAGGGACCTCACCTGCACCTAGGATTCCATTCCCATTCTTTTGCTGGTAACTCCAGGCAGGGATCCCCCAAGTGCAATCTAAACCCTCACATCTGATGTATCCATGTGATATCTCTACAAAGTCTTCTCAATGTGAGCAAGACTCAACTCAGCATCTACCATACGTATTCCTCCTCTGTATTTCTTGTCTCCATGAATGGCACCACCATCCACTCAACCTGAAACTTAAAGTAATTACTTTGTGAGATGACAAGCCACAGTTTTGGTCAATGAACACCAAGCACACAATTGCTATAGGTTCCTGGGAAAGAATTTCTTTTCCTAATACAGATGCAACTCCTCCCTCTTCTTCCAGCTAGAATGCAGACATAAAGACAAGAGCAGTAGCAGCCATCTTGTAACCATGAGGGAAGGGCCAAGAGAATCACAGAGATGGAGGTGCTAATGTTCTTGGACTGATATTTGTCTACTTTCTCCCTTCTTGTTGTATGAGCATAATGCATCTTATTTGTTTAAGCCACTGAAGTCAGGTTTTTAGATATATGTAGCATGTGACTCACTGCTTTGAGTTCCCCATTAGGATAGAGGTACTCATTTCCGCAGCTGTCTTGAGTGTTGAATTCTGGGTGTTACTCAGCCCAAAACATTTCATAATTTCTTCTCAGATTTCAGAGTCTGTGGAAGGTTTCTTTCTTCCTGTGGTTTTCTTAATCTGATTCACTTGCGAGTTTTTGAAGACCAGGATCCCATCTTCTGTGACTTTGTCCCTCTGGTACTTGACACAGGGGCACATGGTCCACTTCTAAGTATCACAATCATTCGTTGTCAGGGCTGCTGTCTTGTGAATGTGTTACATGTGTGACTCTCACCTAGCGCAGGAGTCTTCTCCCTTTCTCCAGCCACTGTCTCCCACTCCACTCACCATGAGTTCACTGGCCAGTATAATTTCCTTTCCCTGATAGATGTTGCTAATCCACATTTCTCCCATCCTTCTGCTTTCTAGATTGAGAGCAGATCTTGATATTTTTTTTCCTATTAAATGTTACCATTTCTACCAGTTCTGACAGGTAATTTTAATTTATATTATAACTGAACTTGACTTTTGCTTTTTATTCCCCAATACTGGAAATTGAACCTAGGGGTGTTTTTTACCACTGAGCTACATCCCAACCCTTTTGAATTTTTATCTTGAGACTGAGGCTGGCCTCAGACTTGTGATCCTCTTGCCTCAGCCTCCAAAGTAGTTAGGATTAAAGGCACGTGCCACTGCACCTGGTGACTTTCACATTTTTATTTTAATATTTTAATTGAATCTACTATGATTTCTGCAAACCACCTCAAAACTTTTATGGAAGAAGATGCAGAAGCATATGCATACATACCTATGTACACATTATTATTATTATTAGTAGTAGTACCAGAGATCGAACTCAGGGGCAATTAACCACTGAACCCCATCCCCAGCCCTTTTTATATTTTATATTTTATTTATATTTATTTATACCCTGTCTGCTACAGGGTCTCACTGAGTTGCTTAGCGCCTCACCAAGTTGCTGAGGCTGGCTTTGAACTAACGATCCTCCTGCCTCAGCCTCCTGAGCTGTTGGGATTACAGACGTCCTATATACACATTATTTTGGCAGACTTATTCTCTTTTAACAGATTGGGACACACAACATTGGAATCCAAGTAGATTAATTAACTAGTCGTTTAATAACACCACCAGCTTGGGGCAACCAGGAATTAAATAGGTGTGTGTCTTCCATTGGTCCATCTGCTCTATACATAGAAATGTTGTGTGGGGCTATCTCAGAAAGAGCCCGGGGTGGGTCTAAAAGAAAAATTTCCTGAGAGGGGGGAATCTTCCATCACCTGCTTTGGATTTTATGAGATTTAACTCTAGACTCCCTCCCTCGCCACCTGATTCCGGCAGGGAGGACAGTAAGTAAGGGCAAGAGGGGGTCACATGGAGGTCTCCGAAAGCGCTCTCACCAAATCCAAGTCATTTCTTTGTGGATTACCTGCTCTTTAACACACTCAGTGCCTCCGATCCCCTCCATTAGTGCAGAAAATAGAGAGCGCTGGTTCGTGGGTACTGACACATGCTGATCTGGGCCCTGGAGAGAGGCCTGTTGCCATTCAAGCCACCGTGTCCCCCCGGGGGGCTCCTGGCCAGGAGTGTCCTCTTGGTTACCATGCAGGATGTCGGGGGGCTCTTTTTATGAGCACTAGTTCTTTCTCTTCGTGCCTGAACGTTTTATTCACCACATGTCAGCCTGCTTATTAAAAAATTCCCAGGTGCTTCTTACCTGGAGGCCTCAGCTCTGGCCACCACTGTCCTCTCTTCTATCCTTTGTGCTAAAAGACCAGGGCTGGGGCTCAGAGGGCACCAAGCAGAAGGAGGAAAAGGTCACGGGCAGCCCAACATCCCGCCTTCCCTGGGAGCGAGGGGCGGCACCCGCCTAAGCCAGCTCTTCTCTTTCCATCCCTCCCCTTGAGCTGTGTCCCAGCTTGTGTGACTCCTGGTTCCAAATACCTTCCCCCTAATTCATTCCACATGTTAATTCCCCTGTCCTCCACCCCAGCTAAAGCAGGCTGCTTCTTTAGTCCCTCTCCCCTCCCTTTCCTCCTCTGAGATCCACGCTCTTAACCTTTTCTGTGCCAGGGACCCTGGTGTCCTAGTTTTTGAACTTTCACTTAAATAGGGAATTTCCCTAGGAGTCATTAAAGTGCAGACTCGGAGGTTGGCATTTCTACCAAGCTCCCAGGTAAGGCTGCTGGTCCAGGGACCACATTTAGAGTAGCAAGATCGCAGAGGTTTTCAAACTTGTAGGGGACAGAGGGCTGCCTGTCCGCATGCCCTCCCCGTCCCCCTGTCTCCCTTAGCACCAGGGAAAAACTGTGGCCACGTTTGATGGCGTTTGATGCCTCAACAGATTCCAGCAGGAGCCCAGCATCACAGGTGTGTATCCTGCCAGCCCCAGCCCCTCCGCAATTCATCTGCTACCAACAAATGCTTCTTTATCATCGAGAAATCGGAACCTGCTCTCCCTGAGTCCTGAGCGGCTGAGAGAGGGAGAGAGAGAGAGAGAGAGAGAGAGAGAGAGAGAGAGAGAGAGAGAGAGACACGAAACAATTAAACCTAGTGAGCCAGGATTGCTCCAAGGAACAGGCTTTCAAAGGCAGTGCAGTCTGGCTGCTTTCCAGGCAGTGGGATCAGCCAAAGGGCGCGGGCCTCCCTTCCTCGGCATGACAGGTGCGCCCCGGGCAGGCACTGGGCTCCTGGCTTGCCCTTGCCCATTGCCCCCCGAGTTAGTGAAGACTGACTCGAGGTTGGTAGGGTAACTGACCCCTGCTATCCCCAGGCAATAGGGAAACGGGGAAAAAAGCCACAATTCTTTCAGTTCAGCTATTGGACATGCCCCACTCCCAGGCTGTACAGAGCATAGCTTTAAATGCACCTTTTGGAGACATTCTAGAATCTGTCCTTTCCAACCATGTACATCTATTTTCTTTGCTTCCTACCCCGTCCTCCTCCCTCCTCTTCTCTCTCCTCTCCTTCCTTCTCCACTGTGAGGTCCTTGCCTTTTACCCAAATAGTTACTTTGCTCATTGAACCCAGAACTGGACCCTGGACAGACATTTACAAAATTAAATAAATAAATGCCTGAGGTCCCAATTTCCAGCCTAAAACAGAAACTTACTACAGCACTAAATTTGTAAATTATTTTAAAAAGAAATTAAAAAAGAAATAATCATAGAGGAGTGTCCTCCAAGGGTGGCCCAAGGACCAGCAGCATGGGTACCCCCCCCCCGGCAATGACTTAGACATGGACAGTCTATGGTCCCAGTGGACCTCTTAACTCAGGCGTGGGGGTGGGTCCCTGGCACTCTGTTTTGGCAAGCGCTCCAGGGTGTAGTTTGAGAAGCACTCCTATGGGGAAATGCAGAACCAGACTCGGGCAGTCTTTAGTAACATACAGGGCAGGGAGCTGGAGAGCCAAGAGGATTGAACACGCTCAAACTCCTGGGATGGGGGTGGGGTGGGTACTGGTCTAGAAGATGCGATCGATCACCTTCTGGCTGCACGTGCCTCGAGCAAGTCCTGGCCACTGCAAGGGGACAGAGGCTACAGGGAGACTGGTCACTTTATCTGAGAGGTTGCTAATGCTCCATGGTATCTGTGCTCCCACCCTGTCTACCTAGAAACAGGATGGTCTACTTTGTTACTAATCAGCCATCCCAGTTCTTCTAACATGCAGAGCATAAGAGCATGGAGAGATGAAATATCTGGAGTAGTTAAGTAATCAAGGCAGGAATAATTAGGTAGACTAAACCCCAACAGAAATAATCCATCTTTTGGAAAGAAATGACATTTTGAAAAATTTGGAAATCTTCATCAAGCTATTATGCCGCTGAAATATATAAGCACTTTGCATTATGTTCTCTTTCCCTGCAACACGCGACACATGCGAGAGTAATTAAGGGATTTCACTCTGTCCCGAGCATTTCATCTCAATGATGGTGGCACTGGACACTGGGGACTAATATAAATAACTCATCAATTATCTTCCCTAAATAAATTGTCTATGGGTTTAAAAAGAATATTATTTTGTATCCAGGTATTTAAAAGAGTTGTGCTAGACGTTGGAAGCCTTTGGGATGTTTTTATTGTTGGACGATCAGAGCAAGCAAAATGGGTCCCACGTGGAAAGTTGGAGGGTGCCTTCCCTTCCCTGTCTGTGTTCCTGCTTCTTTCAGTTGATATTTGTGATTAACCAGCTCTGTGAAATATGGGCGCCCGTACTGTGGAATACAGGAGGAGATTTTAGCAGATTATATCCTCGGTGAAAAATGGCCTTTGTCATCAGTGACTCAGAGAGGACACAGTGGTGCGCTTAGATATATGGATTAGCGAGGGGACCGGTGATGAGAGATAAGACGGAGTGTTGGACTGGGCTCAGGAGTCCAGGAGTGCCCTTGACAAAGTGCATAAGAATCCTGAGCCTTGGTTTCCTCCTCTGTCTGTCTGTACAGCCAGTGGTGGGGGCCTCTCTGTGCCTTTGCCTCTTGTTTGGACGAGGATGAATTTCAGGCACTCAACATCTCTCCCAAATGGTCCCCAAGGAAAAATTACAGGAACATGGTCCTGTGCTTCTTACCAGGATGGCTGGCCTGGGTACATGATTCTGCGCCTATTGTGTGTACCCCACCCCCAACCCTTAGAAGGTCTACTGTGGCTTTTCTTGGCTCAGATCTCTCTCTTCCTGCCACGAGTGTGAAATCGCTGCACGAAGATCCACCTGGCTTTAGGAAGCTGCTGTGCCGTGTAGCACATTTATTCGCAGTCAATGCTTGAAGAACTGGAGCGCAGACTTTAAATGACTTTCCCTAAACCGTTACAGAAATGTGGAGCAGAACGAACAAGGGGACCGTGGACTTGGATTTTCGACTTGCAGAAGCCACCTGCTGACTCGGGGCCCTGTCTCCTGCCCCTGCTCTGCAGTTCAGGGGAGATCACCCAAAATCAGAGATTCTCTTTCTCTTCATGGCTGGGCACGACAGGGCTGCATGTGACAGGGGCAGAGGCATTGTGCTAAGCCCCACACCGATCGTCTGCAAGTCTGGTAATTTTCACAAGAGATGCAGTGGTCTCAGCCCATTTTTCAGAAAGATTTCATAGCATGAGACTGTTGTGTGGCCTCAAACTACCGGGAAGAGAAGTGTTTGCAAATCTGTGGTCTGGGGAAAGTTGGGCTCAAAACAACAATTCAGATCTTCATTTACAGCCCGCAGATTTGCAGGAAAGAGGATTTCTGGTAAGATGGTAATTAATGGGGCTTTATCCCAAAGCCGAGTTCATTTCCTGCCTTTTAACTCCTCTGCTGCTGCCTCTTTGAGCCACTGCCTAGGCTGCAAGATCATTGCATAAACCAGCAAAGTCATTCATTCATTCAACAAACACCTAAAAAGCAAAGATCATGGTACAAGTGTTGTATTAGGTCCTGGGATGATGGATGAGTAAGACTTTGGTGAGTGTCCTTGAGGCATGGGGAGCCTATTGGGGGAGATGGGCATAATAAACACAGGTGTGTGTGGTGTAGAATGATAGTTGCTGCCAAAGAGGTAGAGAAGCTGGGTGTGGTGGTACATGTCTGTGATCCCAGTGGCTTGGGAGGCAGAGACAGGAGGATCACAAGTTTTAGGCCAGCCTCAGCAGCTTAGAGAGGCCTTAAGCAACTCAGTGAGACCCTGTCTCAAAATAAAACATAAAAAGGTCTGGGGATGTGGCTCAGTGGTTAAGTGCCCCTGGGTTCAATCCCTGGCATCCCTCCCCAAAAGGGGGTGGGAATCAAGAAGGGAGTATTGGCCACATACTCATAGTTCAAGGACTAAATTCTACCCCTAAGACCGGCTTTCCTTGCCCTGCACAGCATTAAAAAAATTCATCCGACATTCAAATACAGAAAGATCTCACAAAATAAGTCGTGGTTTCTGGCTGTTCTTGAAATATTTGAAGATCGGGCAATTCTGGGCCTGCATTTCAAGATAGCAATAAAACAATTGATGCCAAGAAATGGCTGGTCCGTTTCCACGGGGCTCCCCCTGCCCAGTGGGACACAGTGCCCAGGTGCCCAGAGAGGGCATGTGCAGGCTTTTCTACCAGCTGTGGGTGATTGAGCTTGTGACTCTTGGACTTGAGAACAGTGAAAGGAAAGAGATGGTACTGATTGCTTCACGGGGTGGGCGACTTGACTGTTTTTGTGTGGCAGGCAGGGCAAGACAGCCAGACAGACACATGCTTGAGCTCCATTGTGACCTGGCCTCTTCCGTTTCTAGCAGCAGCTTTGGCCTCCTACAACTACTTTCCCCTCATGGCAAGGGGTCCTGCTCTTTCATATCTCTGGGGCCAATCCTGTCCTATGTAGGAGTTGCTGATCATGTGAGCAGATTGCAATTTAAATGAAAACGAGTTAAAATGAAAGACAAGTTCAAATTCCATTTCTCAATGCACCCGCCACATTGCAAGTACTTAACAGCACCTACTCTGTTGGATGTGCGGGTACAGAGTACTGTCATTGTGTTAGAAAGTTCTAGGGGGTGGCACTCCTTTGAGGTTTGGCTAAATTTTTTATTTTATTGGTATCAGAACTCAGCTCAACATATGGGGAATTGAGCGAGTAAGACGATGGTACTGCCGGTAGGATCAGGGTCTGGAATTGTGGCTGGGACCTAGATGAAGCAAGTGAGAGATGGGGGAGAGAGGCACTGAGATGGGACAGCTCATCGATGATTGGTCCAGTGGTCAAGAGCTTGTGGGCAGACTTGCTGGGGGCTCAGACTCTGCTGCCCCAGAGGAACGCACGGTGTCCCAGACCTGTCAGCAAGGCAAGAATGCCAGAGGACTCTTTTTACCAGCTCAGCCTCGGGTAGCACGCACATTCACAGCAATTTCCAGCTCGAGCGAGCTGTTACTGCAAACCTCTAAGAAGTCAGCGTCTCGCAACGTTGAGCAATGAGCAGTGAGCCTTGTGGGGATGAACTCAGAGTCCTTGTTTATCAACTCGTCTTTTTTTTTCCCCTTTCCTTCTCTGTTGCCTAGTCCGTCTCAGGGGCTCATTCCCTGTCAACCCATTGCCTCTTGCTTCCCACCAAGTGCAGGTAATTTATACCACCCCCGTCTGCACCTCAAGGAATCTGGACTTTTCAGACCCCAGGAATGATGACAGATAGCATGGAACAGAAACATCTATTAAGAAGAGGAAATCATAATTAAAAATGATGAGAAATAGTAGAAGGGGACCCTGCTATTCTGCTTCGTGTGGACATTATTTTCTTTGTGGAATTCAAAAGCCACTGGTAAGATGGTAATTAATGGGGCTTTATCTCAAAGCCGAGTTCATTTCCTGCCTTTTAACTCCTTTGCTGCTGCCTCTTTGAGCCACTGTCTGGGCTGCATGATCATTGCATAAACCAGCAAGGTCATTCATTCATTCAACAAACACCTAAAAAGCCAAGACCACGGTACAAGTGTTGTACTAGGTCCTGGGATGATGGATGAGTAAGACTTTGGTCGGTGTCAAAGGACCGAATCAAAGCGGTTGAATTATTTTCTTGGTGGAAAGGAATGGCAACATTAGGTCCTAAAATTGGTGTCAGAGAAGGGTGACAGTGATGGTGGCTGTGACATAAAGGGAGAGAACTTGGAAGGTGCAGGGGAGTTCTGTGTGCTTGGGCATACATTTGGGCTCTTCATCCTGAAACTGAGATTTTCTCCAATTTGGCTAGTGATAAAAATTAATTTTGGTTAAAATGCAATATATGTTGTCTTAGATTGGGTTCCCTGGAAATAGACTTTGAGATGGAGATATGTATGCAGAAGGGTTTTTATTAAAGCACCTTTATTGAAATATGAGTTACATCCTATCAAATTCATCTGTTTTAAGTTGGAAAGACTTTTAGTAAATTTACTGATTTGCGCAAACGTCACTACAATCCAACCTCAGAACATTCCATCATCTCAGGAAGATCCCTGCTGCCCTTGAGCAACCATTGCCCACTGCTACCCCCAAGCCCTGACAGCCCTTAATCTACCTTCTGTCTCTGCACATTTGCCTTTCCCGGGTGTTTTATTTAAATGGAATTATACAGAATGTGGTCTTTGACTTCCTCACTAGGCACCATTTTTTTTTTTTTGTTTTGTCTACATCATAGACATGTATCAGTACTTCCTGATTTTTTAAATTGTTGAATAACATTCTAATGTATGGATAGATCACTTTTTACCCCTCCACTCATCTGCTGATGAATATTTGGGTTGTTTCGATTTAGGGCTCATTGTGAATAATGCTTCTAAGGACGTTCAGGTATGAGTCTTTGTGGGGACATGTGTTATCCTTTCTCCTGGGAATATACCTAGCAATGGAATTTCTGGTAAATTTATGTTTAACTTTTAAAAATACTGCCAAATTGTTTTCTCAAGTGGTCTCCCCATTTCACATACCCCATGGGTAAAGCATGAGGCTGCCACGTTCTCCACATCTTCACCAAACCTTGTTACTGTCTCACTTTTTGATTGTAGCAATCATACTGGCTGCAAAGTGCTATCTTGTGGTTTTGATTTATTCCCTGATAATTAAATGATGTTGAACATCTTTTCATCTGCTAATTGGACATTTAAATTTTTTTTTCTGTAGTTGTAGATGGACAGTGTATGTTTATTTATTTATTTTTTAATGTGGTACTAAGGATCAAACCCAGTGCCTCACACATGCTAGGCAAGTGCTCTGCCACCAAGCCACAACCCCAGCCCTTGCATTAATTTTTTGTGTGTAGTGAGAAGTAAGGATCTAAATTCATTTTCTTTCATGTGACAAACCAGTAGTCTCATCTCCTTCCCATTGCATAGCCTTGGCACCTTTGTTTAAAAATGACTGACCGTAAATGTAAGGGATTCTTTCTGGACTTTCAGTTCTACTCCATTGACCCATATGCCTACAACTTTGATTACTGAGCTTTGTAGTAAGTTTTAAACCAGGAAGTACGAGTCCTCTAACAATGTTCTTTCCAAGTTGTTTTGGCTATTCTGGTTCCTTTATATCTTCATACAGTATTAAGATTGGCTTGTCAATTTCTGTGTGCAGGTTTATTGGCAGAGAATGATGCTCTGGAGATGTCCTTACATCTAACCTTACAAGGGGGTGAGGGTGGCAGGCTGGGAACTCACCTGTAAAGTAGATACAATTAGGCCTCGCAGATATGGGGAGCTCTGAAGCTGAGATGGCCTTTTATGGTTTAGATATAAGGTGTCCCCCAAAAGCTCACATGTGAGACAATGCAAGAAGGTTCAGAGGAGAAATGATTGAGTTGTGAGAGCCTTAACTCAATCAGTGAATGGATCCCTGATAGGGATGAACTGAGTGGTCACTGAAGGTGGGTGGGGTGTGGTAGAGGAGGTGGGCATTGGGGGCGTGGCTTTCAAGTATATATTTGTACCAGGTCAGTGGAGTCTCTCTCTGCTTCCTGATCATCACATGAGACACTTTCCTCTGCCACATTCTTCCACCATGATGTTCTGCCTCACTCTGAGCCCCGAGTAATGGAGCCAGCGATCCATGGACTGAGACCTCTGGAACCATGAGACCCCAAATAAACTTTTCTCCCCCTAAAATTGTTCTTGTCTGATCTTTTGGTCAAGGCAGCAAAAAACTCTGACTAAAACATGGCCCTTCAAAGTTGCCTCAAATTGAGGTGAGGGGGTCAGGACCTTGTGTCCCTGTATTAGCTAGGAGTGGCTGAGAGATGTGACCTGGGAAGGGATCATAAACTTGGGTAGGGCCATTTTGTGTCAGTGAGGGTGGTGCCCAGTGAGGTGGGCAGCTGTGAGTGGTCGGAGATGATACTCCAGCCACTGGGGGATGGGTGTGCTGGCCTTGACATGGGGCTCTCTTCCCTGGATTTCCTAGGAAACTTAGAACAGAAGGGATAGTTGAATGTGTGGCCATAACTGATATTCACTATTCCTCTGTCCCGAATGTCCATTCTAGATCCCTCTTGAAGTTAGCACCTTTGCTGGTCTAGGCAGTATTCTTGGTGAAGCAATAAAAACTTGGCTGTCATTGCACATGGATCTGAGCCTCTGGTGGTCATGCCCTTTGCAGGCTATGGCTGCCATATTTATCCATTTGCCATTAAAGCTGCATGTGGGAGCATTAAGATGGGGCTGTAGCAGGGAGCATATCAGCACAGTAAACCCTTCAATCAGCCCCGAGACCTTGGGGTGCGATGCTCCTGATTCTTTTGCATGTCAGGCTCTCCACCATCCATGCTGCACCTTGCTGAGCTTTCTGGTCAACCTCCATTCTCAGTAGTGAGACCCATTGGAAATAGAAGGTCCATTGTAAGGAGCTCCTGAGGCATGGGAAACTGCAGCCAGACATCTCCAAGAAGATCTTATAAGGAGATCACATGGAATCCAGAACAGTCTCCACCAGACCCAGAAAGTCAGCCCTCAGTGGAAATCAAATTAAGCAATGACCAAAACCCAAACCCTACTTTTGAAAATTTTCAAATCAATCAACTGGGGTTTAATGGGTTGTGTAGTCCTAAGTCTTAGATGAAACAAAAAGAAGTCTAAGATATCATCTGCACTCCTGTGGGGTATAGTTTAGGATAGGGATTGCAAATTATGGTCCACAAGGCAAAGCTGGCCAATTATGGTGACAGAGACCATATGGCTGGGGAAGCTGAAAACATTTACAATGTGATCCTCTACAGAAAAAGTTCAGGAACTTCTGGTTTAAAAGATCAGGTGTACAATTAGACACTAGCTGCTCTAACAAACAAATCCAAAATCATAGTGGCTTAACACAATCAGGGATTCCTTCCTGTTCATATCACAGACGAGTTCAGCAGAGGCTCGGATCCACACAGTGATTCTGGGGCCCACTGTGGATGCTGCTGCCTCCTTTCTCAGCTCCCCTTTATCAGGCTTGCCTGCCCATCCCGCAGCTGCTCTGTGTTGGCTGCTAATTGCTCACAGCTGCACCATTATCCAGATGTTTCCCCTCAGTCTACAGAAAGCCACTTCACCCAGAAATGCCTGAAAGGACACTCCACAATCAATGGTTGGGCACCACAGGGGCGCAAATGCCTGGCTCACTGGCCTCAGTGACATAGAACTTCCCGGAGTTATTCCACAGAGTCCTCGCCAGGTCTCCCTGTGGGATCAACCCCAACGACCTACTTGCGGAGATCCTTCCCTTGACTCATCCTGTTTCTCTCTTCTGCAGGTTTTTCCTGGGAACATTCTGTCACCAAATCTCTTGCTTAAGACTCCCATCCCCCAGGCTCTGCTTTTAGGGACAGTGATCTAGCACCTCAGGCTCCTATTATGTTTTGATTCTACCATATTCAAAATCTGCTTTCAACGTCACCCTGGTGCATCACCCAGCTAGTAGACAGGAAACAGAAGAGAGAAAGAGAACTGGAGAGAGGGAGAGGGAGAAGGAGAGAGAGAGAGAGAGAGAGAGAGAGAGAGAGAGAGAGAGAGAGAGAGAGAGAGAGAGAGAAAGAGGGAGAGGGAGAGGGAGAGGGAGAAGGAGAGAGAGAGAGAGAGAGAGAATAGAGAAGGCATCCTCACTCTTAACTCCTTCATCCCTTTTCCTCACATGTAGTTGATGAAAGAGTCTCACATCACGACCAAAGTGGGCTGGGTGCAGTGGCACATGCCTATAATCCCAGCAGTTTAGGAGGCTGAGGCAGGAGGATCGACAGTTCAAAGCCAGCCTCAGCAATTTAGCGAGGCCCTAAGCCACTTAGTGAGGTCCTGTCTCAAAATGAAATACAAAAAAGTGGTTAAGCACTCCTGGGTTCCATGCCTGGTACCCCAAACAAATCAAAACAAAAGCCCCAAACCTGAAGGTTTAACTACGTACCCAGAAAGAGGAACCAGTTCTGGCAAGTGGTTGTCCCTGTTTGCCCCAAGGCATATATCTGAAATGATTCCTCAATAAAAGCTCAGATCAAGATGATCTTGCACGGACAGGTATCACTAGCCACTGAGGTCGCCACCTCCTCAGAGAATTTCTTCCTGCGTCGGTCTTCCCAGTTCTTTTTTGGTACTGGGTGCTTTACCACTGAGCCCCATTCCCAGCGCTTTTTGTATTTTATTTAGAGATAGGGTCTCACTCAGTTGCTTAGGGCCTTGCTAAGTTGCTGAGGCTGGCTTTGAACTCATGATCCTCCTACCTCAGCCTCCTGAACCTCTGGGATTACAGATGTGTGCCACCACGCCCGGCTCCAGCTCCTTCTCCACTTCTTCCTCCTCCTCCTCCTCCTCCTTTTCTTCTTCCTTTGGTACTGCAGATTGAACCCAGGGGCACTCAACCATTGAGCCACATCCCCAGTTCTATTTTGTATTTTTTTCAAATTTAAAGACAGGGTCTCCCTGAGTTGCTTAGGGTCTTGCTCAGCTGCTGAGGCTGGCTTTGAACTTGCGATCTTCCTGCCTCAGGCTCCCAAGCTGCTGGGATTACAGGTGTGCGCCATTGCACCCAGCCACAGCTCTTTTTTAAGGACAGCAGGTAACCACCATAGAATCATCTCCCCAGTGCCTGGCCCAATGCATGGGACATGGAAGGAAGGGAATTGATGTTTGACATATAAAACTACTATTGGTCATGGTAGGGGATGGGGTTCTTCACCTTGGCCTTGGATGGTAGGGAGGCTGATTTGCAGAGGTGTGCAGGTAGGTGGATGGTATCATCCCAAGCAGGGAGAGTAATGGTGGGAGTGAGAGCGGGATTTCAAACTTTGGCTTCCTAAGGACAGAAAGCTTCCAGGGAACGAATCTATTATTTGATGGTCAGCACATTCTTCTCCCGATGGGCTGCGGCCAGATCTCTAAGACCTCCATATAAACCGTGTCCCTGCTCCCACACCCACAGCTGCCTTCTCTGTTAGCAACTGTGAATGCTCTGATAGAATTAGATCCTCTGTCCCCTCTCCGTCCCCCTCCTAAGGTTGTCCTGGTGGCTTCTCTCTCTAGCGCTGCACTCCGCATTCTTAATCTGTTTTGGTCTCTCTGCCAGCTCATTAGTTTCTGAGTCTGGATGTTTCTTGGCTTGGTAATCAGCGGCCCCCTTGGCTGGGGGTCTGCCTGGCTCTCATTAATAGTTGCAGTCCTTGTGTAGATCACAGGGAACCCCCAAAGAAGTCATATTTGTAAGTATCTGCTGGAAGGATAACAACGAGCCCATACAGAAGAGAACGGAACACAGTAATTAAAAACATTGTCTGGTCACCAACGGCAGCTTGCCTTAATGAATCACATTACGACAAGACTCAAAGGGGATTCGGGCTTGCGTGGAGAGCTGGTGTGGGTCCTTAATGTGAGCCAGGCACGGTGGGGTTAAATCTGGCACGATCTTCTTTAGGGTCTTCTATTTAGTTTTATTAAAACCTCTGCAAATATTGTCTCATTCGTCAGGGACAACTTAGCATACCATGGCGGATGTCAGGCAGCGTGGTTTGCGTGTTGGGGACTGGCCCACATTTGTCCCAGTATTGGCAAAATGTTTTGAATGCCATTTTTGAAATTCCTGCTGAAAGAGTGCTGCTGCCCTGGAGATGCCTCTTCTGCATATTCTTAGAAACAGAACAATAAACAAGGACACTTGGAATAAAAGGGCAGCTTTCCCTGATCGCCAAGTAAAATACAACTTTGTTATTGAAGTCTCCTGCTCTGCCTTGGAAAAGCTGGGATTACATGTTCTTTTCTCCAGTGTATTAAAAAAAAAAAGTAAGACATTGGCTTCAAATTAATTTGCAGAACTTTGAACTGAAATGAGGTTTCTTTCTAGAATACCCCTCCAGAAAACAACACAGCAGCCTTCCAGAAGCTTGGATGGCTTCCTCTGGCATCCATCCACCTACCAGAGGCAACTGGCTCTCCAGGATGCCTTGTGGGCTGTTCCTGGCACCACACAGGAGATGTCCCACTGGGAGTTCTTGAGGAAGATTGGAATTCTGATGTTCTGGCTTCTCTTCATCCACATGTGGACTTCTGAGATATGAGTCACAGCTGAAGATCAAGTGACACCCAGGTTGATGTCATTCTGAACAAACTCATCTGCCTGAAGAGGTTTTTGAGGTGAGAATAGGGGAGGAATAAGGTTGTGTGGTTGTGGATAATAAAGTAGAGCTTACTCTTTCAGCCTAGGTTCAGAGCTGGTCATAGAAGTCTTGTTCTGGGTCTGTTTGATTTTTTTTTTCTTTTTTTTCTTTTGATTCCAGGGATTGAACCCAAGGCTGCTTAACCATTGAGCCACATCCCCAGTCCTTTTTATTTATTTTTATTTTGACACAGGGTTTCACTAAGTTGCTTAGGGCCTCACTTAGTTGCTGAGGCTAGCCTTGAACTTGCAATCTCCTGCCTCAGCCTCCCAAGCTGCGGGGATTATAGGTGTGCATCACCACACTCAGCTTGTTTGATTCTCGATTATTCCATGACTGGGGGCCACAGGTGCTTGCTTATTCTAAAGAACCCCCTCTCCATCCCAGCCTTGGAAATCACCATTCATGGTTTCCCTACTCTCCAAAAGATAAAAATCCATTAGAGAACCTCTGTTTCTTGTTGCTCAAGGCAGTGGGCTGCGAGAGTTCGGGGACCAGGGTGTGGCTACTACCAACTCTGCGGCTGAACCCCCACTCTCTGGCCTTGTTCAGCTCTTTGCGGGTCTCTCAGCAACCTTTGTCTCCCCACCAATTCTGGTGCCCATTACCCTCCACCAAGTGAGGGACAAGAGTCCATGTGTGTTGGGAAGGCTGGGAGAACAGAGGTGTGAGAAGGGACTTCATATCACATTCCATTTCTTCACTTCTAGCTTCCTGCCTTCTAGCCAGTGCCAGGGTGGCCACATTCTTAATGGCAATTTTTTTAAGAAAAGTGCCAGGCCTCTGCTCATTTGCAAATCCTCATGTCTAATTTGCATAGCAGATCCAGGAGGCCCGAACTCCACATATGGAAACTAGAGTTCGGAATAAATATGATAAATGGATTAGGTCACCTGATTGCAACTGTAGCCACAGCCGACCCACAGGCCCAGCGCACGTGAACTACAGCAGAGGTTTGTCAATCAGGCAATTTATTCTGGTCCCGGAGAAGTGGAGAAGCAGGATGCGCGCGCGCCTGCACACAGGCTGGCCCGCAATCCCGCTGAGAAATAGGCCATCAGCCAGTCCCTGCGCAGGGCTGGTGTGGCCTCTGAGCTCCTGGTGGGGTGGGGGAGGGGAAGCTCCTGCAGACCACCTGCTTTCCAAGGTCCCCTGTCAGGAAGGCTTTTGCCTGCAGACTGTGGGTGGTCCGTGGAAAGCCTGTCTCCTTGAACTTGCTGACTCAGTGTCCAGCAGCTGAAAGGTGTCCTGGTTTTCAAAGGCCCTGTCATCCTGGGGTAGTCGTGTAGGAAGGCCAGGCTTGGCGAGGGTGTCTGGGGACACAGGAAGTCTCAGATCCTGTTCAGCAGGAAGGGAAAATGACCCCAGTGGCTGTCCACTTCTCATACCCTCTCCTCGGCCTGACACATGAGTCTCCGTGGCCCACCCCCACCCTCTCAGGACACGAATCATCCATCACGGCAGTGCCATTCAGGCCAGTAGCAGGTGGCTTGTCGTTTTTATCAGAACAACTCAGGAAGCGAGGTGTGGGCCATGGGGCCGCTTCGGTGGATTAATATGATATGATGCAGGCACCTTTTGCAATTAGTTAATGGGTTGGCTTCGTGGGGTAGGCTTATTTGGCCTTCTGTCTCGGGATTAATTACCTAAGATGACAGATGGGAACCTAAAATCACTCAGGAAAAGAAAACAAGCCTGTGGTGGGAGGAGGGGTGGGGAGAGTGGCCTAGCTCCTGGTGGCTGGGGGCAGTGAAGGGGAGAGGGGAGATGGCAGTGGGCTAGGGAGGAAGGAAGGGCTGTGATGGAGGAAGCCCTTGAGATTGCTTTATGAACGGGGAGTTTGACCAGGAGCTGTAGACATATGGGCATGTGTGTGTAAATACGTGTCCAGATTTGCACATATATATGTGTTTGGGTAAGCGTATGCATATGTGATCTTGTGCGTATTTATATATGTATGTGTATATGCATATGTATGTGTCTGTGTGTACAGGAGTCACTGTGGTCTATGTACGTGGTGTGCATGTGAGGTGTGTTTACATGGCGTGTGTGTAGCGTGTGTGATACATATTTATGCACAGTGTGCCTGAGGTATGTTTATGTGGAATGTATGTGTGTATGTGTGTGGTGCATATGTAGTGTATGTGGATGTATGTATGTCTAGTTCTGGGTCAGGGCATACAGAGACCAAGCAGGTTGGCTGCTGGGATGGTTTGGAGTTCAGGCATGGCTGGATCCAGGGAAGCACACTATCTAAACAGCTATTTCTCTTTCTCTTCTACTATTGTTGACTTCATTTCCCTGCATCTGCCTTCATTCTCTGATGCTGCACACAACTCTCTCCATGCAGTACAAGACATTGTTGCCTTCACCACCTCCCAGTTTAGCAACCTCTGGGAAACGGGGCTTCTCTTTCTCATGATTTGCAGCATTTGCCGATTTCTCCAAGGCACGCATATTTTTATGGTCAACCTCAAGTTACCCAAGAGCTGCATACATTTGGAAGGGGAGCTCCATCAGGTTGCTGTTCCCACGTCTGCACACCCATTTGGAAAATCAATCCGATTGCCCTCCTTGGCACTCAGACCCAACTCTAGTCAAGCCTTGTGTCCTGGGGAAACAGGCTGAGCTGATTGGTCAGCACTTAGTTCCTTTCTGTCTTGTGACTGGGGCTGGGGAGTGGGAATAGGATGATGGGAGCGAGAGCCAGAGTAAAACTGCATGAAAATGGATGGGTGGGTGAGGGGGCACTCAAAAGAAGGGCCCCAAATAATGTGTGCTCACGGGAGGTCTTTCCCACGACTGAAATACTACGGGAGTTCTCACAGATTATCCCAGAGGCTGTTTAGTGAAGACAGAAGAGAGGAAGACAGGCGCTGCTGTCAGAATGACATCCTCAAAGCAGGAGGCCGAGGAGAGGGACGGGTCAGATGAAGAGGATGGAAACAGCTCTCTGATAGGTCTCAGCCCATTAGGGGACCAAGGAGGGGGCACAACTAGCCCGAGTTTGGCAGGGACCCAGCAGCGTTCTGTGTTCATTTCCCCTAAAACAAAGATGTCAGCGAAAGCCACCGAGTGGCAGGGCTGCCTGCAGAGAGGCAATGTCGCATGACCAGGAATTGTGACCTCCTGGCCTGAGCACAGGATGTCACAGGGCCCCAAGGAATGGTTGACTCATCTTCCCCTAGGAAATGGGCCAGGCATCCAGGTGCAGCTGATCGGAGTGCGCATGCGCGTGTGTGTACGCGTACACCCGTGTGTGTGTGTGTGTGTGTGTGTGTGTGTGTTGGTGTCTTAACAAGGATCGAACCGAGGGGCAGGCCTGCAGAGAGCAAGGACAGGGCACGGGAAGGCAGGGCATGAAGATAAGGTGGGGACAGTGTGGCTGGCAGGGGAGGGTAGCTGCTGGTGGTTGTCCTGGAGTCCTCTGAGAGCTGCTGGCAGTGAAGCTGCCCCGGGGTCATAGTGGACACGGTTAAATGCTGAATAAAGAGGAAGGGAATCTGCTGTCCAGAAATACCACGTTATACCACAGAGATTCTCACCGCATGGTCCCCAGACTGCAGCCTTGTCATGACCTGGTAGCTTGTTAGAAATGCCCATTTTCAGGCTCTGCCTTAGACCTATGGAATCAGCCACTTTGGGAACTGGCCAGCCATCTGTGTTTAATAAGCCCTCCAGGGGTTTCTGAGGCATGTGGAAGTGTGAGCAGCACTGTTCAATAGGGGCAGCTAGCAGGGGACAGGGGCATGCACCTGTGGTCCCAGCTACCTGGGAGGCTGAGGCAGGAGGATTGCTTAAGCCCAGGAGTTTGGAAAAGCAAAGAACAGCCGAATTCCAGAAGTATCCCCAGGGCAAATATCTTGGCACAGGTTATTAGGGTTTACATATGAGGTGTCCCCCAAAAGCTCATGTGGGAGACAATGCAAGGATTTTCAGAGGTGAAATGATTAGACTGTGACATGTAACCTAATCAGCAGATGAATCCACTCTATGGTAACTGTCTGCAGGAAGGGTGTGGCTGGAGGAGGTGGGTGACTGGGGGCGTGCCTTTAGGGATTATACTTTGTCCCTGGTAAGCAGAACTCTCTCTCTGCTTCCTGGTGGCATGTCTTGAGCTGCTTTCTTTATTTAAAACATTTTTTTTACTTGTTCTTTTAAGATATACATGACAGTAGAGTGTATTTTGACATATTATACATAGGTGGAGGATAACATATTCTAATTAAGATCCATTCTTGTGGTTGTACACGATGTGGCGTTTTACTGGTTATGTATTCATATATGTCCATACGAAAGTTCTGTCTGATTCATTCTACTGTCTTTCCTATTCTGAGCTGTTTTCTTCCTCCATGAGCCAAAATGAACTTTTCCCTATTTGCTGTTCTTGTGTATTTTTTTTTTCTTCTTGTGGGGCTGAAGATGGACCCCAGTGCCTCACACATGCTAGGCAAGTGTTCGGCCACTGAGCCATAGCCCAGACCTTCTTATGAGGTCTTTGGTTGCAGGGTGAGAAAGCCAATTAAAACAAGACGCGTGTTTGCTGTCCCCAACCCACTTTCAACTGTTTTCCATCATTTCTCTGTATCTTGGAGACTAAGCTCTCTGGGCTCCTGCCGCAGTCTGGCTGGGCACAAAATAACCGAGCCGACACAAAGCCTTGTAGGTTCAAACAGCAACTCTTTATTCCTGAACTCTCACCAGCACTCTACATACACTTCGCGGGAATACACACCCTCCAGAGGGCTCCGTGCGCGGAACCCCTGTGAGAACTCGACTCAACTCCTGCGGGAACTCCAAAGTAGCAGGGGCCCGAGGCAGCAGGATCTGCCCTAATCCCCCAGCCGCCCTAATCCCCCAGCCGCCCTAATCCCGGAGCAGGGTCACCTTTCAACCATTCCCTCTAACAAAATGCCAGGCGTCATTCCGACTAAACTGTGGCTCTCAACAGGCTCCCTTGGTAGTTAGCTTTCAGATGGGCTTGGCCAATCAGGGTTTGAGTTGGATCAGCTAACAGGAGAGTCAACCTGCAGTTGGATTCAGCCAACTGGGCGTGAGTGGTAGGAGGTGGGGGAGAGGTCTGGATGTTTCTTTGTTCTCTCCAAGCTCACCTCTCCTGCTATGGGAAAGGCAGTGCCCCTCCCTTGCCACAGCTTCTGCGAGAGCCCCTTTCCAAGGTCCCATGACTCCCTTGGCTCCCATAAACTACTACTCTCCCCTTCTTCCTAGGAGTGGTGATGGCTCCTGGCTAGTCCCAGGTTCTAGGTGCCTCGACCTCCCCTTATGGTTCTTTTCACCTGTGGGCACTTCTGCAAGTGTCCCAACTCATAGTCTGTCTATGCAAACCTCCTGGGGTGAAGCCTGCTGATACCAGGTGGAGCATGAACAGGTGCCACATGCTAACGCAGATGCTGATGCTGTCACCAGCTGGCCTTCGGGAAAGGACAATTCATTTTTCTGGTGCCCATAGGAAAAGAGGATTGTGATTGGCCCAGCACCTATGACATGCAAGGAGTGCTCAGTGCTGCTCTATGCCATTTCATTCACCCTGTCCCCAACCCTCCAGCGTAGGTACCATCATTTCCAATCTAACAACAGATATGGTTTGGATCTGGAATGTTCTTCTGAAGGCTTGTGTTTTGAAGGCTTGGTTTCCAAAACAACAGTGCTCAGAGGTAGGGTTTTTGAGGGGTAATTGGATCATAAGGGTTCTGACGTCATCAGTGAGTGGATCAGGCCATCAGGGGATTCATAGCTTAATGGACTATTGGGAGGGGGTAGAAACTGTACCAGGACCTACGTGAAGAGCATGGGTCCCTGGAGGTGTGTCTTTGAAAGGTGTATCTTGTCCCTAGTCCCCTCCCCTCTCTCTTTGTTTCTCTCTGCTTTTAGCTACCATGGGCTGAGCAGCTGGGCCCTTCCACCCCGATGCTCTGCCTGACCACTGGTGCATCGCATTAGAGCCAGACGACCATGAGCTGAAACTTCTGAAGCGATGAGCAAAAACAAATCTTTGCTCCTTTAGGGTGATTTTCTCAGGTATTTTGTCACAGCAACAGAAGTCTCCTAGCACAGCAACGAAACCAAGGCTTAAGGTCTGACAACTGCTAGAGGCAGAGTCAGGATTTGAATTGTACTTGGTTCCTAAGTCTCTGCATTTCCTACAACCTTGGGTGCCTGTGTATAGGCTACAACAATTGCCCAAACTCTTCTAATCTCAAGATTATGCGTGCAATGTAGATACAGATGAAAAAGACCAGGGAGATTCTGAAATGCCACAAGGAAGATGTTTCTTTGGAATATTGGCCAGTAGTTTTTCTTGGCATTAGTAGTGAAGGGATGGTCAGGGAGGCCATATTCACCATGTCCCTGTTAGGGTCCAAGTGCTATTAATCACTTCATCTACATTGTCTAGTGTAATCATCAAGGGAATCCAATATGGTGGAGGTCACAACCCATTTCACAGATGGGGAAGTTGAGGCTTACAAAGGTTAAGTCAATGTCCAATAGTAACCTTCTCCCCAGCCCCTATCCCTTTTCTCTGCTTTGTTTTTCTTCATGACACTTTCTAATTTCTGACACATTATATCTTTTATCTGCTTATTTTCTGTTTCTCCTGGCTGGAATGTAACTCCAGGAAGTCAGGGACGTTTGTCAATTTTTTTCCCCCACAGCCATATCCCTAGGCCTAGAAAGCTATCTGGCACAAGTAGGTGTTCAATAAATACTTATTGGGCGTGCCAATGAAGGTATGCCATGGAGCTGGTAAGTTGCAAATCTGGAATTGGGATTCAGAAGTCAAGATTTTTAATTTAGTGCCATCTTGCTTCTCCTCAAATTAATAGCTGGAAATGTATACTTATTGAGTGACAACTATGTCCCAGTTCTGTTGTTGGGGTGTTTGCATGGACACCTAGGACAAGTTTTAAGTTTTTCTGGAACTTAAAATCTCCTTTATAAACCATCTCAGGGTTTTATATTTCTTTTGCTTGATTAATTTTAATCTGGTTGCATCTGCTGTGCTTGTTGGGCAGTCAGTCTATGAGTATACATACAGGGTTTGGGGTCATCAAGTCATCTAGATGAGTCACCCATTCATTGTATCTACTGTACTGTCTCCTAAAAACCTCACCCTATCTTCTCAAGGTGATGTCATGGTGGCTGCAGACTATATCCAATGGGGGTTAAAAATATCCTTCTGAATTCCAGTTTGTGACCATCATTGTTACATCTTTTGGGGGGCCCTTGCTACCTCTCATGTCACACAAATGGCCACTGCTCTTGACCTAGTACTTCAAATATAAGTCCGTGATGCTCAGCTCATTTTTAAGTCTGTGAAGACAGGGGCCATGGCTGTGTACAATGTTTGGCATGCAGAGGGTGCTGGGTAAATGCTGGTTGAAAGCAAATTAATGATATTATTGAACAATCACAGCAACACTAGATTGTGCTCATCATTTCCATTTGATGGATGAGACAACTGAGTCTCAGTGCAGTAAACCAGAGAATTATTGACTTCCTGGTTGCCTTCTTCAACTTCAGCTTAAAATCACTACACATTTGAATATCTCAGTTTAGGATTTGAGCAACAAATCTCTGCAAGTGTCTTCTATCATGGTTCTGGTATAGGGACTACCTTCAAATGTGGCTAGCCAGGAACTTTTGTGGCAAGAGACTTTCAACTGGAAAGAATCATTTGGAAACTCATTTCTAAAAATGGGTACCCCTACCCCTTTTGCCCTGGCCAAATGCAGGAGGGAGGCCTGGGAGTGGGAAGTTCCTGCTTTTGGTTTGACAAATTTTCTGGGACATTCTACAAGATGGACAACCTGTCACATGGCAACTCTAGTCATGAAAGGTGTGGTCTGCCTCTTGTGGGAGATTAGTGACAATCCTCTCAGACCATCTGGACAGGATCCCCATGAGCCAGGAATTCTGAGGAGCAGAGCTCAATCAAACTAAATTCTTGGGTCTGTAACAAAAATATGTGTCTCCATCATAGTTCTAGTCATTTGAGAAGGAAAGAAACTTTAAACCACCAAAACTGTCTACTGAGGACATTATGGAAACCCAATAAATTAAAATCAGAATCTTCAAGTTGAGAGAATTAGAGTCTAATTCCCCATCTTCCATTATGGAAGTCCTAACCTCAAGTTCCTTAAAATGGCAAAGCCCTCCATCTCAGGGCATTGAAAAGATCATCGATCATTCATTCACTCAATTTACTGAGCTCTTACCTAGATGCCAGGGATTCAGACATGAGATAAAACGTAATTTAATGCCAATTAAAAGAGATATCTGTGATGGTTAATTTTATGTGTCAACTTGACTGGACCCCGGGGTGCCCAGATATTTGGTCAAACATTATTCTAGATATTTCTATCAGGGTATTTTTGGATGAGGTTAATATTTAAATTGGCAGATTGGATAAAGCATATTGCTCTCCCTAAAATGGGTGGACTTCATCCAAATAGTTGAAGGCTTGAATAGAACAGAAAAAGGCCCCAACAGCAAGAGGAAATTCTACAGTGAACTGCCTTGGACTTAATCTGAAGCTTTGGGTGTCCCTGAAAACTATAACCCCCCAAACCCCAAACAATACGTACTACAGGGCATCCATCTTGTACAATGGAATCCCACCCTCACCACAGCCATTTGGCCTGAGGCCAAGGCACTTCCCCAATCACACCTATTCTTTGGGAGTTTTAAACTGGGATAGGAGCAAACATTCTCAGCTGAGGTGACAGAGGCTTTAAGAGATCAGGATTATCAACCATGTTCTCCATCCTGTGGGGAAATCTGGGCTCTAGTGAGAGAGGGCAACAGAGAGCACATAAAAGAGAAGCCAAATTGAGAGGTGTGGCCGCTTGCCCTAGCTATTCATGGGCCAAATAATCCCTCTTTCATAGGATTCTCTAGCATCCCTTCTCATCAACACCCCACCTTTCCCACTTAATATATTTAGTTCAAGTTGACTTCAGTCACTTTCAACCAAATCGTGTTTAGACGGAAGGCAACACTGAAGCAGGAAAATATAAAATGAAGCTGAAGTTAAGGTTAGTGGATGAACGAACTTGAGGCTCTGTTGGCCCCATAGACATGGCAGAACTGGGTCACGTGGTTAGTTCTGGGCTTTCCAGCAGTCAGCCCATAGAGGGAGGCATGATTTCTAAGCTCCAAATCAAAAGAAACAGCATATCTTGTATACAGAGAAATGATAAATTGTGGTATAAAGGTGTATTAAGAATTGTAATGCAAAAAACAATAATAAAAATAAATAAATAAAAAAAGAAACATTGGCAGAACCAACACTCAACATGGTACAATAGTGAGACCAGGTAGAACTTTCTCTGTGGGAGTTTCTAGAGAGGGGGCACTAGGTGATTTCACTATCACCATCATCACCTGGGAACTGGGTAGAAATGTATACTCTTGTATTTGTACTCTGGGGGTGTGGCCCAGTGATCTGTGTTTAAAGAAGCCCCCACCATGATTCTGAAGCATGTTAATGTTTGAGAAACATTGCACTGTGATACACAATGTCCCTACAATGTCCCGTCTCAATGCAGCACAGCAATAAGCTTTAGAGGGCACTTTCTCATAATGGCATTCATGGTCGCAGTGGCTGTCTGCTGTTCCTGGGGCTCTGTACCAGCCTTCCAATTGCAGAGCCCCTCCTTCACCATCCTCTTTGGTCTGGGTAGGGATGGTCATGTGACCAGGCCTGGCCAATCCTCTATTCCAACATAACTGTTTCAGGGGGATCACATGACCCTAGCCAGGCCAGTCAGGAGGCCTTCAGGATATTTGAAAAATAAATGTTTGTGGAGAGTGAGAGTGGGTTTCTCTTGTTTTCTGATAGCCAGTTGAAAGGCTGAGTGCTTGGCCTGCTGGCGGCCATTTTTCCCCTTGTGGTAAGAACCTACGTGTGGCAGAGGAAGGTGGGACCAACATGAAAACAGACTTAGGGACAAACAGAGCCCAGAGAGGGAGAATGAAGGAAGGGTTGGGGGAGAGGAGGAGGGGAAGGAGAAGAATGGGGAAGGGAAGGGGGAGGAAGAGGAATAGAAGGAGGAGGGGGAGGAGGAAAAGTTTGATTTGATAGTCTTTATGCTCATGTACTACACCCTACTGCCTTTCTCTACAGAAAAGTCCCCAAACTTTCCCTGCTAGGCTCAGGCCAGAGATGAAGAATTCTGCATCTGCAGCTACCTGGGAAAACTGATGCTGTCGTGCCTGGTGTGCTCTTGCTAGCCGTGGGACAGGAGTGACAGGAATCAGAAGCTTCTGGGTATACTATTGGAGTAGCCCGGATGAAGCAAGAATAGGAAGCAGAGGTGTCTTCTTGTGCATCACCTCTTGATGTGGAATCTAGCCAGGGGCCTACTTTACCCTGAGTTGCCAGGGGAAGTTGTGTGGTTCAAGGTTAAGCAGCCCGAGAGCTCTTCACTGAAACCTCCAGAGCTGGACATCTGCTTTCAAAACCATCCAGCCGAAAATGATTCCTGCTCCATCTCATCACAGATGCTGGACGGGGCCACACAGGTGTTTCTCAACACATGTATTTTATGGAGAATTCTGGCATGTGTACATTTTTCTGAAGGGCTGATCTTTAACTTTCATCAATTCTCAAAGGGTCTGTGGCCCGCCCTGATAAAAGGTTAAGATACACAACTGTGTGTGAGGAAATTCTAGAGTAGTCTTTTCTCTTCTGCTTTAAAAAGAACCAAAGTAGTTTCTGAATTCAACTTTGGCTGGGCTGATGATGTAACCTTACAGCCCCACCCCCTCCCGCTTCGGCCCATGTCCTTACCAGGCTCTCCAGCTACCCCAAATGTCAAATCCCAGCGAGGCTAATTGTTAAAGCATGTGGCCCCACATCCAAATGGTAACACTTAATTCGTGAACTCTGAGTATTTGACTAGGTCTCTAACCTTGAATGCACTGTGGCTTAATGCCTGCCAAGGCTGGAAGAAAAAAAAAATATATATTTATGGAGGATTTCCTGAAGGTGACACAGTCCATATATCCCATCCTCTTAGATTTATCTCTGGATTAAGCCAGAGTTAAGAAGTGAAATGGTAAAGAGGAGTGGGCGAGAGCAGATGGCCTGAGGTCAAGTTGTGGATACATCAATTACTAGCTGTGCTACCTTGGCCAAGCACCTTCAACTTTCTTTTTTTCTTTTACTTTTCTTTCTTTCTTTCTTTCTTTTCTTTTTCTTTTTTTTGTTTTTCCAGTATCAGGGATTGAACCCAGAGGCACTTAACCACTGAGCCACATCCCCAGCCCTTTTTATGTTTTATTTTGAGACAGGGTCTCACTGAGTTGCTAAGTGCCTAAGTTGCTGAGGCTGGCTTTGAACTCGCGATCCTCCTGCCTCAGCCTCCCCAGCCGCTGGGATGACAGGTGTGAACTCCTGTGCCCGGCACACCTTCAATTTTCTCTGCTTCGTTTTCTTTATAAAAGGAGCTTCATGATAATACCTACTTCTTTGTCATAGATTCCACGATTGATCTCAGTTCTTTAGTCTTCCCTGAATTCATGTCCTTTGCCTTGTAACTTTGAAGAGTCACCCTGTGATTATGGGCAGTGTTTTATCCTACCCCTTGAGTCAAGGCTTAGCCACGTGACTCACTTTGGCCAATGGGATGCTGGCAGTTTTGATACAATCCAGAAGGCTCAAAGTGGCCTTGTGCAGCGGGGCTTGCTCTCTTGTGGCTCTGCAACAGCCACTAAGACATGCCTGCTGGACTGTGAGACACGTGGAGCAGAATCGGGTCACTCCTGCTGCAATCAGCCTAGATCAACGCACCCCTGCCAACACCCAGATTCATGAACAAGCCCAGGCAAGTACAGCAGAGCCGCTCAGCCCAGCTGGCCCAGATCAGCTAAAGCCTGCAGATATTTGAGAACTGAATGTTGATTGTTTCATGCCACTGAGTCTTCCCCATGATGTGGTATGCAGCAAAAATTCCCTGATAAAGTGGTGGCATAAGAATTAAATGAATTATGCATGCACATGCTTAGAACATTGACTGGTACATAGGCTTAGAAAGTCCTGGGCATGGGACCCACGTCTGCTTTGCATAAACAGGGTTTGTTTCCCTGGAGACCAATGCCTATGTTGTCCTGCCATCCACCTTGCAGCTGTCCCCAGTGCCTACAGGAAGAGCTGGGGGATTGTGAGGAGCTGAGTTGGAACAGACCTCACGTCACCTAACCTGGCACTTAGGACTTTGAACACTTTGCAGTTTTCCTTAGGGTCAGCCCCTGCCTCTGGCTTTCTCTGGCTTTGATCTCTTTGAATCGGCTATTAGGATAGAAGCTCCAAAACAGTTCCCAGCACATAGTAGTTTCTCAGTAAACATCAGCTCCACTTTGACCTTGGTTTCGTCTCCTTTCTGAATTCCAATGAACTCGTGCAAACTTTTTTACCTTCTTTCCAGGTTCACTTAAAGCTGGTGAAATGGTGAAGTCCAGAACCCCAGGGGTGACTAATGATGACCTGGGAAATGGAGCAAGTGTCATCAGCTACCCCCTTCCCCAGGGAGACACAGTCAAGGAAGCTGCACTTATAATAAGTGGAGTTGAAAGTTGTCTAATGGTGCAATTTGAGGACCATGGGAGAGAGATTCTTGTTGAAAATAGCTTCCCACTGATGATTACTCAAATTCCCCCCAGAACTTCTATTTGTGTTAAGCCAAATTCCCCTCCTGCCATTAGCTTAGAAATGCAAATACTCTCATAAACCTGCACTTTGATAACTTCACTCACCAGTAGGAATGTATTTCTACAAGTAATCCCTTTTACAAAGTTATATAATTATACTTGTATAATTCATTCTGAAAGCATTTTTACCTCCTACCTTTCTGAGTATAAAAGATGCAAAGATCTCCTGCCCTCAAGAAGCGTCAGGCTGGTGAGAAAGGTGTTTTGTGTCTTTTCCTGAGATAAGAAACTCCTTCAGAGAAATGATTTTGATAATAATTATAATTTTGGCCATTTGTCTTCTTCTCCTTGAATCTATGTCCTCACATCGTGCATGTGTGTCTGGGGAGGTGAAACTTTGCCATACCCCTTGAATCTGAGCTCTTCTCAAGTCTTGCTCTGGCCAGTGAGAAACATTATTAGCAAATGTGACACAAGCCCAGTCTTGAATTTCAGGGTTGACCCTCCTCCTGGAAGCTACTGCCATGTCACATCTTGTACTTGTTTGCTGGGTGCTGAACACATGGTCCTGTTACCACCATTGCCAACAGCTAGCCAACCTCTGGACATGTGAGCAGGGCCACTTAGGACTACTCAGTCTCCAGGTAAGCCTCTAACTGGTCACAAATGCCTGTGTGATCCTAGCCAAGATCTTTGAAGCCCAGCTTGGACCAGAGGAACTAACTGGAAGAATCATTATTGCTTATAGTCATTAAGACTGTAAGTTAACTACATAGCAAGAGATAATTGATATAATAATAGTAGTAATAATAATTTCCATTTACTAGTGACTGATGATGTATGGAGCCTGACACACACATTAATTTAATATGCATTCATTTACTAATTACACAGCTCAGCGAAGTAGGTAGAATTTATCACTATTCTGCAAATAAGGAAAGAGATGCTCAGAGCACTCAAGTCACTTTCCCAGGGCCACACAGCTAGTTAGTAGAAGTCTCCAGATTCAGCCCCAAGCTTCTGTGACTCCATGCTGGTATTTGTAACATGGTTCCAGGACACTTATTTCAGGGTTACAGAGATAGCATTCTTGGAGTCCAGATGAAAGCCCTTTCTTTGTGGGAGCTTGGGTCAAAGAGAGGAGGAGATGGAGATACCCATTTTGCTCGTTTATCAGAGTAGACATCACTGCCAACATGCCTCTGAGAGTAGCCTCTATGGGGGAAAGATAGGGCCACCCATCTCAGCTCCTCTCTTGCAGTGACAAATGTCCTTACTCCACCCCTTGCTGTGGACAATCAACCCCTTTATGGATTTCCACCCCAGTCTTCCTCAGTACCTGGCAATTTCTCCAGGCCCAGCCTCTCTCAGCTCCCTTCCCCAACCCCCAATGGCTGTTAGGGTGATTTGTCAATAATAAATTCTGAAGCAAATTGAAATATTTTGCGACAGCATAAAAACAAATGGAAGAAAACGGTTCCCATCCTGAAATGCTGATTGAATCAAATATTGCAATATCGATTGTATGATACATTTTCATATTTAATTCAATGAAAACCATGGGGTTCGAATGCTTTCCATTACCCTACAGAATTTTTCAGTTTGCTGGAGAATTTATTATTGGTGTGTCACCCAAATCGGATTACTATTGAATCAGAACCCTGCCATGTTATTCAATCAAAGACTGTGATTCTAACCCCAAGAGTCGATCATTACCACTTCCCCCAAAGTGTATTTCCCTTTCCCTGCTTTACACAAGAACGACAGTTCTCTCGTGTGTCTCAACATGGTCCCCACCCACCCCCGTTGTCCTGCTTAAAATCCACCAACAACAAAAACCTAGCAAAAATAACAATTGGCTTTTCAATGTCAATATCACCTAGATTTTTCTGGAAACCTGTGCTTTCACTGTCCTATTTTATTCTGCCCTCCAGGCTCTGAAATGGGCCTGTGTCCCTCACTTGCAGTAGGTAGATAAGTTATCAAAGGCATAGTCACCTCTGAGTTGAAACAGGAACTCGGGGTTTATGGCACATGCTGGGAGTGTTTCCCACACGAGAACCTTCTCCATTCCCAAGAGCCAGCACCCCTGCTACCTACTGGTGGGGATGGCTGGGAGTGTCTGAGAATTGATGTCCGTCTGGGGGCTTCCATTAACCAATACTTCAGCTTCCTTTTACCCCAGTTGGGACATCTCTGAAGGTGACCTGTGTCTGCTATCTCAGGAATCCCTTGTATAATTCCTTAGTACCTGTTATTAGCAGAATCATGTACACCCTAAATTCAGTGATGAGGTTCTAACCCGTAGTACCTCTGAATGTGTCCTTTGCTAACAGGGTCTCTGAAAAAGTAATCAAGTTAAAATGATGCCATTTGGGTGGCCCCTAAGGGGAATTTGAATTCAGACATGCATTCAGGTACAAGGTGACATGGGTGTGAAAGCAGAGACCAGGGTTATGCTTCTATGAGCTGGATCACCCTGAAGATGGCCAGTAAGCCACCAAGAGCTGGGGGAGAGGCAGCGACCGATTCCTGCCACAGCCCTCAGATGGAACCAACCCTGCTGACACCTTTGAACTTGGACTTCCAACCACCACGACCATGAGACAATCCATTTCTGCTGTGTCAGCCCCCCCTCCCCCGCCTTCCAGTGCATGGTACTTTGTCACAGCAAATGAATACAGTGCTCTATCGCTTTTTCCTGGCAGAACTTAATAAAATTACTTTTGTGTGATTCCCAGTCGCAGAGTCTGCCATGGGAAACCACCAAAGCGCGACTCTACCAAGTCCACGGAGCCCAGTGCCCGGAATTGGAGATGCATGTTTACATGGCTGATTGAGATTGGATTTCCAAAATCCAATTAGAAACCTCCACTTAAACAAAACCCCCGTGCAGGCCGGCGTCTGTGACGGGAGCCTGGCATTTAGTGGGGACACACTCATCAGTGTGGGGCTCTCTGGCCTCCTCCTCGTGCACATCTTTCTTCTGTGCCCCGCACAGCTGTGGCCCTGGCTGCTTCACCAAAGTTGAATTGAGTGTCCCTGAAAAATATAGCGTAGCATCCTTTCCCTGCCGCGAGACACTAAACCAATAAATTATAAATCAGCCAGCAGCCCCGTGACATGAGGATGTAATGAGAAATGCAAAATAAGAAAAGACATGGGGGAGGAGGACACGCTCCTCCCTCTCCCCCAGCTCAGCTCCCTTTGGGTTCCCAGAAAACAATTGCTTTCTTTTCTCTGCATGTCTCTGCTGGTACATGAGGGGCAACATGCGCGTGCACGCGCGCACGTGTCCCTACTAATGATCCACCAGAGGCTGCTCTCAGGGACCTGGGAACAAACCCAGGATAATAGAATTATTTGGTTCCTGGGGCTTATAAAACTCCAGGCTGAAAGGCCAGAACGCTCACCCTCCCCACCAAGGTCAATTGCCTTGGGTGAGTGGTCCCCCCAGCTCTGTCCCCCCCTCCAGCCCCACATCTGGAGACCAGGTGAATGTTCACCTTGACCAACGCCTCCTGCCCCTGCACGCCCGAGGGGTCCTCCTGTGCACCTTCTGGAATGCCCTGTGGAAAAAGGCGGCTGTCTCTCTTTGGGTGCAGAACGCAGCTGCTCCGCTGCCCCGCTCTGTTTGTTTATTTATTCATTGCCTTGCATCCATTTATTCAGCTATTCAGTGACTGATAGAGGGGGTCTGGGAAGGAATATTTTCAAGGCCTCTGGGGAGCAAAATGACACTACTAGAAATGCAGGAGCAGCCTGCCTGCTTTCCCACCAGCCTCTGCCTGCTGGCTGGTTTTCCGCTCACCTCCCTTCTGAGGCCTTCTGCTCCACCACCTGCCCCTCCCCTCTTGATCCTGCCCCTCACTCACAGAAGGCATCAAACCTGCTAATGAAGCCACTCACCTGCCGCACGAAGACTCCCCAGTCCCCCCAAACCAGGGTTCGGCCCCATGCTCCTCTGGTCTGAACTGATGGGGGGGCTGAGTGAGGCTGTGTGTAACCTCAGTTAAGGTGACTGTTGGTGTGTTTTTGCTGCACACATGTCACGAGGTTGATTGTAAGGTGCTGCCCTGGACTCTGTCAGGGTTTCTTGTAGTGGGTGGTCAATGCACTGTATGATGGCCATCAAATCTGAAAAACGCATAACTCTGGAACCTAGGCGTCCCTGTGGTCTGGATAAGGGACTGTGGATGAACACTAATTTCCATGTATTGAGTGAAGGTCAAGTGTCAGAAGCAAGGTTGACCTCTTTGCAAAGCATGTTGCATCAAATATGAACAACAACCTGTGTATGTGTACAGTGTTATTATTCCCACTTTACAGATAAAGAAACAGAGGTCTGTTGGGCGCAGTGGCGCATGCCTGTAATCCTGGCATCTTGGGAGGCTGAGGCAGGAGGATCACGAGTTCAAAGCCAGCCTCAGCAACTTAGTGAGGCCCTGAGCAACTCAGTGAGACCTTGTCTATAAATAAAATACAAAATAGGGCTGGGGATGTGGCTCAGTGGTTGAGTGCCCCTGAGTTCAATCCCTGGTATCATCCCATCCCCTGCCAAATGCTTGTATACTATAGAGGGCCAGTTATTGTTCTTTGTGTGTTTCAGCATCTCAACAGCCCAGGAAGGATCAAAACTTAAAATTTGAAGCACTGTTTCTAGTGAATGTGTATCACTTTCACACCATTGTAATGTCAAAATATCATTAGGTTGAACTGTTGTCACAACAGGGACCATTTGTATCGAGTTTGGGGATGTTTGTTATTGGGCATTGCTATAGAATTAGCTGGCTAATATACGTAGTAAACTAGAATTCTTAAAACTGAGTGCAAATACATCGAGTACATCTGAAATCTTTTTGCAACAGAGCAGGACTAGGTCTGCTAGTGTCCGGTGAGTTACTTAGCCTGCAAAGTCCTGGGAGTTGGAGCAAAACCCTTCTTGAATTGGTGGTTTGAACCTTGAATAGATCTGGGCTGATTTGATTTACTATCCACTACCTAATGCCCTTTAAGTCACTGAGATGTCTGCATCTCAATATTTAAACAGCATATTTCAGTTTTCACATCCTTTTGATATAAATTGTTTATACTATTTTCAAGACCAAAGCTTAGAATTCTTGTCATGCTGAAATAGAGGCCTGAGAAATTCTAATGAGATATCGCCAGGCCAGTGCAACAGGTATCTGCCACCCATTCATGTGTTGATAGGACCAAGGATGGTTGGGTGCTTCCCAAAGGTAGCCAAGTCACAGACTGGCTAGTACCTATGAGGTGGCCTGCCCCAAACCTCCACCAAACAGGGCCATAAGTGCCACATGGTTCATTAAGACTGAGTCATGGAAGATGAATACATGTGTCTCTAGCCATTTTCTATCTTAGACCTTTCTATTAAACATCATGAGAGAGCAAGTTAAAAAAGAAGACTGGCTAGGTCCACCTGGACACCCCAAAGCAGAATTTGTACTTGAACACGATTCCCAAAATATTTACCTCCAAAATAGTTTGAGGGGAATTGTTGAGACATAGGTCAAATTCTCTTCTCCAATGATAACTTTTTTTGTTGACTTCCTTTTATGACATTGAGTCGTGTTCTCCCATAAGATATGTTGAAGCCCTAGCCTCTCTACCTCAGAATGTGAGATTATTTGGAAATAGGGAAGTTGTCAGTGCAAGTTGTTAAGAGGAGGTCATACTGGAGTAGCGTGGGCCTTTAATCCATATGACTGGTGACCTATAAAAGTAGAATAGGTGTGGTGGCACATGTCTGTAATTCCAGTGGCTCAGGAGGCTGAGAAAGGAGGATCACAAGTTTGAAGTCAGCCTCAGAAACTTAGCAAGGCCCTAAGCAACTTAGTGAGATCCTTCTCAAAATAAAAAATAAAAAAGGCTGGGGATGTGGCTCAGTGGTTAAGTGCCCCTGGGTTCAATCCCCGGTACAAAAAGAAGAAAAAAAGGGTAAAATAGACACAGGGAGAAGATAGCCATATGAAGGAAGTAGAGGCTGAAAGATAAGGCCATAAACCAAGAAATGCTGGGAGCTGCCTGAAGCTGGAAGAGCTAGGAAGGACCCTCCTTTGCAGTCCTTGGAGGCAGCACGGCCCTGCCAACACCGTGATTTGGCACTTCTGACCTCCAGAACCGTGAGAGAATCCATTTCTCTGCTTTGAAGCCACCCCGTTTGTGTCCATTGTTCTGACAACCTTGGGAAACCAATGTACCCTCCAAACTGTTGCGGGGCTTAGTTTGAGTTACCTCTTAAAGAAGCCTTTGTATCAAGGGCCATGGTGAATGGGCAGAGGGAGGGAGAGAACATGGATTCATGAACAGGTTGCTGATATGGGCAGCCGGGCTCAACCCCCTCTGGCTCCCATGTGTAGAATATGCCCTAGAAGGGCAGATTGGCATTTATCCACTAACTCCTGCCCCCATGGGTTGCGGATTGCCCCCAGAGCCATGAATTGCCTCATACTTTGAGGGTAAAGCTTACGTGTGAGTGAGAAAACTCCCCTGGGGTTTAATGCCCGTAGGTTGCCATCTTGCAATTCATAATGATTTTATCTTTGAAATTGTGTTTGGTAAGTGAAGCCCTAACGGGACGTCGCAGCAGGCTCTCAGAGCTTGGAGTCTCCCAGCCTCCCTGGGAGGGGCTCTTGGCCGCTTGCCCCATTGCCTCCACCCTGTCGCCACCACTGATCGCCCCTGGCAGGAACCTGGCGGAGGCACAAGAGACTTGGGTGGGTGCCAAGCTGTGGGGCAGGGCTCCAAGGAGGGTCTGCACTTGTCCTGAGAATAACAACCAGTGAATACAAATCCTGGGACAGGTAGGCAAGAGAGTGCGCGGGACAGAGGGAGCAAGTGCCCTGCTTTTGGAGCAAGAGGCCCTGAGTTTGCGTTTTACACTGAGCTCCACAAATTATGAAGCCTGGCCTGCCCCTGATTCTAGAAGAAGCCTAGGGACAGCAGAGCCCAGCAGGCAGGCAGTGGAGGTGGGAAACCAGTAGCGCACAGATTGTCTACTGTGTGGCTGCAAGTAAACTAGGGGTGCTCCCAGGGGACATGGGGTGGGGTGTCAGTAGGGCTGTTCCCCTTGTTGAAGTAGCTGTTCACACACCTTTGCGTTGTCTTCCTGTTGCGTTCCTAGGCGTTGGTCTCTGCCACCCTGATGCTGGGTTGTACCAGCACATTTGATCAGGACTTGAATTCTCTGAGTGCCTCCAGGGCACCTGGCCCACACCTAGTGGGGCTTGGTCACCTGTTCTGGAAGAATGAATGAAATCGGAAACATCGACCAAAAAGATCACCGTGAAACCTTGAGAGGAACGTGTCCCCCGCCTGTCCCCGCAAAGGCAGAAGAGCTGATACGTGTTATTTGTTCTTCCTGCTGGGAGCAAAGGTTAGACTTCCCAAGGCAGGGGCCGGCGTGTGTGTGTCTGCCCGCTGGGTTGTCACCGAAATCAATACTCAGCATCGGCTGCAGAACTAGTCGGCTGTCAGTTAGGGGAAGGGAAGCTGCTTGGCAGTGGGCTGCTCAGCGTAGCCTCCAAGTGGGACCCCAAAGTCAGAAGAGGACACTCAAATGCATGGAAGGCCGAGTTGGGGAAGGTGGCTGGGAAAGGGCTGGGAAGACCAGGCAAAGGAAAGGAAGCGGGGAGCCGAGTGAAGGCAGACAGGAGCTGATGAGGGAGGAGGGGTCAGCTTTGGCCGGACCGGGGATAGCAGGGAGGCCATCGGTGCTGCTACTGTCCACACAGTGGTTAGACACCTGTGCCCTGGAGTCACACTGCCTGGGCTCATACCCTGGCCCTGCCACTTACCCAGTGCAATCTGCAGGAGGAAGAAGATGCTCACCTCTCCATCACGGGGGCATCATGAGGCGAGGCCTTGCCTGGCCCTCTGCCTGACACTGGGTGTGCGCCTCTCTGTCCTTCCTTGTGCATTGGAGAAACACAAGGTCATGAGGCCAGGATCGTGCAGATCATTTCTTTGACCAATCTCCCTCAGTTCTGTCCATGGTTTTCATCTTTGGCCTCTTAGAGGTAAGAGAACATCCTAATAAATAGCCAGGTGGCTTAGGTTTCTTGGTAGATAGGTGCCAGGTGGAAATGACCAGCCTGGGGCCAGCGGGGTGAAGGGGGTTAAGACTGGGCTTGCCAGAGGCCACAGTGGCAAGCACTAGCTTCCACCTGCTTCGGCTTGGGCTGATCCCTTCCACCAGTCAGGCCTCAATGCAGTCACCAGTCACACAGGCAGGGGAATGATAAACTGGGGAGCAGCATACACTTTGTCATCAGACTGCTTAGGTATAGTACTTACTAGCTGTGTAACCTTGGGCAAGTTACTTGACCTCTCTGTGCTTCAGCTTCTCTGCCTGCAAAGTGAAAGTAAAAATAATGCTTACCTCATGGAAATGGTATAAGGCCTCAATTAGTTAACATATACTGAGGGTTTAGGATGGTGTCCAGAACAGAGTGAATTCTGAGTTCAAATGAGAGGTATTATAACTACATGGCACAAGACACAGTGCTAATGAGGATCCCTAAGCCAAAGCCTTCCTGGAAGGGGACATAGGAAAGAATCGTATATACTGTCTTTTGTCTGGGGGACCTGGGATTTATAGGCCCCTCATTACCTTTGGGAGTCAGGGCAAGGGACAGAAAGCAAAGACACAGGAAGTCTTTTAAGCATGACTAGGCATTGACCTGCCAAAAATTACTGGGGACACAGCCACTGCTGAGTTAGCCAGACTGCGGGCTGGGCCACTTTGCTAATTCTATGAGTTTTAGCTGGAGGGCAGGGTCCATGGAAGCCAGGTGGCGACAGTTCTTGTCCACCGCACGAAGGTGTTTGTACTTCATTCTCAAGGCCATGTGGGAGCGTTAATATGAGAGTAATGAAATGATGTATATGAAATTCATTCATTCATTCATCCATCAAGAATTTATTGAATGATAACCATGTACCAGGCACAGATCTAGACCCTGGAAGGGTAAGCAAGACATGCATGTCTTGACTTTTTTTTTTTAATATTTATTTTTTAGTTGTAGTTGGACACAATACCTTTATTTATTTATTTATTTATTTTTTATGTGGTGCTGAGGATCGAACCCAGGGCCTCGCACGTGCTAGGTGAGCACTCTACCACTAAGCCACAACCCCAGCCCCAATCTTGACCTTTTATTTTGGTACTGGGGATTGAACTCAGGGGCCCTCGACCACAGAGCCACATCCTCAGCCCTATTTTGTATTTTATTTAGAGACAGGGTCTCACTGAGTTGCTCAGTGCCTCGCTTTTGCTGAGGCTGGCTTTGAATTAGCAACCCTCCTACCTCAGCCTCCTGAGCCACTGGGATTACAGGTGTGCACCACTGTGCCCAGCTGCATGTCTTTACTTTTAAGGAGGTGTTGGCCATTCTACTTGGAGAGCCAAGGGATCGGTAACCTTTTCAGTGACAACAAGCCCCAGTCCTGTTGAAACATAAGTCCTAATTCCATGTTCCTGGTCCCAGAGCTGAGCTTTTACTTCTGTGACAGGACAGCAGATATTTTGTTTACACTTCTTCAAGTTGCCAGGTGCGGGTCCTATACGGGCCTTTCTGGAAACCCGACTTTGAACCAGCTGTCTTCAAAAACTCACTGAGTCACACCCCTATCATTCCTAACAGCTGCCTGGCATTTTCTCTTGGTTGCAAAAATCCCTAAGTGTTCCCGGTATTCAGCAGATCACCAGTATATTTTCATCTAGTAGCTCAGGGAGGCAGCCGGAAGTTGAGATCTAAAAAGCCATTTTGTGGGAAAAAGATCAATCTCAGGTTGGTTCTCCAGGAAGCAGAGGCTGAGATGGAGTTAATGATTGTGAGAGATGATTTAGGCTTTCAGTGGCTTTTAGAAAGGACTGAATGAAATTGGGCACAAAATAATAACCCAGGAGTAACACCTGTGAAAGGAGAAGGGGAGGGGGTGGGACAGAAGTGGGGGCATCAGGTGGAATTGCACCTGAAAAGTCACTACCAACCCAGTGGGAGCTCCAAGCCAACGCGCAGATCAGAGGAACCCCATGTTGGGCATAAATGGCCGGCCCTTGCTCGGCTCTTGGCAGTGGGCCACCCCTAGAGGAACATGAGTGGCTTCAGCTCAAGAACTGGGGCCAGCTCAGCTGAAGCCAACAGCTGGAGGGTGTCAGCTAGCCACGCCCACAGCAGCTGGCAGCGAGTTCTTTCCTGAAGGGGCTCTGAGTGATGTCTCTCTGTGGCTGTCACCAGACTCCAAAGGAGAATAGAGAGCAGACCCTGGCATCACGTATAGAATGAAGGCAAGATGTCTATGCATTCAAAACTTTCACTTTTGTAGAACTTGCAAGAATTCACGATATTCCTGAATGGAAAAATCTAGGCAAGAAAACTCCAGGTCCCAGTTTTTAAGCGACTAAGCTGATGTGTGACAGGCCACTCTGTTTGCCTGGTACCCTGGCAATGTCCCCACCCAGAGCAATGCAGGGGATCTTTCTACCAGCAATGGAGAAAGCTTTTTCTATTTTCCGTTTTTGTTATTCGGTGGGGAAGATGTAAATGGATATGGATTCCATCAAAACGCTCTCACCAATGATAGATATCTCCTATTTTGTTTCACTCCCGTTTGGGTTGTTAGCGTGGCAGCAATTAAACTTGACAAAATAGTGATTAAAAAACAATGAGAGGCAAATGTACCAGCACACCAGCGTGCATCTAGACCATTCTGAAAATGATCTCTTAAGTGTCTGAAATCTGCTTTATTTTCCTACCGCAGGAATGAGTTTTCAAAAAAAAGCAGCACTTAGGAAGGGCAGATCGCCACAAGCAATCCATGGCCCCAACCAACGGTATTTCTTTCTAATGGACTCTCCCCCTCCAAATTTGAACAGCAGTTCCCCAATCAGATTCATTATACCAAAGAAAGAATGAATGCCACAAAACGCCCAGAAATCAAGCCTCTCCTGCCACTTTTAATAATGCAAAAGGCAAACAACTTTCCAAAGGTAACTGCTGCCTGGGTTTCAGGGCACCAGTTGCTGAGCTGCTCGGTTCTGGGAGGTCATGGGCATCACGGAGCTGGGAGGTCTAGCTGTGATCACTCTCCATAGTCAGCTGTTGTTGCCTTCTGAGCAGGGTCTTTATAACATTTGGCTGCTCCATGTAGGGTTGAAGTATGTGACTCACAGGGGACTTTTTAGAGAGAGGAATTAACAGCACGGGGCCTTTGCAGGGGTGGGGGGTTTTTGTTTGTTTGTTTTTGAAACCCTGATGCATTTCTGGCTTGACAAAGCCACGGTCATGTCTTTCTCTCTCTCTTTCTGATGTGCCAGCATCTTTCTGGGTCTAATTATAGATGTAGTCTGTGCATCCTTGATCAATAGTTCTGAGTGTCCTCCGCTTTAAGAGCTGTTTCGTTCCTGCTGGTGGCATGTCACCTCTAGCTAGGAGCAGGAGTTTCCAGCCTCCTCAGCCCCGCCAGCAAACCCCTGGCTTCTCCCAGAGCATCCTTTGAACTTTGCAGAGCTTGGATGAAGCCCCCTATGTAGGGAAGGCTAAAGAGGCTACAAATAAGCCCGACATTGTCCAGAAGAACAACAGTGGGAGACCTGGGTTCAGACTGTGGTGACAGCCAGAACCTGGACCCGCATCTCCCTAGAGGCGTCCCCTCCAAGGCAGCAACCTGTGTGCTCATTCTTAATTTTCTCTGCCAGAGCCCGCATCGCACCCGCTTTGGAGACCCGGAAAGCGGCTCTGTTTGCAGGCTTGTGTTTAATGAGAGATGCGCAGCGCAGGGGTGGCGGGAAATGAAGAGGCAGAGCACAATTTGACCTGCAGGGTCCAGGAAACCGTGGAGCTGAGAGGTACTTAATAACAGGGCTTTACCGGATGAGAACGAGTGGCTGCCCCTTGTGGCTTGGTGCCTCTTCTGAGCATAACCCCACCTGGGCTCTCTGGATGGGCTCTTGGGTCTCTGCCAGGAGGGTGGGTGCTGTGGGAAATCTACCCTGGGCACAGCATCGTGTACCCAATGAAGGATGGCAGGGGACTGGAGGCTAACAACTGCTCTCAGCAAGGTGTCATCTCAGGTTCTTGGTACCTCTGAATTTAGAGCGCTGGGGGAAGCCTTCCAGCTCCCCTCTATTTGGGCACTTTTCCAGGACAGGCCTGGGCAAGGCGTGGCAGGGGAGGGGAGGTACACCCAGGAACACTTCAATAGCAGCCAGCGTGGGGAACGCTCCCACGGCTGCCAATCCTGGCCCGCCCGTTTCTATGGAAACAGGCGCCAAGCTAGGAGCCTGCTGCTGGGAGCCAAGTCCCAGGCGGCTGTCAGGCTCAGCTGCTGACTGCCCGCTGGGACCTGGAAGTGCCCTTTTCCAAAACCCATCCTTACTGGCTCTGAGTCAGAGGGGTCTCCTGGCATCCACTGAGCTCAGATCGTGGATGGAAGAGGAGAGGGAGGCGAAGGAGGGGAGCGAATAAAAATATTTACGCTTAACAAACACTTTGATGTTTGAAGACTGTGTGTACAAATGAGGGCTGGGAACATCTTTGGTGAGGGGTTGGCGTTTCCAAGCAAGTCCCTTCATGCACACGTGCACGTGAGCATGCACACGTGCATGCACGATCTCAAGTTTTCTTTCTCTCTTGGTGGGTTTATATTATCATTGCAGCAGAATGCAGAGCTGGCCTTGGGAAAAGTGGGCAGGATGAATGACCACACTGTGTGCCTTGGTGGATGTTCTCACCAGCCCCAACGTGCCTGGGTGGCTGGTCGAAGGGTGCAAGAAGCAGCTGGAGCCACCCAGCCACATGAGACATGCTGGGAAGGCTTCCTGTTGTACCTCAGTATGACTGGGGCCCCTGGGACTAGAGAGACCTGTATCCCAAGCTTGGCCACTGTGAAAGCCATGAAGCCTGGGGTGCTGCTATTTGGGTGAGCACAAAGCCCTCTTCTGAAAAGGGGCATGTAACCACTTTCATGTGGTTGAGTTTTGTCTTCATGGGTCCTGAACGTTGGAAAGGGTGTGTGCCAACCTGTGCCATACTCAGGCAGAGAAGATGGTGAGGAAATGCATGGGCATTGGAACTAGACAGCACCGGCTGAACAGCCTTGAGAAAATTGCTTAACCTTCCTGATCCTCAATTTCTTAAGTTGACAGTACTAATAATAACTATCTTGTGGTGTTATGGCATAGAGTAAAGATATCAAAATGTGGAATTTATAGTATTTATTCAATAAATGTCAGCAAGTGGTATTGATAATGACTGAGCCTGCAGAACAGTCAGGGAACCGTGTCAAGTATGTGGAGGATACACAGGTACTCAAGCATATAATTTGCCCCAAGGGGTTTTATAGACTAGTATAGAAGCCAAGACAGGAACATTAATAATTATGAATATAGGCATAAGATACAACATGAAAGGTTCTTTGGAGGTGAAAATAAGATAAGTATACATTACTCAGGGAAGGCTAGTTGCTAGAACAATGACTGCAGATATTGGCATTCTGTTTTCTAGGAAGTGACTCAGGAGCCTACGCTACTCCATCTTTTGCTTCTTCCATCTTGAAATTCTCCACTGGTCCTTTCCATCTTAGGACATTTGAGGGACAGGAGAGAGCATATAGGATTGGGTAGAAAGTTTTAGAGATCAGATCTCAGTGTGCCACTTTTTACTGTTTAGAACCTAGTTATTGGCCCCAGCTGACTGCTGGGAAATGTAGTCATCCTGTGTGCCCAAAGAGTAAATAAAATAGAGATTGGTGAGCACATAATGTTGTCTGTGCCATGGTTGGAGAGGGCTTTGAGAATTTAACAACCATACAATTTTCAGAGGTGGCATGATTGTTCTGGTTACTTATTACTATGTTATAAGTCACCACAGAATCTAGTAGCTAAGACAACATTTATTTTTTGTTCAAAAATATGCAATTTGGGCATGGCTCGGTGAAAACAGATCTTTTTTGTTCCACTCAGTGTCAGTAGGGTTAGCTCAAAGGCTAAGGACTTAATTATCTGAAGGCCTACTCATTCATGTTTTTGGTGGATCTTGCTGGATATTGGCACAGATAACTGGGGGCTAGAAAAACTGGGAATCCTTGAGCATCTCTCTATATTTCATTTTTTTGTTTTTTAAAAAGCATTTATATTATTATTGACAAGTGAAAATTATTTACATTTATGGCATATATTTTGATACATGTATACATTATTGTCTGAGTCAATTTTGTGTTGCTATAACAGAATACCTGAGACTGAGTTATTTATAAAGAAAAGATATTTATTTCTTACAGTTCTGGAAGCTGGGCAGTCTGAATTTGAGGGACCAGTATCTGGAAAAGACCTTCTTGCTGCATCATCTCATGGTGGGAGACAGAAGGGCAAGACAATGTAAGAGACCAAGAGGGAGTTGAACTTGCCTTCGTAACTAATCTACTTTCATTCTAATGAATCCACTCCCATGATAACAACAGTAATCCATTCACAAATGCTCGGCCCTCCTGACCTAATAACCTCTTAAAGGTCTTGCCTCTCAACACTGTGACATTGAGGGCCAAGTTTCCAATATGTCAACTTTAAGGCACTCATTTAAACCACAGCATTTGTAGAATGACAAAGTCAAGCTATTTAGCATGTGCATTGCCTCACATATTTATCATTTTTTTGTGTGTGGTGAGCACACTTAAACTCTGCTCTCTTAGTAATTCCAAATATATAATATATTGTCATTAACTGTAGTCACCACAGTGTGCGATACATCTCTTGAACTTATTCCTCCTGTCTAACTGAAGTTTCACATCCTTTGGTCAACACTCCCTATACTCCTCGAAGTATTTCTTTTTGGGTTTTCCTGATGAAATCAAAGATGGAAGCTTCACTGGGTAGTAGCATGTTCCACATGGAGACCCACAGCTCCCAAAACAAATGTCCTAAGAGAGAATAACACAGCTGCATGGCCATTTTCAACCTATGTTTGGAAGTCAACCCCACCAATGACACAAAAGTGTCTGTTTCCATAACTCCAGAAGGCAAGAAATTTCACTGATTTTATTGTGCTGGCTTGGAAGTCCCTCTTGCCTGGGCCAATGGTTTCTTGGAGACTCCTGTCTTTCTTAAGAGCCTTATGAGTCCCTTGGAGTTGTGTAGACTAGAAACTAGAGGTAGGGCCATGATGACAGCCACTGAGCTGCTCATGGTCAAAGATTCCTGCTCATACTGCCCACCCTTTCAAAATGCACATGGCCCCCAGGATCTTTAATGAGGATCCCAAGGTAATGGAGCTTAGGTTTCAGGCCCTAGGAGCCAAATGCTCCCAACAGAGGTGTCATCTTCACTAGGGCCTATATGGGAGCTTGGAATTGGTCTCCCATGTCACCTGCTACCCTTTGAAGCTCTCCACTTACAGACTCTGTGAAAAGGAAGCTTCTAGAAGCAGGAGCCCACCCTGATCCAATTAGTATGAGGTACTAACATGGTTATTTCTGTAAAAAGACTCTTAGGAGGGAAATAGGAGGCTTGGGTCATTCAGAATTAATGACACACTTAATTTTCATTCACCCTGGCCTCTAGGCCTTGAAACTCTGCTCTGTTAACTTCTTTACCATGCTCCATCTTGCCATCCTTCCAAACATTTTTAAGAAGGAGCTCCCTTAAATCTTCCAGAGTGCACATAATGTGCCCCACAGACACAGAGGAGGAAGACCTCATTTCCAAGCATGGGAAGAAGCAATACTTTCGTGGTGGTGGTGACGTATTGTCCTACATTGGCTCCTCCACAAAGACACTTGGCGAGCAGGATTTGGTAATAAGTACTTTATTAGAGAGGGGATCACTGCAATACCAGTAGGGGAGAGGGGGACTCAGAGAGGGAAGAGGAGGAAGCCAGTACAAGTCTGCTAAAGAGCATCTGGGGTTTGGTCCAACTGGGCGCTGCTGGGAGATGGTGAAGAACATCCTCAGAGTTATTGCACTCCAGGGCGAGGTAGCCACAGTGTTCATCCACATACTCCATGCATCTAAGCTGCTGTGGGGAGTGTTGGTTCCCTGGCACTCTTGACCTGCTCTGCATAAGAACTGAGCCTGCTCTGACACTAGGGAATGCCCCCAGACAGAGTGGTATGTGGATGCCATAAGAATGAGGGCAAATGGGCAGGACACCAACAATGTCTATCACACACATGAATTGATTTTATTTCTCAGCTTTTTATTATGGACACTGTCATGTGTATACAAAATAAACTAAATAAGCCTCCATGGACCTATCCCCAGCTTCAAAAATCATCAACACCTTCTCTTCTTGCCTTATTGGTAACTTGGAATTGATTTTATAGGGTATGGGAAACATGTTTTAGTTTGGATCTGGAATGTTTCCCTTAGACTACTGTGTGGAAGGCACGGGAATGCACAACCAGGAAGTAACTCAGCCATGCTCAGCCATGCTCTTTGACTTCTGTACCTCTTCCATGATGGAAGTTCAAGTGGAAGCACAGACTGGGGCCAGCCTTGGAGAGCCTTGGATAACAGTTCAAGGAGGGCACCGAGAGACAGTCTCTGGCTAGTTGTTGTATAGATGAGTAACCCCGTAGTCTGAGCTAGGGCTTCCCAGAAACAGACCCTGAGAGAAAGATGGGAAATGGCAGGGGAGCAGAGAAGTGAGACGGGTCAGGGAGGGTAGGTATAAAGGGTGTTATCAAGTCAGCCACACTGTGGGCACCTGGAGCTCAATCCCATGGGGAACTCTGGGAGACAATGTAGGCCACACAGCTCAGAGTTATCCCAACGGAACAGCAGGGAGCTGGGGCATTCATCTACCAACTCCCCTTCCATCATTGCTTGAGGGCTGTTTTCTGGAGGTACTGTTTCCTTGGCCCTTCCAACTTGTGGTCTTGAGAAAAAACCCTCAGGAACAGAAATACAGACACTGGCAATCAAAGTCTGCCAGGGCACACCAAACTAGAAAAGTCTGGTGGAATAGGGACGTGCCACCCATCTCTTCTGTACTGATCTTAGCTGGAGTTCATTAGGAGGCAAGACGTCAGATGACTTAGTGCAGGGGACACAGGGACATCACCAGGAGGCTTTTGCTATGGTCCAGGTGGGAGGCGATAGAGCTCTGAGCTAGGAAAGTCAGAAGGAAGGAGAGGCGACAGATGGGGGAGAGAGAGATTGGGGAGGGATCATCAACAGGATTTGGCAACTGCTCTTGCGTGTACACACGTAGGAGGTGAATTACCAGAGACAGATTATAAACAATGCTCAACCAGAGCGGCTACATTTTTAAACTTCTGGTAAAGCAATCGAATTTATCAACAGTCCTGCTGGGTCTCTCTCAATTCCAGCAGCTCAGCCAGGCACTCAGAGGCTCAGAGGTAGAAGATTATATGACGGAGGGGCTGGCATCCTCTCAGGTATGGCCACAGGCCTGGCTCATTCCAGATTGTTCCAAGCTGTGCTGCAGCTAGGTGAGGGGCAGTGAGAGCAGCACTTGGTATTAAGTCAGGAGATGCAAGATCCGGTCTTTGCTCCTCCACTGTGCAATCTGGAGCAAGTCACGAGCCTCAGTTTCTTTAGCTATCAAATGGGAGCAATGGCATGGCCTTTCCCCATTATGAAATAGTTCTCATGAGAATGCAATGTGTGAATGTATTACTTTGGCTCCTTTGATTTTTTTAAGGACAGGATTCCTCTTCCAGGCCCTTGGTCTGAGAATTCTGAGACCACTATGGCCACCTGCTGTGCCTCTGCCAACTCAGTGACTTTCTCTGTCCATCTTTGCTTTTCTGCTCTGCTGACAACTGTTCTGCTGCTCAGCCTTAGACCCCCGCCCCTATCCAGTCCAGCCCCTTTTCTGAATTTCTGTCTGTATGCCTAAGAGCTTCCCCCACTCCAGAGGGTAGCTCTGCTTGTGTGGGGCAGGCCAGAATGGTCCAGTGTACTGGTTGTATAATAGTCCCCAAGGTTGTTCATGTCTTGGTTCCCAGGACCTGTGATCATGGTATTTGAAGGTAAAATAGACTTTGCAGATAGGGTGAAAATAAGGATCTTGAGATGGGGCAATTGTCAAGGTAGGTTTATACAAGGAGGGCCAGAGTTGGAGAATGTCATATGATAATAGAAGCAAAGAAAGAGATGTGACAACAACATTATAGATCAGAGTGATATGGGGTACTGAGGCTTGGATAAGTGTTGTCCAAAGGTCCATTATTAAAGGCTTGGTACCAGGGTGGTGCTACTGGGAGGTACAGGGGAACCTTTAGGAGGGGGGGCCTAGAGGAAGGTCCTTAGGTCATGACAGGTGTCCCATCAAAGGGGGTCATGGGACCCAGGTCTCTTCCTCTTCCTCTTTCCTTTCTGCTTTCTGGCCATGAGGTGAACGGTTTGCTTTGCCACATGCTCCCTGCCATTGCCATCTGGCACACCCACTAGAGCCTCAAAGTAAGGGACTTGCCTGCTCTTGGGCAGGAACCTCTAAAACTGTGAGCCAAAATAAACTTTTTCTCTTTTTCAGTTAATTATCTCAGCTATTTCGTTATAGTGATAGAAAGCTGACTAACACGTGGGCCATGAGCCAAGAAATGTGGGAGACTCTGGAAGCTAGAAAAGGCAGGGAAATAGATTCTTCCCTAGAGCCCCCAGAGGGAATGCAGTCCTGCTAATCCATTTTGGACTTCTGACCTCTAAAAGATAATAAAAGTGTGTGACTTTAATCCATGGTGTTTGTAGGAATTTGTTACAGCAGCAGTAGGAAACTCATACATTCAGGAATCAACAAGAGCAGCCCTCAACTGACGCTTGACCGGTGTGGGTGGGTAAATACCCTAGCTCCCTCATCCCTCAGACAGGATAACTTGGAGGCAATGGTTTTACAACATTTCTGAGTCTCCCATGGGATTCAACTCTTGTCACTGCCGTGATAGCTGACTAAATAATGTATCCCCTTTTGCCTTCTTTCCTGCTTTGTGTTACTTGAGTACTTTCCTGCTGAAGATTCCTGGGAACCCTTCCCCAATAAACCACTTGCATTTAGATTCAAATTCAGTGTCAGCTTCTGGGGGAAAAGAATTGGAGCTGGCCCACAGGGAGGATCTCAGGTGGACTAGGCCCCAGGCCAACTCCATTTCATCCTGTCAGTACTATGAAGTGGATTGAGTTGCCATTTTTCACAGGAGGAAGCCCAGAATCCGGATTGAGTTCCATATCTGGAAAGCAAAGAAGCCCACATTTGAAATGAGCTATGCTTGACCCGTAAGCCATGCCTTGCTTATGGTAAAGGTGACAAGAGGGACTGATGCTCCATATCAGGGCTCCCTGTCTGCTGCCATGACCACTTTTCCTTTTGATGGTCACCTTGGGCCAGCTGCCCTCTTTGTTTTTTTGTTTTTGTTTTCTGGGGACTAGGGATTGAACTCTGGGGTGCTCCACCACTGAGCCACACCTCCAGACCTTTTTGATTTTGATTTCGAGGCAGGGTGTCTCTAAGTTGCTGAGGCTGGTCTCAAACTTGCAATTCACCTGCCTTAGCCTCCTGAGTTGCTGGGATCATAGGCGTACACCACCATACCTGGTTCAAAACCATGCTGTCCTCTTGATGTCATTGTCTCATAGAACTGTCACACCTCATATTCACAACTGTGTTAGTCTGCTAGTAACAAAGCACCATACATTGGGTGGCTTAAACATATTGTCTCACTGTCCAAAATCAAGGTGTTGGCCTGGTTGGTTCCTTCCAGTCTGTGAGGAAAGGATCTGTTCTAGGCCTTTCTCCTTGACTTGTAGATGTCTGTCTTCTTCCTTAGTCTTCACATCATCTTCCTCTATGTATCTCTGTCTCTGTGTTCAAAAGTCCCCTTCTTTTAAAAGGACATCAGTCGGATTAGGGCCTACTTCATCTTGATCATGTTCAACAACCCTGTTTCCAAATATGGTCACATATGGAGGTACCAGAGGGTCACCATTTCAGCATATGAATTTTGGGAAGACACAATTCAACCATAACAGCACCCAGGAATGGCCTTTTGTAACAGACTGGGAGTTCTGTGCATTTTCTGGGACTCTGATTTTCTTTTCTTGGGGCTCTAGAATTTTCTTTTCTTGGGGCTCTAAAAACTTTATGTTATTTGCGGGGTTGTAATGTTGGGTCTTATCATGTTGAAGCATGTGTATCTGAGGAGCTGATGGGGGTATGGGGAGATCTGGGGCTGATGGCTTCTTGTGGTAGGGAAGGAGACCAGGTTACCAACCTCAATCTGGGTTCTCCTGGGGCCTGAAGAATGGAGGCCAGTCTGTTGAGACCTGCCTGAGGAGAGATAACAACGTTTATTGTTCACCATTATGTCCCATGCCTGGCTCTGTGCCTGGCATCCAGCAGGGTCCCAATGACACTGTCCATTGCTTGAATGGACACTGGACCTCTGGCTACTCAGTAAAGTTGCACGAACTTTGGGTATATGGGGAGGTTATGAGGTTGGAGTCAGAAGAGACTGAGCGTGAGAAAAGGAAATTGATGAGCGGGAGGCTGTGCCCTGAAGAAACTCAAGAATCAAGTTCACATGGGGCTATGTTCATTGAGTATAATTATGTCTGTACCAGGTTGGTTGGAGTGGAGTTGGCCATGGAACTGGCAGGGTGACTGACAGGTGGGAGCTGTTTGCTTGTGTTGATCTGCCTGGGGAAAAGAGAGTCAAGGTCAGAGTTGGGGAAAGCAGAAGGAGGAAGGGAAAAGGGAAAATTGGGGTTAGAGGGAAGACCAGTCATGCTTGGTCTTTTATTGGTTTCCTAGGACTGCTGCACCCACATATCACCAATGGCGTAACTAAAAACGATGGAAATTGATGGTCTCACAGTTCTGGAGGCTGGAAGTCTGCATTCAAGGTGTAGGCAGGGTTAGTTCCTCCTGGAGGCTCTGAAAGAGATTCTTTTCCATGCCTCTTTCCTAGCTTCTGGTGGCTGCCAATGATCCTTGGCTTCTTGTCTTGTGGCTATATCTCCCCGGTCTCTGCCTCCATTTCCACATTATCTTCTCCTTTCTGGGTCCCCTACTCCCTTATAAGGACACTTGTCATTGGATTTAGGGCTTATTGTAATTCAGGGTGATCTCCTCTTGAGATCCTTACCTTAGCTAAATTTGCAAAGATCCTTTTTCCAAATAAGGCCACATCTCATGTTCCAGGTGAACATATCTTTTGGTGTGGGGGGGATCACCATTCAACCCACTCTAGCATTTTATGTTGGCCCCAGGCCAGATCCCTTGAACATGGTCTGAGGCTTTGTTGGCTACTTTGAAAGAGTACATTCTGCCATTCAGGACACCAAGGGGCTGCTTTGGTGCCTGGTCAGAAGTGGGTTTTGGGTGAGGAGACAGGTACAACCCCTCCCCTGTCACAGAGGCTAGTGTGGCAGTAAGAGTGCTTTCTGGCCTCCAGAGCTGAGCCTCTAGGATGGGACCTGAGATTGCACATTTCACCTGGGGTGCTGATGACAATAGCTCAGAGATTCTAACATGAAACCAAAATGCACATTTTTCAAAAGAAATATCAAAGAATAAGTTAAAGGACTTTAAATCCGGAGCAGGATATAAAAGGTTGAAGAGAGGAGACACTGGCTTTTCTGTGAGCAGATTTCTTTGGAGAGAACTGATCTCGTGCTGGGAGCCCCCAGGGTCCCACCTAGAAAAGTGGGTGAAAGTGTATGTGGGAATGGGGGAAGGCACTCATGGAAGGCTTAGAAGAAATGATGTCAACACTCCACTTGGAAAGCCCCGTGACATTTGACCCTTTGCAGTTTGCCGCAGTCTGGCTGGGCACAAATCACGAGCCATTCAAGCAGCAACAAACTTTATTTCCAAACTCCCCCAAACACCACCCACTTGGCTTTCTCCAGGAACACACCACACACCAACCGGAACTCCCTCCCCCGGGCTGCCCCCTCACTCACTCTCGGAACTGTGAGAACTCAAGGGGAACTCCAAAGTAGCAGGCACCGAGGCAGCAAGAGCCGCCCTATACTGGACAGTAAAGGTCTAATATACCATTGAATCAATCCATCATCATCTTAATGGCTCACCTCTCAACCATTACTTCTGGCAAAATGCCAGGGGCCATTCTGACTCGGCTGTGGCTCTCAACAGCAGTTACCTGTGGACATGAACTGGGAGCTGACACATGCTTTTCGTTTCTGAGAGGCTGGGGCTGTTTGTCTGAAGCAGAAGCAGGAGGGAGGGGTGGAGAGAGAGAGAGAGAGAGAGAGAGAGAGAGAGAGAGAGAGAGAGAGAGAGAGAGAGTGTTTTAGTTCTTCTGTAGAGAATATGACTAACCTCCTTTTGGCTGTTATGTCATTGGTGTGTGAATCCCAGGCACTGGTCTCTAAACCATGGTAGGAATATTGGTCTGGTCTACATTTATCTCCATAAGAGATTTTTCCCAGTGGGCTGTGGCCTAAGCGCTTGGTTCCCCCACAGAACCCCTTAGGACTTACCTTTGGAGCTTTCTTCGTGTGGACACTCACTTGATTTACAGATGTGCTTGGGTCCTGACTAGGCAGTCCCAAAGTCACAGGGAGCTAATTCCTCTTGGGAGGAGCCCTAACTCAGTACCAGGTGGGAGTAGATGTGGAAACCCTCCATCTTCTTCCCCCTCGGGTGGGATGTCTGACGTGAGTTCTCCACAGTTCCTGAGTCCCCAGTGGGATGAACTCCACTGCCCACAGCAGTGACCTGCCCATGAGCACAGCCTGTCTTCATTGGCCCCACTTCCCTTGCCTCCCTCCCCCTCTCCTATTAGTGTTCCCTTCCCAATAAACAACAGACACTGGAATCCTTGTCCTGCCATCTGCAGGGGGATCCCAAACTAAGGCAAGAGCTTTGCAAGATGGTGGAAGGACCTGTTACCCAATATTCATGAGGGGTAGGTCCCACTTTGGTCAGTAGGAGAGTTTGCCCAAGAGAGGCAGGACATCCTGTCATGAGGGATGCTCTAGGGGTTCATAAAGAACCTACAAAAGTTCCCATAAAACAGCAAGTGACTTTGAGCATTGGGCAAGCTCAGGATGTCACCTGAGGGTAGTCCTACTTAGATGGGACTCAGTTCACCCTTCCCTTCTATCTTCCCCATCTTCCAACACTGGGGGAGAGAGAAGCAGCCTTTATCCCAGCAAAAAGAAGCAATAGATCCCACTCTGAGCCCCCTTAGGTTGGTGTTTGCCCACAGCCATGATGTGGCTGCGAGAGGGGCACAGATACAAGGCCAAACCATGCTTACATGTGTGCTTATTACCCGAATTTGTTATTCCATTTACCAAATGGTGGTTCTGTGTATGTGCAAGTGTGTGTGTGTGTGTGTGTGTGTGTGTGTGTGTGCGCGCACACATACACATGCGCCTTGGTAACATACATGTGTGTGCATGCATATGAAGCTTCAGTGACCTTGTAGAAGAGGAGGGGAGCTGAGGCAAATCTTCTGTTGAAATATTTTGAAAGGCACAGGAGAGTGTATTAGTGTCCTGGGCTGCTGTAACAAATCATTCCAAACGTAAAACCATAGGAATGGATTCTTTCATGGTTCTGGAGGTCAGAAGTTGGAAATCAGGGTGTTGGCTGAGTTGGTTCCTCCTGGAGATTCTGAGGGAGATTGGTCCAGGCCTTTCTTTCTCACAGGTTCTTGTGGTTACAGCAGTCCTTGGTGTTCCTTGGGGTGTAGCTACATCCATCTAGTCTCTGTCTCTGTCTTCAAATGGCCTTTCTCCGTGAGCCTCTGTGTCCAAATTTCCCTCTTTGAAGGACACACACCATTGAATTTGAGTGTACTCTCAATCCAGCATGACTTCATCTTTATTTGATTATATGTGCAAAGACACCATTTCCAAATGAAGGCAGATTCAGATTTTAACATATCGTTTGGTGGGAAGGACAGTGTGCACACTTCAACTCATAACAGAGATAATAAAATTAAACTCAACTTTGATGCTAATTCCTAAGAATTTCTTCTTCAGTGTTCTAGACATTTCTTGGGAGTGCCCGATGGGCAACATCCCCACGACATCCCATCCCAATGTAGCACAGCAAAGCTTTCCTGGGCACTTTCTCATAATGGCACTCATGATTGTAGTGGCTGTCTTCTATTCCTGGGGGCCCTGCACTAGTCTTCCAATGGCAGAACCCCTTCTCCACCATCCTCTAGTTTGGGGGAAATGATCATGTGACACAGGTCTGGCCAATCCCCAGACAGTCTCCCTTGTTCCAGCATAATTTCTTCCAGAGGATCACATGACTCAATCAGGGTCCCAGGACTCCTTGAGACTTTGAGTGGAGACCCTGAGGAGTCAGTGGTAGATCCCGATGGACCAATGGATGCTCAGTTCCAGGGACCACCTGATGAGCAGGGTGCTGTAGGTCAAAGGTGTCCCTCCCACCAAAGTTATCCAGGAAAAGTCCTGATACTTGGTACCCATGAATGTGACCTTATTTGGAAATAGGGTTTTTGCAAGTGGAATCAAGTTGAGATCACGCTGGAATAGAAGTGACACATAAATGCAATGATGGTGTCATTATGAATAGAGATTTGGAAAAACACAGAGGGACAAAGGCCATGTGAAGATGGAAGCAGAGATTGAGGTGATGTAGTAACAAGCCAAGGAATGCCAATGACTTTCAGAAGCCCCCAGAAACCAGGAATAGGCAAAAAAGGATTCTCCCCAAGAACCTTCAGAGGGAGTATGCACCTGATAACACCTTGACTTTGGACTTCTAGTCTCCCAAACCGAGAGAATCAATTTCCATTGTTTCAAGTTATCCAGTTGGTGGTCAGTGTTTGCAATAGGCTGCTTTCTTGGTCCAAGGATGTATTTGGCTTTATGACTGGTAACTTCCAAGTGGATCCTCTTCATCAACTATTCAAGAGGAAATGTGCTGAGAGCCACAGCCGAGTCAGTATGGCCCCTGGCATTTTGCCAACAGTATTGGTTGACAGGCGAGGCATTACTATCTGCCTTGGCCGCTACTTTGGAGTTCTCGTGGGGATTCCCGGGGATTCCCTGAGAGTTTCCATTGGTTGGGGAAGTGCAGGAGGAGGGATTTCCGGAGGAGATATTTCCGGTGGCTGGTTCCTGGACGAGCCGCGTGGCATTTGGGAGGAGTTGCTGGTGGAGTTCGAAAATAAAGTTTGTTCCTGCTTCAGTGGCTCGTGATTTGTGCCCAGCCAGACTGCGGCAGAAATGTATAAGTCACATGGGCTGTGACTGGCCAATCATGGTTTCCCTTTTACCCTTTCTGCTTTGCAAAAGGAGAGTTGGTTTCCCTGTACAGTGTTCACCCAGAGGCTCAAAGAAACCCCTTGCCAAAGACCTCCAATGGGATAACGTTTAGGCTCCATGATTTAGCCCCACTCCTCCTCTTCATTCCCTTACACACACCCTCCTTCAGCATCTGGACTATGTAGCCTTCTTTCTGCCTGGGGGCTTTGGAGTGTGCTGCAAGCTCTTCCCAGATGCCTTTTTTTTTTATTAATTTTTATTGTTGGTTGTACAAAACATTACATAGTTCTTGATCCAGATGCCTTTAAAACAACTTTTAATTATAGAAATTTCAAGCATGTATTATTCCATATTCTGCTGCTAAAACAAAACAGCCAAAGATGGGTAATGCATAAAGAGAAGATTTATTTAGTACACAGTGTTGGAAGTTCAAGAGCATGGCACCATCTTTGGCTTGGACCTCATGGCAATGGCACCACCGTGTTGGGAGAGTGTGCAGGAGGGAGAGATCACATGACAAGACGGGAAGCCAGAGCGTGGGCCAGCCTTACTCTTTTGTAACAACCGCCCTTCTCTTTTTTAGGTTAAGCACTTTGCCCGCTTTATTGTTTTTAATATCACAATAACAAGAGTTATTTGTCTCCACTTTTTGAAAATGAGGACACTGAAGTACAGAGAGACTGAACACCTTGTCCATGATCCCACATATAGTGGGCTGGGAAAGTAGGATTCATACACCAGAAGGCTGACTTCATCTATTTTATTACCCTCTATTTTATCATGCATATATGTATTTTCAATTAGTACATTTCAATTGCATAGACTCATGGACTTCATTGTGGCATATTTGTAATGCAAATAACATACTTTGGTCATCCTTCACCTCCATGGTCCTTTCTTCCCCTTCCTCCCATCCTCCCGATCCCTTTCTTCTTCTCCTAATAGTTTCCCTGTTACTTGCATGTTGTCCCCTGCCCCAGATTCCATGCACAAGGGAAAACACGTGATACTTGCCTGACTTACCTTGTGAATACGATGATCTCCAGTTCTATCCATTTTCCTGAATTTGAGGTGATTTCATTATTTTTTATGCCTAAATAATTGTCCTTTAACTCACTCTTTTTTTGAATTCTAAGATTATTTATTTAAAAAAAATTTTTTTTGTACCAGGGATTGAACTCAGGGGCACCTAACCACTGAGCCACATCCCCAGCCCTTTTTATATTTTATTTAGAGACAGGGTCTCACTGAGTTGCTTAGTGCCTCGCTAAATTGCTGAGGCTGGCTTTGAGTTCGCAATCCTCCTGTTTCAGTTTCCTGTATAGGCATACATCACCGTGCCAGGCTCTATGATTTTTTAATTTTGTTCGCTCTGTTTAGATATACATGACAGTAGAGTGTATTTTGACCTATCACACATACATGGAGTATCACTTCCCTTTCTTGTGGTCGTACATGATATGGAGTTTCACTGGTCGCATATTCATGTATGAACAGAGGAGAGAGAGTTATGTCCAATTCAGTCACAACTTACTCTCAAGGGAGCTCACGGGGATCTCATGAGAACTACATAAATCACTTCTGAAGACAGAGTTCCTCCATCTCTCACATCACCACCTTGGGAAAAAAGCTTTCAAAAGTGCAACCCTTAAGGACACCCTCAGACCTTATCCAACCACAGCAGAGCATATCCTAAAGGAAGAAAACAGTAGTATAATGAATCATTATGTAGCCAACACCGAACTGCAACAATAATCAACTCATTGTCAATCTGTTTCATCTAGACCCTTATCCACTCCCCTTTCCCTCACCAGACAATTTTTCAGCAAACTTCAGTATTACATCATTTTACCTGAAAATATTTTGATGTCTATCTCTAATAGGGCCTTTAAAAAAAGAGAACTGAGATACCATTATAATGTTTAAAAACTTTAATAATTTCTTGATAGTATCAAATATCCAGTGGATTTTGAGTTTTTTTATTGCATAATAAAAGTCATAATCTTTTTGGAAAAAATAGATTATTTGCATTGGGATCCTAATAAGTGCTGCACATATTCAATAGCTCTGTCTCCTTTTTACTCTCTTGTCATTTATTTGAGGAAGGAAGCCAGGATATTTGTCTTAGAGAGCTTTTTAGTCTGTTTTTTTTTTTTTCTGATCACATGCTTGTCATTTCATAACACTGTCCTCTGACACCTGTGATTCCTGTAAATCAGGTCCTTAGATCTAAAGGCTCCTTCAGATTCAGGTGCACGGGGGTGGGGAGGTTACTTCGTTGATGGTGCTGTGAACTTGATCAGGAGGGACAGTGTCTGGATGGCTTTCCCCATTTCCTGTTGGCTTACCATTTGTGTTGAGGACCACCATCTACATCTATGATATCAGGGGTCACAAGATATGCCCAGAAACTGGGCACAGTGGCATACGCCTGTAATTCTAGCATCTTGGGAGGCTGAGGCAGGAGGATCATGAGTTTGAAGCCAGCCTCAGCAGTTTAGTGAGGCCCTCAGCAACTCAGTGAGACCCTGACTCTAAATAAAATATAAAAAGGGCTGGGGATGGGACTCAGTGGTTAAGCACTGAAAATATCTGGAGAGGGGCTGGAAAATGACCCTGGTTTTCTACAGAATGCCTTTCTGTGATCAAAGCACGTTTGCCACGTGCTGTCCCATTCTGAGAGCCTTGATGTGTAATCTTGTGCTCCTCCACCCAGGCTGCTGAACCACAAAGTGCAATTGGCTCCTTTTAGCACTGGGTAGCATGGACCCAAATAAGTAGCCCCTCTTGATAATCACTGTCTAAAATACAAGATTTTATTTCCTGGCTGAGAAAATGTCTCCTTCCCAGAGAGGTTTGATGTGCTTTCTGGGGAGCCCTGTCTGTCTTCCTTTGATCTCCGTAGTGCGTTTCACCAGCCACTGGCTCCTGATGAATTAAACAAAAGGGGGAAAAAACTCAGGATTGGAAAGAAGAAATCCAATGTACCCAACTGGGTGGGGAGGACACCTGATAGGCTGCTGGGCACAGGCCAGACTCCTGGTCTACCCTGCTAGGCCACTTCCTGCGGACCGTGTCAGGCTAATAGGCATAGGAAGGTCACATTGTCCTGTAGTCTCACAAGACTCTTTGGAGGATGTGCCTACAGAGAAGCAAAAATGCCCTGTGTCTTCCTCAGGGGTAATAGGACTCATCTGGTGGTACTTGCTTTTAGGTCAGGATAGGTTAGATGAAATCCCCAAAGCAAAGGACCCACACTGAAGGGCCCAGAGAACTCCCAGTTTCCCATGTTGGCAGCACTAGGATCCTAGTAGGGACTGGGGTGAGTCAGGTCACTGGATTGAGGGCTGGCTCTGGTTCACTTTGGTTTTCTGGATAATCAGCTTGTTGAGGGTTTCATCCTAGGGAATGGAGTGAAGGGAGTCTACCAACTTGCTTATTGGCTTGGCTTTTGCTGAGGCCTTCTGGGGAACATGGCAATTTATTCTCCATCTTCTGTCTGTTTGGTTTAACATCAGTACTTTTTTTAAAAAAAAGATATGATTTTATGATAATGAAACCTCATATTAAAATCCAGTATTCTACAGCTGCTTCTGGTTCATGGCTGTGGTCCTCTGAGGGAGACACCTTGGGAGGGATTTATCAATTGCCAGGTGGCTACTGTCACTCCAAAAATGCTTTGGGGACACATCTCATGGATGTGCTTTTTGGAGCCTGTGCCATATGCTTTTAGGTGGCAGCAGACCTTGGTCCATGTTTCGGCAACCAGGTCAGAGGATGGCCCCCATGTAGAATCCGGGTCTGACTCTTGACCCAGTGCCCAACACCCAGCTCCGGAGATATTTGTGGGATATAAGAATGATCCAACCCTTTTCAGGATCAGAAATGAGGTAGGATGAATCACAGCAACAGGGCGAGCCAGACTTTCCTGCTTGGCTTGTCAACATTTCTGAAAGGTGGTTTCAGAAAGCATTTAGTGGCATGCCATCCCTCCGGCACGTCCCTAGAGCGTGGAGAGCTGATCTGTTCTGCCAGAGAGAGTGACGCATTTCTGAGGGAGCCAACTTTCCAGATTCCTCGATTGTTGGGGCCGTCATTCTGGGACTCTGGGAACCTCGCCACGGCTTACCCTGCTCTGAATCTCCAACGCCTAGCGACGCACACATGGCAAGTGTCCTAGTTTGCGTTCTCTCAAGGATGTGGGTGCAAGTCGTTTATTTGGAAAGAGATCCCAGAAGCCCAGTAAGAGGGGGCAGAAGTGAGACAGGGAAGGAAAGAAAGCCAGTAAACAGTGTGGTAAGGAGCAGGTGGGCAAGCGAGGCTCAATCCTGCTGAGAACTTTCTGGAAAACAACGAAGAACATACCCCAGAGTTGCCCTCCATTAGAAGGTCCATAAGCTGGGGTGGGTGTACCTGGCCTAATTCATGCCCCGACTCTTGCCTGAGGGTGGTCCCTTCCCTGCTGTCTCCCTGCACTTCTGGCCTGTGTGCAGTGTGGGTTGAACACACTTCTGCAGCCAGAGAAAGCCTGAAGACAGAGAGATAAGTGCCGGACACAAGAAGCCATCGAAGTTTCCAGAACTCTCCATCAAAGAGCAGGTGACCTTTGGAGTGGGCTGAGGGGATAATGAACAAGGCAGTGTGTTCTATGACAAGTGATTCAATGTTTGTTGAATGAATGTTTGTTGAATCACTATGTCGAAACTACAGATCCTTAGAACATGGGAATAATAATGATTTTGGCAAATATCACAGTCAGCAGGAACAAGCCCTCTCAATTTTAATTTCACACACATACGTATACAGATGCCAATCTTGCAATATTATGCATTAAACACATATTAGATGATTTCTAATTTGTTCTGCTCAGCACACAATGTTTATTCTTGGCAACTTTCTAGAAATAACACCTTACTTGTATGTGTATTGGAAAGAGGGTGGGGTTTGGAGTCAGAAGGGCTTGGGTTTGAATCTTTCCTTGTACCTTTTCATGACCTTGGGCAAATTATTTTGTCTCTTTGAACTTCCTCCCCTGGGAAATGAAGTCATAACGTCACCTCCCTGAGGTATTTTGAGGATCCAGAGAGGTATTGTTGGTCCAAGCAGTTAGCTATGTAGATAGTTCTGTGGAATGAGAAGTCTTATTTTCCTGAAGGTTCTTCCTGCATTCAGATCATTCCTTTATTTACTGAGTATTTATTGGATGTCTACTGTGACTTGGAAACAACCCTAACCAGAGTCAAACAAAACAAAACAAAACGACACTTCATGGAGCTTAATTTCTAGTAAAGATTGAAGACAATAAATGAAATAAATAAGCCCATTTTATAGTCTGTTAGAAAGTGACACATTCACGAGAAGAAAGAAGGGATATGGACAATGCAGAGAAAGTGTGTAGACTGCAGTGTTTCCATGGGGCAGGTCAATGAGGCCTCGCTAAGAAAGTGACCTGAGGGAAGGAGGAAAAGAGGAAGAACATTCCATGCGGAGGGGACTGCAGGCAAGACGCTCTCAGGTGGGAATGTGCATACCTTGTCAGAGGAACAATAAGGAGCCACTTATATTCATTTCTTGGGGCTCCTCTAAGAATTTACCAGAAACTGATGACTTAACAATCAACAGACTCAGTCCTGGAGGCCAGCAGACTGAATTCAAGGTGTCTTCAGGGTCACACTCCCTGTGGTGGTTCTAGTGGAGGATCCTTCTGGGCTTCTTCCAGCTTCTGGTGGCTCCAGGTGTCCCTGGCTTGTGGCTGTATTGTCCCGGTCTCTGCTTCCATCTGGGCATGGCCTTTTCTTCTCTCCACGTGGCTCTGCTCTGCGGGTCTGTTACAGGGACACCTGCTGCTGGATTTACAGCCCACCCAGATAATCCAGCACCATCTTGTCTTGAGATCTATCATTTTTTTGTCATTCAATTCTTTATTTATTTATTTATTTTTTATTTTTTTATTGGTTGTTCAAAACATTACAAAGCTCTTAACATATCATATTTCATACATTTGATTCAAGTGGGTTATGAACTCCCATTTTTACCCCGTATACAGATTGCAGAATGAGATCTATCATTTAACTACATTTGTGAAGACGCTTTTATAAAATCAGCTCTTATCTATAGGTCCCAGGAGTTAAGATGTGGACATTGCTTTTGTGGGGACATCAGAACTGCTAGAGAGGAGTGAGCCAGACAGAGCCCTAAAGAAGGCAGGCCTTCTGCCCAAGGCAGGCCTCTGCCCTGACCAGATGGCCAAATAAAGTCCCTGCTACACTACTTGCTCCCCATTTGCCAACAGCCTGGTTCCCACCATTTTAGTAACTTATTCTGCTTTTCCTTGTTCCTTTCTGCATTGACCCAAGATGAGTTGGTAGGAGGTAAAGCCTTCTTGGCTGTAGATCAAACCCTCATCTCTACTCACCTAAGGTCTGGTGGGACTTTCCAGTCATTCATATACAGTCCTAAGTGTCTGGCCTACCTCTGGGGGACAGGAGCTGCGGCCAGGCTGGGGCTGTGGATGTTTAAATCTATTCAGGGCACAAGGTGCTGGGTAGAGGCCTTTGCTAAAGACAGTGAGGACACCATTTGATTTGTTGACATCAGGTGTTTCTCATGTACAAATCTGTGCTAAGTAAGGATAAAAAGAGGGAAAGACAGATTCCTTGGCCACAGCCTCTTAGAATATTGTGGGGAGGAGAAAAATATGGGAGATAACTTCCAATATTCCCAGTGGATGGCTGAAATCACAGATAGTGGATGGCTGAAATCACAGATAGTACACAACCCCATGTTTACTAAGTTTCTTTCTATGCCTGTGATAAACATGACTTTATCAATTAGGCACAGTAAGGGATTAACAACATAAGAAAACAGAAAATAACAATATATTGTAATAAAGTTATGTGAATGTGGTCTCCCTCTGAAATATCTTATTGTACTGCACTCACTCTTCTGGGGATGGTGTGAGATGATGGCAAACAATGTAGACATTGTGACAGCATTAGGCTATTATTGACATTCTTTACCGATCCCAGGAAGCCATCCTGAGTAGCATGATGAAATTTCCTTCCATCCTGCTCCATTCTGCCTGAGATATGAATCATCCCTTTCTCCAGTGTATCCATGCTGTATATACTACCCACTCGTTAACCACTTGGTAGCCATCTTGGCTACTTAGACTACTGTACTGTCCCAGCTCTCTTGTTCAAATAATTCTCAGAATGGCACATGATTTCAAACTGAAAAATTATTTACTTTTGTAATTTTCTGTTTAAGATTTTCATACCACCACTGACCTCGGGTAACTGAAACTGCAGAAAGCGAAACAGCAGGTAAGGGGAGAGACTACCGTATGTCACTAATACGAGGAGCAGGTGCTGTTTGTTTCCTGCCCCATTTCCCTGCAGCCCACCACAGTTCCTGGGCAGCTGGGGTGGATGATTTCCAGCACATTAACTGCCTCCCATTTCAAGGACTATGTCTCTCAGTTCCACTGCCTGAGGGCTTTTTGGAGCACCAGGGGAGCTTGCCTGGGCCAAAGCAGGAGCGACCAGAAGGTACAGGGAGCTAGTGCCTCAGGAATGCCCTTGGCCAAGGAAGGATGGGATTGTCAGCTAAATGTTCCAGCCTCCTTCCCCGCAGGGGCTGATTCCGAGGCCTGTGCCTTGTGATTTCTCAGGGGTCCTTCAGGGGGTCTGAGCTCCAGCTGCCTACAAGGATAATCTCCTCTTATTGACATCCCTCACTGTTCAGTCTCGTCCTCTCCATTCCCTCACTGGGGTTCCAGAGATTTCACAAACAACCAGCACCCAGACCCTTGTCTCAGGCTATGCTCTTGGGGGGAAATCAAAACTATGATGCCAACTATGAAGCATGGCAATAGACAAAGCATGACAATACACCTTCAAACAGGGTGCAGGAAGTCTATGGAATGATCTCAGGAAGCCTCTTGGATGAGGTCAATTTGCTCTGGGTTTTGAAGGACGGATAGGAGTTGAATAGGCAGCGGAGGTGGGAAGGGCGATCCAGGAAGAGCAGAGTGTGTGAGCAGAGGGAGAGGTGGGGGAACGCAGGACCGGCTTGGGGATGGTGGGAGGGAACCAGGAAGCAAGTGCATAATACAGCACAGAGGGAGGATAGGACCTCGGTGGAGAAGAGGCTGGGAAAGCAGGTGGAAGACAAATTGTGACAGGCTTTCCCTGCCAGGGTGAGACGTTTCCACTTTATTCTGCAAACTTGTTAGCCTTGTTCTGAGGATACTCAGGGGCCCAAGTGCAGACCCTGCAGTGGAGTGTCAGGCAGGAGCAGGACGGAGCCCGCTCTCCTGCAGCCAGCTGGTGCTTCTGGCGAGAGGGCAAGGGGACAGCCTGCTTCTTCACACCTGACGTGATGCTTCTGTGAGCACCATGGCTTTCTTGGAGTATTTTCAGTCATGTTCTGTCCTCAGTGGCCTGGTTTGTGACAGCAGGGTAGGATCCCGGATGAAACTGGAGAAGGCTAAATCTGTCTTGGGACACATTTCTCTTCTTGATTCCTTGCTCGAACCCCTCTGCTATCCTTTCCCATTCCTCTCTCCCCTCAGCCCAGGTCCCTCACTTTCTTTCCCTCTCTTTTACTATTAACTTCCAGGGTAGTTTCTAATCCATTCATTTATACTTAAGTGTGAGTGACTGATAGGAAACCAAAACATTAATGTACTCCAAGGAAAAGCATCATTCAAAGCTAAAAGGGGACAAAGTCCTTGTTTGCTTAAAGGCACAAGAATGCATCTAATTGTGGAATTTGGAGTGGATTAAGCACGATACTTTCCTGTCCTTTTCTACTTCCTTGAACTGCAAACAGGTTGCATCTTTTCTGCGTCCTGGAGGGGGGGCGGCAGCTGTCTCCCTCCAGGCTGATGCAGATTCTATGGTAGGGCTGCTCCCTCGTGCAGGGCTGGACATGTCTTCTCCAGATTTCTGTCCAAGTTCTCACTGGAGGAAGGACTAGCCCGAAGGAGAGGAAAAGAAATCAGCCTCCTTTGGGGCTCTGTGGTTACTCAGGTCTTTCCACAGGTCACACAGTCTGCTTTGTCCTGGGGGAGCGTGTCCCCTGGGGGCTCTCGATCAGCGCCAGAGGCTCAGAGCCTGGTCTCGCCCCAGGCAGAGGCTGCGGGATCTGTGCCTCCTCCGGAGCCCGTGGTCCTGCTTTCCTGCGGAGGGTTGATTGGTTGTGTTGGCTGGAGTCTGAAATTACCCACAAAGTCACCTTTTTCGGCTCTCAGCGAACCATATGCCGCCGCTGCTGGCCGCGTCCTGGGGGATGGCTTTTTCCCCTTCAGCAAGCCTCCAGAAATGTCACAGAAATTTATATGCTTATTCACAGAGCCGATAAAGCAGAAAACCGGCGTTTCAGCTATTTTTGTTTTGCTTTGCAGATGGAGAGTAAGAAGCATAAATCTCTCCCTCGTTGGACTGTGTGGCCCCCACTCTGTGTGTTGTATGAGACGCTGCTCAGCCCATGGGGTACGGGAGCCACCCTGCCATGCCATCTCCCCCATGGAGGAGCCGACTTCAGAGAAAGATCAGAAATGCAGCCATGTCTGCTATCCCTCAGGGCTTGGGACACTTGGGTGGTTGATCGGTGGCACCAGGCTGCTTTGGAGACAATTGCCTCTTTGTAGGTGAAGGGGGGCACGGTGCCACCCGTTCTGTGTGCCTACGGGGCCTTGGCAGCAGTGCTCTGAAATCAATGGTGGCTGGATGGATATTGCTATGCAAAAACTTATCCTTAAACTTCAAGGCTTTACCTTGCTCACCATTTTGTGGACCAGGAATTTGAGAAGGGCTGGGTTGAGCAGCTCCTGTTTGAGCTGCAGTCAGATGGCACACAGGGCCAATTTCACTGGGCTGGGGGTCCACCAGAGCTCACGCATGGGGCAGCCGGAGCCCAGGTGGCTGTTGGTGGGCATGCCCACATGCAGACCCTCCTGCATGGTGGTCTGGGGGTGGCTGGGCTTCTTGCCTGATGCTGGCATTCCCCAGGGTGAGTGTTCTGAGACCCAGATGAAAGCCACATGCCCTATCCTTAGATGTCCCTGAGTGTCACTTCTACATCCTATGGGTTACTTAAGAGTCACTAAGGTAAGGTCACCCCAGGTGCAAAAGGAGGGACGCGCATCCCACCTCAATCCAAGGCATTATGTGAGTGTGGTGGAGATTTCAGGAGCTCTGGAAGTGGCTCTGGAGTCCCTGGAGCTGTTGAGTAAGTAGAGAGCTGGCCCAGGGGGACTTCTGGTCACTCCCTTTTAGGAGAGGAGTCCTTCCCGCCACCACCATCAGTGAGATCATGCTGATCATTTGTGACAGAGAGGGCTTCCAGGGTCACTTAATTCCTCCTGTGTCAGGTATCCAGAAAGTGACATTAGGGCACATTATCCCCATTTGAGGAAGAGCAGGGGAAAGGCCAAAAGTAGGTGAATGTCTCCTCCTCTCCCTGTTCCTGGAACGTAAGGCCACACTTGCCTGTTGGCCTTTATTTTTTCTGTAGCATTTCCAGCTTCTTCCCCTGATCCCTACTTTATCTGCTTCTTTCCTGTCTGCTTCCTCCACTGGAACACAGGCTCTGAGAGAGGACAGGTTCGCTTCATTCTGTTACTGCAGCTCCTGTGTTGACAACAGGGCCTTGCACCTAGTAGGTGCTCAATAAATATTGAATGAACGGACAGACTCCAGTCCTAACATTTGAGACAAGAGATAGGACAAATCCTTAGTTTGTTAAAAACTGGGGTCAGCAAACTTTTTCTGTAGAAGGCTGCAAAGTAAACACTTTAGGCTTTACAGGCCATAGGTTTCTGTCACAACTACTCAACCCTGCCATTGCATTATGAAAGCCTCTGGAGTCAATGTGTCAACCACTGGGTGTGGTTCCATTCCCATAAAATGTGATTTACAAAAACAGGCCATGAGCCACATTTAGCCCATGAGCCAAGAGTTTGCCAACCTCTGGTTTAGTCACAAAAATGTCCTCTAAAGTAAGAATTGTGATTTCAACTTCTTAGTTCAAGTGTTTGAAGCACAGAGAAGTTGAGTTGCTGACCTGAGTCACGTAGCATATCTGAAGCAAAGATGGGTCCCTGGGGTCCACTCAGGGCTCAGTTTACCCCAGTTACTTCCCTGTGGACCACTTAGACGAGGCCAGGGGGAACCCTAGCTCAGGATTCAGCCCAGAGGCTTAGCATTACAGAAAGATCACATTAAGTACTAATTGCATTGGGTGCTAATTGCAGGAAATGTTTTAGGTGTTGGAGCCTCTGGATTAAAGTTGCTATTAAGAGATGAAGAAAGAAGGAATGGAGTCCACAAGCCAAGAATCAGGCCTCATTGCAGGTCGGGTGGAGGAAAGTATAGGAAGCAGAGTATGAGAGTTTAAATAGCAGGACAATAAAATGAGGGTAAGTCCTTGGGACTGAGCTCTGGGGTGGGGAGGAACTAAGGAGTGACTCTGTAAGTGGTCATTAGTTGGGCTGAGATGGCCAGGCCTCTCCCTAAGGCTCTCACATGAGTTGGCCATTGATGGTTGGGGCAGCAGGAAGAAGCATGACCTTAGGTGAGACAACCCTAGGGACTGATATTCAATAGTTCTGGTCAGCATACCCTAGCATTCTCCATGAGGGCTCTGAGCAAGAAAATGCTGAGGACCCAATGGGAAATTAGAGCAACAAGAAAAATTACCCACACAAGCCAAAGCCAGAGCCTATGAGTTTGGAATGAAATTGCTCTGCCGTAAATTTTTCACCCATTAGGATTAGGTTTGGCAACGAATGACAGAAAATCCAAAATAACAATGGCTTAAATGCAATAGAAGTCTATTTTCTCAGTATATGAAGTTATAGTCTCACAGCCCAAAGCTGTTCAAGCAGTTTCACAAAGTTGTCAGAGAGCCAGGCTTCTTCCATCTTGTTGCTCCAGTATCTTTAGCAGTATAATTATCTCAGAGTCCAGGATGGCTGTTCAAGCACCAGCCATTACCTCCACAGTCCAGCCTCTGGCAAGAATGAAGCAGGGATGAAGTAAAAGACTTTTTAGTTCTTCCATTTAGAGACATTCTCTGAAAGTCACAGAGTACACCTTAATCCCATTGGTCAGCAAACTTAGTCACACTGTCATATCTAACTGCAAAGAAGTCTGGGAAATGTAGATTTATTTTAGATGTCCTTTTATTGAAACAAAAATGAGAAAGGAGAGAAGAACAGATACCGGGGAACAACTAGCAGTGTCTTTGTTCAATCTGATAAGGTATTCATCTGTGAAGATCTGATGCTCAGGGATGCTCCCTTCCCCCAACACTCTGCTTGGGGTATAGCTGATTCACTTTATTCTGTAGTTCCCCGGAACTGGTTTTTTGTTGTTGTTGTTGTTGTTGTTGTTTTTTTTTGGTACCAGGTATTGAACTCAGGGGCACTCGACCACTGAGCCACATCCCCAGCCCTATTTTGTATTTTATTTAGATACAGGGTCTCACTGAGTTGATTAGTGCCTCACTAAGTTGTTGAGGCTGCTTTGAACTCACATCTTACTGCCTCAGCCTCCCCAGCTGCTGGGATTACAGGCATGCACCACTGCACCCAGTAGTTCCCCAGAACTTTTATTGGAGTTTGTTTCCCTATCCAGTTCCCCTGCTGGACTGTGAACTCTCCTAGCAGAGGGACCTCATGCTATTGATCTTCTACCCACAGTATTCATCACTGAGCCAGCTGGTGTACAGTAGGAGCTCAATAAATGCTTGCTGAACAAATTCCCAGAGAGACCTCATATGAACCTTAGCAATGTGTTGCATTTCACACCTCGATGCATTCCACAATAACTTTACTTTCGAAGGTATTAACTAATAACTTTCATCAAACTTGATGTCTCACTAAGGAGTCCTAGGGAGCCTTTGCATTTTGGAAAAAGTGACAGATGATTGGTGGTGATGGGTGGGTGAGCATGTTCTCATTTTCATTGAAGCTCAGTTAAATGTCGGATGCGCTCGGAGTGCATAAATACGAGTTAGTGTGCTCTGCGTTGTTGAGAGTTAGCAGAACTCCAAATTTAACCCAGAGCCTTTTGCTGAGTAGCATCCAAGAGGCTTCAGTGAAAGCCTTGAACACTGCCCTCAGCACGGGGAGGCTCTGGAATCAGCTGACTTACCTGCAAACTGCCCCCAATAGGAGCCCGTGAACGCCACCCTCCTCCCCTCCCTTGCTGGGCAGCAGAGAGACTCCAGTCCTTACTGACAGGAGTGGCGCATGCGTGGAGGCTTCTGCTGGGGCGGTTGCAGGCAAGTTGGCTCATTCTGTTGCTTCCCACAGGTGTTAATAGCATTTAACCCTTCAAGTGGCAGGCCCTGTTGGTGCCTCACCCAAATCCCCTTTATCTGGCCGATGTGCCCCTCTGTCTGCAGGGCCAGGTGTTGGCTTGTATCCACACACAGCTACCATCTCCTCAGGGGACTGCATGAGGTGCCATTTTACTCAGAGAGGAGTGCACACCCTGCCTAGGGGGGGGGGCTGGAGGGGAGGAGTGGCTGATGATTTTCTACCAGGAGCACAAAAACGTGGACACCTTGCTTCACAGGGTAGGGACAATGCTGTGGGCATCAGAGCTCTCTGTGGGGTCAGGTTGGGATATAGTGACCAACTTGTCCCAGTTTTCTGGGGACTGTCCATTTTAGGGAAAATCAGGACAGTTGGTCGGTCAGTCATCCTTGACTTCAGGGGACTCTATGTCACTGTTTAGCTGGTTGTCTTGCCCTCTCTGGTGTCCTCCACTCTCCTATGGGTTCTCCTGAGACCTCTACCTCCATAAATCCCTCATGCAGTGCTTTGGTCAGTTTTCCATTGCTGTAAAAAATACCTGAGAAAATCAACTTAAAAAGAGGAAAGGTGCTGGGCAGAGTGGTACACTCCTGTCATCCCAGCAGCTCTGGAGGCTGAGACAGGAGGATCGCAAGTTCAGAGCCAGCCTCAGTCATTTAGTGAGGCCTGAAGCAACTCAGTGAGAGACCCTGTTTCTAAATAAAATATTTTAAAATAAGGCTGGGGATATGACTCAGTGGTTGAATTCAATCCCTGGCAGAGAGAGAGAGAGAGAGAGAGAGAGAGAGAGAGAGAGAGAGAGAGAGAGAGGTTTATTTTGGCTAAGGTTTCTTTTGGCTCACAGTTTGAGAGGTTTTAGTCCATGGTCAGATGGCTACATGGCTGTGTTACTTTTGGGCCTGTGGTAAGGCAGAGTATCATGGTAGGAGCATGTGGTGGACCAAATCTGCTCAGCTCATAGTAGCCAGAAAGCAAAGAAGGAGGAAAAAGAGGGGGCTAGGGTTGTGGCTCAGCGGTAGAGTGCTCGCCTAGCACTTGTGAGGCTCTGGGTTCGATCCTCAGCACCACATCAAAATAAATAAACATAAAGGTATTGTGTCCAACTACAACTAAAAAATATTTTTAAAAAAAGAAAGAGGAAAAAGAGGGTCTGGGGTCCCAATATCCCCGTCAAGGGCTTTTCCCCAATGATCTAAGTTTATTCTACTAAGCTCTAATTTCCAGAGTTCCACCACCTCCCAGTATTGCCACCCACTGGAAACCAGGTCTTTAACACATGGCCCAAGCTGTGGCATGCAGGCAACCGTGTCAGTTCTGCTGCTAGGGAACCTGCCAAGATACCCGGTGTGAGCCCTTCCTGATTTCTCTCCTTTCTGAATGTGGTTCAGCTCTCATGGGGGTGCCTGGCTGCAGGCCATGGGCCCTCTTTTTGCCAAAGGGGCTCACAGCTAAACCCAGTCTTCCGTGTCCTGGTGGCTTAGCATAGATTTTCATGGTGACATGGCTCTTCTCATCAGAGGCCCATGCCATTGCCCAATGGCCCTTGGTAGTGCTAGGGTGGCTTGTCTCTGTCTTGTGCCTCTTTGGTCTCAATCCAAGGCCACTTTTCTCCAGTAGTTGCCATTTTCTAAAGGATTAAGCCATTCTCTCTGGAAAAGGTGGCATGGCGGGCACAGAAGAGCTCAGGGCCCTGATTGAATTTGGAGACGGGCTGCCAACCCTGGCCTGGGGGAGTCTCTAAACCTCTCTAGGCCATTCCATTATCCCAGAAAAAAATGGTTCAATGGGTTATTAGGGAAAAGGTGGAAGTACTTAGCAGACTATTGCCCCTGACCTGGAACTCAGGAAAGTTACTTGTCTGGACTTGTAATTTCAGTTTTTTCACCTATGAGAAGAAGTGACTGGGGTAGATGCCCCCCTAACACTATGTCCTTTTTAACACAGGGACAATTTCATTTGTGTGGGCTTCATGAGAAATTATTGCTTTGGCTTCTTTACTTGCCCAGGTTTACATTTGCCCTAACATCTTTGAACTTTCTAGAGTTTTTCTGTGGGTCAGGTCCTCCTTTCCTCTATCTTGGGCATTGCAGAACCCCAAGCCAGTCCCCTATCCTCAGATATTACTTCCCCAAATAGCACTCTGTTATATACTCCCTTCTTCAAGAACTTTCCATGGTTCCCAATGAAATATAATCAAAGACCAAACATACTGGCCTGACCCTAATGGCCCTCCATTCAGCTCCAGGTGTGGCCCCATTGCACAGGTCTGGCATGACCCACCTATAACCTCATGTTCCTCCCCAACAGAACATTCTGAAGGATTTTCAATTCTGAGAAGTTTGATCCTGCTTCAAGGGCAGAAAATGCCTGGCCCCCTTGCTGGGTTGGGGAGAGAAGTACCCCTCTATCTGTTTTTCTGTCAGCAACCTGCTCACTTTTGGGACACAGCCCAGACAGAGTGTCCTAAACTTGGAATTCATTTTATAATCCCAGGACAAATGTCTGCAGGAGCTGGGGATAAAATCAGACAATGAAATGGAATGGGAATTTGCAAAATTCTTTGAGACTTCTTTTTCAGGTCCAGTTCTGGGCTGTGACAAGGGGCAAGGCTCGGAGGGGGGGGGGATGAGGAGAGGTAGGTTTCTAAGGAGCCCAGGGTGCATGGAGGGCTGGGCAGGGGCGGAAGAGCTGGTATAATGCAGAGACAACAGGGAACTGCGGGCTCCATGAGCCAGGAGCCAGTTAGGTTAAATGCCAGGTTAACAGCAATCGAGTGAGCATTTCACCTTTCCCTAGGAGAGGGGCTCTGCTTGCCATCTCAGCCACGGGGAAAAAGACATTTCAATGGTCAGATCTGAGCCACGGGGTAAGACAGCAGTGAGCTAGTGGCTGCATGTGGCTGTCAGTTGTCCCAGGGTGGGGATGTAATAATAGATGGCTGTCTGCTCAGCACCTCCCCTTTCTGCCACAGCCAGGAGGAATCTGGTGGAATTGTACAAAGGGCTTGGGGGGGGGGCGGTCTGTATCTTCTCCTGCCTGGGGAATTGTCCCCCACAGGGACAATAGTTGACCAGGAGACACAGCTCTTTTTTATTCATGGTTGAACAGTTTGAGGTGAGCCTGAAGATTGATAGCCCTTCCCTGGTTCCTCTGCCTCCTTCCAGGGAGCAGGTCATGGGCAGCCATCGCCATAGTCATTTATGGCCGGGGTCCCATGGCACACGGGTCCAGAGAAAGCCAATTTCAAAACATACAATGTGAATAGCATCTGCACATGCAACGTGACAATCCCGTCCACCGGGAACCTGTTCTTTCTGGAATGGTTTCTACCTAAAAAATGGCAACACTTTTACCTTTAAAGAGTCTGTAGCCTCAGGGTTCTGCTCTGGTGTAGTCAGTACACAATTTTGAAATAGAAGTTTCTAGCATCTTTCTCTCTGGCTTCTCCCCAACAGGGAGGGAAAAATGTACCTGGTTGCCGCCGTTAGTCCCATCACCTCCTACGTTAGTATGACAATAGTTCAAAGGGGAGACTTATGTCAGGACCATGGAAAGAGGGCAGTCTGTCTTCTAAAATAAAAAGCATCTATGTTTATTATTCAATTAATAGGAGAAGAAATGTATGCATCAAACCCAGAGGATCAACAGTGTGTTGTATATTTGGTTTCAACTCTTCTTCAAAACACAATCAATCCTTATCCCGTGTCCCCAAATCCACTGCTCAGTCCATGTAACCCAGGGTAAGGTCTCTCAGTTAGACCTCCTTCTTCCAGGTTACCCAGAGAGGCATTGAGAAGAGTCTGAGGCTTCATTCTGTCTCTTAGAGCCAAGGGCCTTGATTGATCAGTGATGCCTGCCAGGGGCTTGGCGAAAGATGGAGGACTTGTGAGCTGCGCATGGGCCATCATCATCTTTCAAGGCTGCGTCTGCCTGGTTTCTCCCTTACTTAGTACCTGCTGGAAGCCCTGTGAGACCCTCGCTTTGGCAGGTGGGTGGTGTCTATGGAAGTCTGCTCTTTTGAAGGCTTGGCAGGTGGATTTTTTTCCCCTAGAAACTCCTGTCTAACCTGGGCACTTGGATCCTAATGGTGGTCTTCCCAACTGCCCAAGAGAAGGGTGTAGCTAAAGTCCTTTGGGATGGGATGATCACTCCTTTTCTGATGGGATCTGGGCTACAAATGGACATTTCGTTGAGGGGAATGCTACTTCCTGTGAAATACCATTAACAGAGCCCCCCATCTGCCATTCCTGATGACTGCAGCAATTTAGAGGTTATTCCAGGTCCAGGATTTCATGTCCAATATGGATTATGTTACAACACTGGTGATCAATAGATTAATTCAAACTGAGAATTCATGGCTGACAATGGCCTCCATATAATGTTGAATTGCCTCAATTTTTACTTTTGGAAAAAGTATAGATTTTCTTCAAATATAACATGCTGGTGAAAGTGCACATATCCTAAGTGCCCACTTGATGAATTGTTACAAATTCAGCACACCCACGAGCCTACACCTGTATCAAGAAACAAATCATAATCAGTACCCCAGAGACCCCTTGGGCCCTACGTGCCTTGGATTGAGCACTATCCTAACTTGTAGCATCAGAGTGTTCCAAGTTTTTCCTGTTCTAGAACTTTCTATAAAAGGACATGTTGTGGTTTGGATCTGGAATGTCCTCCAAAGTCTTGTGTGTTGAAAGCTTGGTCCCTAACGTAGCAATGTTCAGAAGTGGGACTTTAGGAAATGATTGGATCCTGAGGGCTCTAACCTCATCAGTGGATTAATTATTGGAGTGGACTACTGGGAGGTGGTGGAAACTATAGGCAGGTAGGACATAGTTGGAAGAAGTAGGTTACTGGCAGTGTGCCCTTGGGGACGATGTCTTGTCCCTTGACCCCTTCCTTTCTCTCTCTTCTTCTGGGCTGCCATGAACTGAGCAGCTTTCTTCTACCACTCCCTTCCACCATGATGTTCCCTGCCTTACCTCAGGCCCAGAGCAATGGAATCAGCTGATTGTGGACTGAGACCTCTGAAACCGTGAGCCCAAATAAACTTTCCTCCTCCAAGTTGTTTGTGGTAGGTATTTTGGTCACAGCAATAAAAAGCTGGCTAAAATAGGAGCCAGAGAGTATGTCTGATGCCAGTGCTCAGCACAGCATATGTGAGCTCCATTGCTGCTTCTGAGCACCATAGTGTTTGATTATTCTCATCACCATATAAGGCTCCCTTGCATGAGCACACCTCTATTTATTGCACCATTTATGGGCACTGGGTTGGTTGTTTGTCAGTCAGGGGCTATCACAAATAGCAGGGGGGTGAGAGTTCTTTGTATGGTCTTTTGGTAAACATCTGTACACATTCCATTGAATGTATACTTAGGAGTAGAATAGTTGGGTCATCAGCGTGCTGAGATTCAGTTTTAGTTGAACTTTAGAAAAATCATTAAAACATGACTTAGGATAAAGAAACATTCCAAATACAGAAAATGATGGGAAGTAGTAGGAAATACTCATGAGCCACAGAAGTCAGATAAATCACATTTTGCCATATTTCTTCATTTCTTTCTTTCATATATCGAAAAAAAATACAGATTTCCAAATGTAGCTAAAACTCATCTCTCCTTCCCCTTCCAAGATCAGTGTCATGCAGAGCAGGTGTAGCATCCTGTGTACAGTTTTTGCTTATGCTACATATATGTGTGTCCTTGAACATGTGCACCATCCCTTTGGATGCTTTTACCTTTTTCAAAGGAAGTCCTGTACATTTCCTTTTGTAACTTGCCTTTTTTTAGTCAACATTATTTGTTTGCAATAGCAGCACCATGGTATCCTAAATGTCCCGCCATAGAAGGTTTATTCCAAGGACTGCAGGAATTGATACCTACCGACATGTACAAGTACAAAAACGTGAGTATGTGCTGTGATATGGGTTTTTTGGTGCCTTGGCAGGCGGAGTGGGAAAGGGGTGTGTGTGCACATGTGTAGATGGGAGCCTTTGTAACTGGGTTCTGTGTCCCAGGCAGTGTCTGAAATGACACCCATCTTAGACACTGATGGCCAGGCAAAGATATCACTCAACTCAATTGGAACTAAAAGGGAGATTTGTCTGTCACCAGGACCCAGCAACTCCTCTCAGCAGGCTGTGGCCTTAAGAAGAGGCACAAGGCGGTCCCAGGTTCTGTCTCTAGGCTCTGCCATGGTGGTCGCTGGCCAGCTGGCTTGAGTGGTCTACCAGACCTCATCCCCTCAGCCTGGACAGTGCTGTGTCTTGGGATCTGATGGAGGAGAGATAGGCTATTATGGTTTGGAGGTGAGGTATCCCCCAAAAGCTCATGTATGAGACCATGCAAGAAGGTTCAGAGGAGAAGTGATTGGGTTGTGAGAGCCTTAACCCAATCAGTGAATTGCTCCCTGATGGGATGAACTGAGTGGTCACTGGAGGCAGAGGGGGTGTGGTGGAGGAGGTGGGTCATTTGGGATGTGGCTGTGGGGTATATATTTGTATCTCTGCTTTCTGATCATCAACATGAGCTGCTTCCCTCCACCACACTCTTCCACCATCATATCCTGCCTCACCTGGAGCCCCGAGGAATGGAGTCAGCTGTCTATGGATTGAGACCTCTGAAACCGTGCACTCCCAAATAAACTCTTCCTTCTCTGCAGTTGTTTTGGTCAGGTCTTTTAGTCACAGCAGCAGAAAAGCTCACGGAAACATCAGCTATGCTGACAATTGTGTTCAGAGCAGAACGACCCAGTCCTGGGGACTTTGCAGTCAGTGGCCAATATGGGGCGCGATGAGGGTCACAGCTATGACTATGGATCCTATGCACATCTGCCATCTGGATGGGTCTTTCTTAGTGAGGTGACCACATGTAATACACCTTACTGGGTTCCTTCCCCACATCTGTGGGCCCGTCCTCCTACCAACAACTGGCACTCCTGGACATTGGCAACTCCCCAAAGGTATTGAGGGCTGGAAGTGCCTAGGAGTTTTCTGTCTTCCTTCTCACCCACCCGACCCAACCCCAGGGCATCCATAGCCAGAGATGAGTGCGAACTAAAAAATCTAGCTCCATTGCCTGGAGGAGGACAAACTGGGATATTGGTCTCTCCAGAGCGCCCCCTGCAGGATAAGGCTGAGGTGGTACTTTGGCTTCCCTTCCCTACTGGCGTCTCCTAAGAGTGATACCTCAATTACATACCTGTCCTTGAACCCTCACCTGGGAGAATCCTCACTTGGAACTCTTTTCTTCCCTCATGTCCCCACCCCTTCCACATTTCTTCCCCACCCATTCCCCTGTCCCCCCTCATCTCCCCTTCCCTCCCTCCTTCAAGGGGGAACGGGTGCCCCAAGAACCATGTCTCCCTGCTTCTACCTGGGAGATTTTCCTCCTGTTTCTGAACCTCTCCAAGCCTCCATGTCCTCATCTGAGACACAGGGACACTGAGCGAGCTCACATACGAGGGCTGCATGCAGATTTAATGAGGTGGTGTCCGGAAAGCACTTAGGAAGCAAGTAGTCATTACCACCATGGCGGCTCCCAGGGCTGCCGTGACAATTAGGAACATAACACGTGTCTGAAGGACCTGGCCCTCAGAAACTGCACGGTGTGCTTTCACGCCTTCCCTGTCCCTCTTCCAGGGCAGCGAGCACAGGTGCTTTGAGTTACATTTTGATGCAGCAAACAGTTAACACAGCAGGACGGACCTAGAATAAAAGGACAAATGCTAAGGAAATGCAAAACGGCGACCCTCCACATAACTCACTTCAGGAGGGATTTTTTTTTTTAATTTGGATGTTTTCCCCAATAAAAGTTTTAATTAAAAAATATCCAGACCCCGGGGACTTAACGATAAATTTCAGTACAAAGCTCCTTGGAGAACATGTCTTGGCTAAATACACAGAACAGATTATTATTATTTATTATTATTTCCATTCCAAGAAATGGTGAACATTCTTCTGCACATTTCTTGGTGATTTGTGGCTTCTGCAACTCCGGTCTCTGCAATGGGGAGAGGAGAGTGATGCCTTTTAGCTTTTAGAGATGCCCCAGGTTTGCGCTAATGGAGGGGAAGCAGCAGGCTCGGCGCAGTCGTCTCTGTTCTTCATTTATTACTGCGGCGCTGGGTCTCCCTGGGGCCTCTTCCCTTTCCAAACCAAATAATTCAGACCCTGTTGTTTACCTCGGCAGAGGGATCAAGGTTACACCCACAGTTCCATGGAGAAAAGCGACCCAGGAGCTTGGCCCTGAGTCCTGCTCTGATTTGGGGGTTGCTTGCCAAGTTCTTCTCTGCCCTGGGAATTACCTTCCAGCCTCGGGGATCCAGGCCTCCCGGCTGTGGAGTGATTTATGTGCCCAAGAGGTCCCTCGCCTCCTTTCCCATGCCTTGTACTTTCTAGTCCTTTTCCACCCTGGCCAGATGGGAGTCCCCAAGCAGTGGGGGAAATTGGGGGACATTGAGGCAAGAAGGAGAGGAGGGGGGAAAGAGAGAACCATTTCTTTGAGAGCCATATTTGTCCAGGCAGATGGGGACAGTGGGCTGAGACCTGGAGTAGGCCAGCTCAAGCAGGGTTTGCTAGGCTGCCTCTGTGACGTACCCTGTCCCCTGTCTCCCGCCTCCTTCTTTATGCTTAAGCTCCAATGTCTCAGAGAGACTTCTCCAGACCATCTTCTGTGGTTTGGATGTCTCCAGAAGCAGGGCGGGGACAGAGACTGAAATGCAAAGAGTTTATTTGGAAGGAAATTGCAGGAGACCCCTGGTAGGCATGATGGTTTCTCCATACCATCCAACTCAGGATGGGCTCTCTTGACTCTGCCCTGGTAATTCAGCTCAGATACCAGTGATTGTACCAGGGATTGAACCCAGGGGCACTCAGCCACTGAGCCACATCCCAGCCCTATTTTGTATTTTATTTAGAGACAGGGTCTCTCTGAGTTGCTTAGCGCCTTGCTTTTGCTGAGGCTGCCTTTGAACTCAAGATCTCCTGTCTCAGCCTCCTGAGCCGCTGGGATTGCAGGTGTGCACCACTGTGCCCGGCTTCAGCTTGGACATTTTTAAACAAATACTCTCCCTAAAGAGTTCTCTGAGAATGTTCCATGAGCAGAGCCAAGTCCTGGGACCAATAGGTTCAGGGAGACTTCATTGTGTCTTAACTTTTGGAGAGGTACTGTGCACGTGATTCTCCTAATGACTTCATGATAGATTTCAGTCACACAGCCTGGCTGGTTTTGCTTCCCTAACATTACTCCTATTTTATTTTACCTCGATTATTCTCTTATTTTGCTGGAACCTGCATTTACTTAAGGTCTGTAGGACTAATGTTCCAAATACCCCTCAAAATGCACAGGTTTAGCCAATTTGTCACCAATGTGTCTTGTGACTTTCCCTAGATTGTCACCTTATGTCAAAAGGGAGTTTGTGAGAAGGGGTTGGCCTCATCTGAGGGGCCATTTAGAACCTAGAATATCTGGCTCAGGGGACATGGGACAGCTGTCTGCAGATGTTCCAAGAGGGAACATGTCACAGGAACCTGAGTTTCAGTTCCAAGTCACAGATTTTTTTTTCTCATGGGGAACTGAGAATACTTGGCCACCTACATGGTAAATAGGGCAGGGGGGCTTCTTGCCTTGGTTGGGAGCTTTGTGTCCCTGCCCCTTGCTAGAATTACCATGCTGTTTGAAGACATTGATTCCCAGCTAGACTGGGAGCTACTTGAGTCATGGGTGTGTTCTACATTTGTCCACAGTTCTCACAGTGTCTGGGCTAGTTCTAAGCATGGAAGGGTGGGGAACAAATAAACTGAGAACCCACAGGCAAAGCTGGATTTTGCAGACTTAGCCTACTCAGGGCTCCCGCACCCTCAGACCGTGTCTGCAAAGGTTGACATGAGGTTCAACCTGAGCATCGTACACCCAAAAGAATATGGTAATAATTGCAGGGAATTAAGAATAGAATTCTGTTCTAGCCACTGCCTGGTTCTTCCTCATCAGACACTCACAGCATTCCAGTGAGGAAGGTGCCATTTTGGGACCATTTTCTTGATGAGAACACTGAGGCTGGGAGAGATCACTAAGATGGACAGTGATGAGACTAGATTAGGTTCCTGCCTATTTGACTCCAAGGCTGAGACCAGACCTCCCTTCCCCTGCCATTATACTTTTCAGGCTCCATGTCTTCATAACCATCCTAGAAGCACTCCACAGCCCACTGGGCCTGCAGCGCTTGGGCAAGACACGAGGAGCATTTTGCACTTGCAATTTCAAGTAGGGAAACTGAAGTCTGAAAGCAGCAGGGTGAGGGGAGAGGCTTATTTATTTAGGAAGATGGGAAGCTATGAGAAAGACCACCTGGGGCAGGAAGAGCTCAGCAGAGCTCCTGGTTTCAGGTCCCAGCCCTGGATGCCTGGCCAGAGTTGAGAAACTAGGTCTAATCCACTGAACTTCTATTCTTTTCTCCCCCTCCCTTATCATGTGTTAGCATCCACATATCAGAGAGAACATTCAGCCTTTGGTTTTTGGGAGATTGGCTTATTTCACTTAGCATGATAGTCTCCAGTTCCATCCATTTACTGGCAAATGCCACAATCCTTCTTCTTTATGGCTGAATAATATTCCATTGTGTATATGTATCTCATTTTCTTTATCCATTCATCTATTAAGGGGCACCTAGGTTGGTTCCATAGCTTCCTTGCTAAAATTTTAAATGACATCTGTGCTCAGTTGCATAACTATTTCCAACTTCTTATACCTCCCTCTATCCATGCTCATTGCTATACTTGCCATTAGAGATGGGTCTGTTTCTCATTCCATTGATGCTGGGTTGGCTGTATGACTTGTGGTCACTGGAATATAGACAGAAGTGACAACCTTCTCGTTCTAAGTGTAAGCCTCAAATGGTATTTGCATTTCCACTTGACAACCTTCCCCCAGGGAGCCAGTTGTTCTCAGAAGAATGAAGAGATGTCTAAAGAGGCTTAATCTGAACCCACAGTTTGGAGTCCAGTTCATTATGAGCTGGGCACTGTTCTGAGCACTTTATATGTATTAGCTCATTAACTCCCCAAAATGATCCTGTGAGGTAGGTACTCTTATCACCATTCCAATTTATTGGGAAAGAAATGGAAGCACAGAGAGGTTAAGTAACTGGTTTAAGCTCACACAGCTTAGACCAGCTAACTCACAGAAACACAGCTAATGCTCAGAACTGTGGGCATAGCAACAAATGCTTATTGTCATATGCTGCTGAGCATAGGATCATGCTGAGCATGATCTTGTGAGGTAGGTACTCTTATCACCATTCCAATTTATTGGGAAAGAAATTACCCAGCAATAGCAGGGGACCAAACTTGTATGACCAGTATCTTCCGTACCACTTTTCTGACAGGTCTTCAGCACATGCCCGTTGTCTACACAACAAATCATCATAAAAAAGAAGGGGAAGAAAGAGAAGTTATAGCCCAGAGGTGCTCCACCTATACTTTTCTGTGTGAACTTGTTTTGACAGGATGTGTCAATAACACTCTGACAGGTGGGGCTTGGTACTGGCCTGGCTATTGGTGAGATTCGCTAAGCCGATAAGCTAGTGTTATTTTTATGTATTGTTATGGCAAAAGCACCCAGTGATGCTTTAAAAAGACATGACTCATCCCGTCTCTCATATTTCCATACAAATGTTGCTAGATTTCATTATTATGCCTTTGCTAAAAAGAAAAACAGAAAAACTATCTGAATCATGTTTTTGTGTGTGTGTGCAGAAAAAAATAGTCTCGTAAGCCATGACCTCTGAATTGTGGTTCTGACTCTTCCATTAGCTGGCTGAGTGACCTTGAGCAAGGCTTCTCCAGTCTCTGGGTCTCTGTCCCCTCCACAGCAAAAGGTCAGGATTGAATTCATTTCTAAGGGCCCTTGACACCCATCATTTTGCAAATTCCTTTTGAAAAAGATTTGGAAGAGTTGAAAAGAGCTTTCAAAAAGATACCGATTATCCTTCTGGTATAATGAGGAAGGAACATTTCTTCAAATCAAGGGTCAAGCATGGAATTGGAGAATCTGAGACTGTTTGACCTGGAAGGACCTTAGAAAACTTCCGGTCCAATGATCTTACTTTACAGACAAGAAAGCCACATCCCTATGCAGCCAAATGGCTCATCCAAGGGCATTTGGATATTCTGCAAATACTTCTTGAGCACCTTGGTGTGCAGGCCCTGGGCTTGGGGCACAGCACATCCATCCATGGCTGCTCAGTGCTGGTGAGGAGAAAGATGAGGAACACATATTGGAGACACAGTTGGATCCGTTCTACACACAGTAGCCATATTGAATGCTCAGGAGGGATTTGGACGAATGATCAGAATATAAGAATAATATCTAAGCAATCTTCATTATGAGCTGGGCACTGTTCTGAGCACTTTATATGTATTAGCTCATTAACTCCCCAAAGTGATCCTGTGATGTACGTACTCTTATCACCATTCCAATTTATTGGGAAAGAAATGGAAGCACAGAGAAGTTAAGTAACTGGTTTAAGCTCACACAGCTAGCAAGTGACAAAGTCAAAATTTGAAGTCAAATCATCTGCCTCCAGCATCTGTGCTTTGTAACCCCATATTTTCCTGACTCCTTAGGAAGGACAACAATAGGGTTGGCACTTGAAGAATGAGCGGAAGCTGTCCAGAACAGCTGAGCAGGAGAGGCAAGTGAAAAATGGTAACATCCTGAAGGTGAGCGTGAGGGGGTTATATCTGGAGGCTAGAAAGGTGTGTGTTTGTGCCCATGCATCGTTGTGTCTATGTGTGTGTATCTGTGTGTTTGTCCTGGTGTGCTTGGGGATGTGTTCATGGATAGGCTTCTGTGTGTATGTGTTGTGTATCTGTGTGTGTGCATAGTGCATGTGAATGTGAGTGTGTGCAGTGAGGATGGATCAGATGGGGAACTGAACAGAGCTATGCAGAGATTAGATCATGAAGGGATCTGAAAGACTTTGCCCATAGGGTGAATCATTCAATGAATGGAAGTGTTGGGTAGATATTTTAGTTCATTTTTGCGTGTGGTGCTGGGGATCAAACTGAGGCCATTTGATCATCTACAAGTGTTTAGTGAACACCTACTATGTGTCAGTTACTATTCCAGATGCTGAGGATGAAATGATAAATAAACAATCAGCCATGTGATATAACATCAGGATAAGCACCGTAAAGAAAAAAAAATGTGTATTAAGGAGATAGATGATAGAGGAGGCCATTTGGGTAGAGAGCTGAATAAGTGAGATTATAAGCTTCAGGTATCAGAGGGGACACTACGTCTATGGAGGTGATGGATGGTGAGGGCAAAGTCCCTAGGCTTGGCATGTTGGCATGTTCATGGACAATAAAAAGGGCAGGAAGGTCAGAGCGAAATGAAGCAGAGCAAGGTGGACACTGAGCCGCTGTCCTGGCTGGGGCGTGTTCCTGCAGGGATCTGCAGCCATGATAAGCCCTTTGCAATTTGTTCTCAAATGACAGAAAGCGACTGGAGGACCCCACTTCTGTGGCTGCTGTGGGGCAAATGTGGGAAGGAGGGCCTGGGTCATCACACTTTTGAGTCAGTGTTTTCATGCTGCCATTTTGAGAATGAAAGGAAAGATTGACTTTCTTCCTGATGTCACATGCAATTTGTATTACAAAGAAAACAAATCTGTTTTCAAGATATTTTTCTATCTTGATTGATTATTCCTCTGCTTCAAATCCTTTTAATATAGTTAATGTTGACCATAATCAAATAATGTGTAGTCTTGGAGCCCAGCAAGGTTTCCAGTGGTAGGAGTTTATCACAGACTTCCGGACTCAAGGAACTAATAGTACACGTCAAAGGTGCCGTGCAGTTTCTGGAACATCACAAGGACTTTCAAAAATTATCTCATTAGCTGATGTAGTGACCTGTGCCTGTCATCCCAGGGTCTCAGGAGGCTGAGGCAGGAGGATTGGGAGTTCAAAGCCAGCCTTAGCAACTTAGTGTAGCCCTAAATAACTCAGCAAGACTCTGTCTTTAAATAGAATTTTTGAAAGGGCTGGAGATGTAACTCAGTAGTTAAGCACCCTTTGGTTCAATCCCTGGTACCAAATAAATAAATAAATAAATAAATCTGAGTGGACTGTAGAGGGGTCTGACTTACAGATGTGAGCAACTAAATAAATAATAAATTCTACAGACACTTGCTTGCTCTCCTGGTCATTTGGCTTTGCTTCTGTAGATGTGGAGGTCTCTGTGAACTTGGCAAGCGCTCTCTGGGGTTTCATAGATCAAGTGGGAGAAGGGGAGGCTGCCTCTCTGGCCAGCAGGCCTCAATTTATTGTAAGAATGAAAAAAGAGATAGGGTGGGACTGAATTATCAAAGTCACCCCAGTCTGTCCTGTGATTATCAGATGGACCACCATTCCTATGTTCTTTGTAAGGATATCACTGTAGAAACACCAGACACGTTCCTTACAGAACTATGAGTTGCGGGGTGGTATTAGGAAAGGTGTGTGGGGGTCATGACCCTGACCCAAAGGCTGCCTTCCTAGAATTTTCCTCATAGGGATGGATCAATCTCAAATCTAATTTAACCCAACTCAACAATGGGAATTTGGGGAACTTGGTGCTTTAATTACTATGATTCTATGATTGTGTAACAAAGCACCCCAAACTTAGTGGAATAAAGTGATAGCATTTTTTTCTTTCTTTTCTTTTTTCTTTTTGGTGCTGGGAATTGAACCCAGAGACACTTAACCATGAGCCACATCCCCAGCCCTTTCTGTTTTTTATTTAGAGACAGGGTTTTGCTAAGTTGTTAAGGCTGGCTTTGAACTTGTGATCCTCCTGCCTCAGCCTCCCAAGACACGGGGATTACAGGCATACACCACTGCACCTGGTGCAATCATTTCTTATAGTTTCTGTGGGTCACAAATATATACAGGAGCCAGAGGCAGTGGCACGCACCTGTAATCCCAGCAGCTTGGGAGGCTGAGGCAGGAAGGATCATAAGTTCGAAGCCAGCTTCAACAATTTAGCGAGGCCCTAAGCAACTTAGTGAGACCATGTCTCAGAATAAAATATAAAAAGGGCTGGAGATGTGGCTCAGTGGTTAAGTGCCCTTGGTTTTAATCCCTGGTACCAAAAAAAAAAAAAAATTACATACAGGATATGTGGGGAAAATTTGCCCGTGCTCCATAATTTCTGGAGCCTTTTCTGGAAGGCTGAGAGCTGGTACCATCTGAAAGCTTGAGCACTCATGTGGCAGTGGTGTGGCTATTGGCTGGGGGCCCTGGTTCCTGTCTGTTCCTGTGACTTTCTGTGTGGACTCTCTCCATTGAGTTTCTTGACAGCATGGTGCTTGGGTTCTTTGGGTGCGCTTCCAAGAAAGAGAAATAGAGGGAAGCTGGACCCTTTTGATGACCTTGGAAGATATCACATCATCTTCAGTAAAATCTATTGGTCAGACCAATCACCCACCTGACTCAGATTTAACAGGAAGGCTGCTCTTCTGTGGGAGGAGCACTGGTCACAGTGTCAGAAGAATGTGGGGGGATGGGATACATATGTTTTTGCAGCTACCTTTGGAAAATACCATCTGCCACACTGTCATACCCTGTTCAGGCAGCAATAGCAGAATACCATAAATTGGAAGGATTATGAACAACAGAAATTTATTTCTTACAGTTCTCAAGGCTGGGGAGTCTAAGATCAAGGTGACAGTGGATTTGTGTCTGCTAAGGACCTGCTTCCCGGCTTCTGGTCTTCTTTCTGAGTCCTTACGTGGTGCAAGAAATGCAAGAACTCCGTGGGCTCTCTTTTGTGAGAACACTAATCCCATTCCTGAGGGTTCTGACCTCACAACTGAATCACTTCACAAAGGCCTGGTCTCCTAAAGCCAGAGCTATGAGTCACGGGGTGGTATTAGGAAAGGTGTTAAGAGTACAGCACACAAATTTGGAGGGAGCACAAGCATTCAGTGTATAGCATTCCACCCCTAAATTCCCCAAATTTATGCCCTTCTCACATGCAAAATATATTAATCACACCCTAATATCCCAAATGTATTTATCAGTTCCAGCATCAACTCTAACTCTAAAATCCAAAGTCTCCGCTAAACGTCATCTGGATCAGATATAGGTGAGACCCAAGGCATGATTCATCCTGAGGCAAATGTCTCTGCAACTCTGATCCTGTGAAACCAAACAAGTTCCCAGTGTCCAAAACACAATGGTGCGACAGGCATAGGGACAGACATTCGCTTTCCCAAATGGAGAAATAAGAAAGAAGGAAGGGGTGATGGATCCCAAGTAAATCCAAACTGTAAGGGAAACTCCACGAGAGATTAAGGCTTGAGAATAACCAACTTTGGCTCAAGGCTCTGCCTACTGGCCCATTGGGGTAGAGGTTGGGCCCCCCCAAGGATCTGGGTGGCCCTGCCCTCTAGCTCTGGGTGGATACCATCTGGCCTGTTGAAACGAAGGTGATGGTTCCTTCTTCTGAGATCAAGGAATTGCATTCCAGATCATTCTTCCTTCCTTCCATTCTTTTTTTTGTGTGTGTGTGTGTGTGTGTGTGTGTGTGTGTGTGTTACTGGGGATGGAACCCAGGGTCTCATGCATGTCAGGCAAGCATTCTACCACTGAGCCATATCCCCATCCACTCTTCCTTTATTTCAAAGAATAGCGCCCAGCTTCTGCTGAGCTGTCTAAGTGGAGGGGTACTTCACACCCATACCGACCTTGGTTCCTTGGCCACCATGCGGTGGTATTATCTTCTAAACATCATTTCCATTGCTTTGCAATATGGAGAGCCTGAGAAATTTCCAAATTGTCAAGTTCAGGTTTTTTTAGCCTTATAATTCTGTCTTTAAGTCATTTCTGTCCTCTCACCTCTTACTAGAATCAGTCAAGAGGAGCCAAGCCATATCCTCCAATACCTCGCTTAGAAATCACCTCCACAACGCCATCACTCACATGGTCTGCTTTCCAGAACACAGAAAATGAATACAATTCAGCCAAGTTCATTGCCATTTTATAACAAGGAGCATCTTTTCTCCATTGTCCGATGACATGACCTTCTTTTCTGTCTCAGACCTCATCAGAATGGCATATCCCGTCCAGATTTCACAAAGTGATTCACTGAATCACTTCACAACATTCTGGTCATGATTACTTACGTATTCTTCAAGAAGATGGAGGCTTCTCTTCTTTTTTAAGCCCTCATCAAAACCACCTTTAAAAGTCTATTCACAGAAATGTTAGCTTTTTCTAGCGTGACCTCAAAACCCTTCCAGTCTCTACCCATTACCCAATTGCGAAGCTGCTTCCATGTTTTTTACAGCGATATCTTCACCTCTTGGTACCAATTTTCTGTCTTAGTCCTTTTGAGCTGCTATAACAAAATGCCATAGATTAACATTTAAACCACGGAACTTTATTTCTTACAGTTCTGGTGGCTAGGAAGTCCAAGATGAAGGTGCTAGGAGACTTGGTGTCTGATGAGGTCTTATTTCTTGGTTCCCTGATGATGCTCTCTCACTGTACCCTTACGTGGTGGAAAGATGTGTGCAACTCCCTAACATCTCTCTTTTATTTTTTTGATGAGCATATAATTGATCATACATATTAATGCGGTTCAGTGTGATATTTCAATCTATGCATACAGCATGCACTGATCAAATTCAGCCTCACTTTATCCCCCCTCTCAACTCCCCAATCTGTGGTAATCATCTTTCTATAATCAGGTTTACCTTTATTTAACTTCCACAAATGAGAAAGAACATGCAGTATTTGTCTTTCTGTGTCTGGCTTATTTCACTTAACACAGTGTCCTCCAGTTTCATCAATTTTGTTGCAAATGACAGGATTTTGTTCTATATTATGGCTGAATAATATTCCATTATGTACGTATACCACATTTTCTTTATTCACCCATTGATGGGCACCTGGGATCATTCCATATCTTAGCTATTGAAAATAGTGCCTCAGTAAACATGGGTGTGCATGTATCTCTTTGGTAGGCTGACTTCATTTCCTTAAAATACATACCCACAAGTGGGCTAGCTGGTCATATGGTAGATCTACGTTGAGTTTTTGTGAAGAAACTCAAGACTGTTCAACCTAATCATTGTACTAACTTACATTCCCACTAATCATGTCTGAGAGTTCCAGGGTTTCTTATAAGAACACTAACCCCATCCATGAGGGCAGAGTCCTTATGACTGAATCACCTCCCACAAGACCCAACTCCTGATGCAATTATACTATGGGTTAGGATTTCAACATACGATTTTTGAGGGAATATAAATAATTGATAGCACACACTATGAGTCTTACCATGGCCCATGGGGGACTCTTTCAGAGGAGAGCAGAGACATAAGTTCCTCATCTTTCAAGCAGACCAGGACAAAACCCCTCCATTTACCTAATAAAAGAGTGCCTCTTGCCTGGCGTGGTGGTGCATATGCCTGTAATCCCAGTGGCTCTGGAGGCTAACGCAGGAGGATCAAAGCCAGCCTCAGCAGACTAGTGAGGCACTAAGCAACTCAGTGAGACCCTGTCTCTAAATAAAATACAAAATAGGGCTGAGATGTGGCTCAGTAGCTGAGTTACCCTGAGTTTAATCCCCAGTACCCCCCCACCAAAATAGTACCCATTTCATAAGACTGTATGAGAAATTAAAGAATGAATGTGAAAATCCCCAGTACACACCCCCCAAAAAAAGAGGCTCTCTTTCTTACGGATGAAATGGAACCCTGTAGGCCCCAGCTATGAAGGCAGTGATAGGAGAGGAGCAGGAAACTGGCAGTAGCCATGTTATGTGGCATTTTCCCTGTGACCTTTGCTGGGGGGTGGTATAGAACAGTCCCAACTTCAAACAGAGCTTTGAAGCTCTGTGACCTTCACATGACAGCTTGGTCACCTGGGAGTGCTTGCCCCTCAGGTCTGATTGAGGTTAGGAGTACAAGAAATTGAGGATTTTGACAAGGCAGGGGACTAAGGACAGAACAGAAGCCCCTGGCTGGGGAAGAACATCCACTATCATCTGCATGAATGATGGTGAGGCTATTCCAGATCCTCTGCCTTTGTGGGTCCTCTTACCTGGAATGATGAGGTTAGAGATCTCATGATACCTGCCACCACGTGTGTCCACATGGAATTGTACCTATCTCCAGTCCCACCTCTTCTGATAAGGATTTGAGTGAATGCAAATTTATGTGAATGCAAATTTATGTGGGCTATGATGCTAAGAAGCACTGGTAGGAGTTGGGGACATGGGACAGGGAAGGGAAGACAGTGAGGCAGAGTGTGTTATCAAGCAAGTCACCCCTTTGAATGATGGAGGTTCACTCCTAAGGGGAAACTCTGAGGATTACCGTAGAACACATGCATCTCAGTTCTCCCGTTCACAGGGTAAGGCAGTGGGGAAGGGTATTCCTCCTTTACCTCCTGTCAGTCCTTGGTTGAGGCTTCCGCCTCTGTTGCTGGTAGTTCCTTGGCAGATCAGGCTTGCTGAATGGATGGGCAAGGCCAGATTGGGCCAGAGAAACCCTGAGAAAAAGAGGTGCAGGTCCTGTCAGCAGTAGAACCCTGTGCACTAGTAGGGAGGGAACGCAGAGGTGGAGGAGGGGCTGTTGGATCATGTGCTACAAACCCCTTTAGCATATTTCTGCTGTTCCCCTTATTTGCTATTTACTGACCTCTGTCTTATCCTGTTAATTCTGCTTTAACAACATTCCATAAGCTTCACATGGTGACATTCAAAACCCTCTGCCATGTGGCCCAAACCTTTCCTTTATGACACAAGAGTTGAGATTTCAAACCCTGGAGTGAGCATTCTGTGTTTGAAGCATGGATCTATCACTTCTTAACTGTGTGGCTGTGGACAAGTCACCTACTTAATCTCTCTGTGTCACAGTTTTCTCATGCAAAAATGGAGATACTAAGAGTGCAGTGTTGTGAGGATGAAAGGAAAATAGATGAAAAATACTTCACCCAGTGTCTGGCACTTAGTAGGTGCAAGGTGACAGCTATTCCTTTATATCTGGGGTTGTGTGCCTCTCCAAGATGCCTTGATAGGCTATTTCTCCTCAGCTAAGCTCACTGTTGTTCAGCCATGTGGTGTCCATGTTTTTACATGTGCCAAGAATAGTTTTCTTACATGATAAAGAATCTTCCATACATCTTTCATAGGCTGTACATGCCATACTCTTTCCTGACTTTGAGCTTATGTCACCACAATTCCCTCTTTCTGGAAAGTTCTCCCCTACCTTCTTCACCAAACTGACTCCTGTTTCATCTTCAGCCATTTCTTCAGGCAAACTTTCTTGAGCTTCCATGCTGCGTCATGTTCTGTCACATAACCTGAGTTGGTTAACTTTTCATTGCTGTGATCAAAATACCTGACAAGTATAAGTTAGAGGAGGAAAATGTTACTTTGGGCTCATGGTTTCAGAGGTTCAGACTATGGTTGACCAACTCCATTTCTCTGGGCCTGAGGTGAGGCAGAACAACATGGCGGAAGGGTGTGGTGGAAGAAAACTGCTCCACTCATGGGAACCAGGAAGCAGAGAGAGAAAGAGAGAGTTTCTCTGTCTTGTTTACCATTTGTGATGAACACAGTGAATTTGCTTGTGGGCCAAGCAGTTGGGATTCTGGAGATGATTTTGGTTTCACCAGTTGGAGGACCCATCCAGCCTTGGGCTTAGGTGCTGATTCATGTGTCTGTGACTGGAAGCATTGCACTAGGCATTTTTTTTTTTTTTTTTGGTTGGGTCTCTGGTAAACGCAGTATACTCCAACAGCCAAGGCAGTGGCCTTGGGGCCATAGAGGAGTCCTCATCCTGGCAGAGCCTCTATCAGCAGCCCTATCTGCCACAGTCTGGCTGCAGCAAAATAATGGGGGGTGGGGGTGTGGGGGGTGTGACGAGCAACTTGTGTAGATTGATACAGCAGGAGTGGGAGCCGTTTATTGTAGGACAGGAGGGGTATATATACATTCCACACAGCTTATCTAATTAACATAAACTCGATACAGCAGTCAACCAATAAGGAATCTCCACACTTAATGGCTTGCTGGCCCCATCTCACAAACCACTCCCTCTGGCAAAATGCCAGGCACCATCTTGACTTTTACAGACTCTAACACCTATCCTACAGTGTGATTTGGAGAGTTAGCTGTTTCCAAAAGATCTATCTAGATGTTGCTTCTATAGCACTGTCAAAGATTATGCTGTTAATATTTTTTGGCTCAAACTAGCAAAAGTGGATTCATTCTCTGCAGCTGACCTCGGACTCCTATACTGTGGCTGCATCCCCCATCAAAGATGGTGCCCAGTCTATAATTAGTGCTCAATATTAATAAATAAATTATCAAAAAGATCAAATAGTATTTTCCCTGAAACCTGAAGACTGTTCTGTAGATGTTCTTGAAACAGTTCAAGTCCATCTTAAAGCTCTTGGGCCCTTTAGCTTTACTCTGTTTCAACCACGAATGACTTCTTGAGAGAGGTGTTGGCATTCACCTGAATGACATCTTGATTTATTTCTTCAAGTTAAATTAGTTGGGTGTTCCTGGCCTTTGTAGCCCTGAAGCAGATGTAGGATCATCTGTTCTTAACCTTGAGAGATGCCTAAGAGCCCAGAAATGGACACAGTGTTCAATCCCTGACATTGAAGGTGTGATTCCTGGGTTTGCCAAATCTACTAATGATGCTTCCCACTTCTCCCTCCTCACTGTCCTGGTAGCTAACTTCATCAGTGTGATGGTTTATTTATGTGTCAACTTGCCTGGACTATGGGATGCCCAGATAGCTGGTAAAACATTATTTCTGGGTGTGTCTGTGAGGGTGCTTCTGGAAGAGACTAGTATCTGGTTACTGGAACGAGAAGGCAGATAGTCCTCCCAGTGTGGGTAGACATCACCCAATCCACTGAGGGACCAAAGAGAATAAAAGGGCAGAGGGAGGTTGGACTGGTGCTCCCTCTGCCTGACTGCTGAGATGGGACATTGATTATTTTGCCTTTGGTGCTCCTGGTCCTCAGGGCTTCAGATCCACACTGGAATCTACACCATTGGCCTTCCAGCTCTCAGGACTTTGAACTACATCACTGATTTTTTTTCTGCACATTTGGCTTACAAATGACAGATCATAGGGCTTTACAACCTCTATAATCTCAGGAGCCAATACCCTTTACTTTAACTACCTATCTATCTAACTATGTATTTTCTCCCTCCCTCCTTTCTTCCTTCCCTCCCTCCTTCCTTCCTTCCTTCCTTCCTTCCTTCCTTCCTTCCTTCCTTCCTTCCTTCCTTCCTTCCTATCATCTATCTATCTCCTACTGATTCTGTTTCTCTAGTGAACCCTGACTAATGCTATCAGGAAGAGAATGTGGTCTGCCAGGTATCTGACCTTTCAGTGGTTGAAGATCCCACCCCTCTCTACCCCAAGGGGGTCCTGGCTGGAATGTATCTGAATGTCAGCCTCCAGAGCCATACACGGCCATTCTGCTCTAAGAGGATACCAGCTCTAGTCAGGTGAGAGTGAGAGTGGTAACTGTCTTTGAAGAGGGGAAGAGGGACTAACTTGAGTAGCTTTGTCCCCTGTCAGTAGACTTGTCCCAGTCATGATCCACTCAAGAAGGCCCAGATGTTGGGCTGGCCTTGGGCTGAGCGACCTTCCCTGGACATGTTTTCCTCACAACGCACTATGCATCAAATGGACAACACTATCAGACCAATGCCTTTGGGGAAGTGCCCCAGTTGACATGCACTAGTGGATCCTTCCCTCCTACAAAGTGGAACAGATTCTCCCATAAGCCCCGAGGGAGGTGCGCAGCAGGCAGGGCTGTGGCAGGTGATACAAGTGTGCTGACTGGATTTCTCAGCTCGGGCAAGGCATCCTAGAACATACAGGTAAATGTTGCTCAAATACTTTTAGCATTTGGCCCATGAAATAGCTCAGGGGCTGTATGAAAAGCTAAGCAGACTTTGTGATGCTTGTCACAGTCTTACAGGAATGTCTCTAACCTTGAAAGGTTAAAGAAGGATCTGGTGGGGTTGAGATCCTAGGGTGCATGGGAAAGTTTGAAGGGAAGTGACCTGGGGGTCTCCAGTCATCACAGATTGAAATGGGGAGATTCCATTAGAAGGACCCAGATGGTTCTCATAGTGGTGATTATAGAAGGGTATGGAGGCTGGAAATGCCAAGTCAATGACTCAGAGGACTTAGCATTTGCCATATTCCCAGGCGGCATGTTCAAAACAGTTAGCAACTGGTAAGGCACACTTCTTGACTACTCAGGATGGACACAGACCCCTGTTTTATGGGCCTCAACTGGTTACTGGATGGTCTGTTTGGAGTCTGTTTAAGTCAGTTTTTTTTGCTGCTATGACTAAAAGATCTGACAAGAACAATTTTAGAAGGAAAAGTTTATTTGGGGGCTCATGGTTTCAGGGGTCTCAATCCACAGACAGCAGGCTCCATTCCTCAGGGGTTGAGGTGAGGCAGAACATCATAATGGAAGAGTGTGGCAGAGGGGAGCAGCTCACATGGTGATCAGAAAGCAGAGAGACGGAGGTCTCCACTCGCAGATATGAGTATATATCCCAAAGCCGTGCCCCCCAATTCCCACCTCCTCTAGCCACACCCTATCACTTCAGTTTCAGCTAATGGATTAGTTTCAGCTAATCCCTATCATGGGATCAAATCACTGATTGGGTTAAGGCTCTCACAACCCAATCATTTCTCCTCTGAACCTTCTTGCATTGCCTTACATGTGAGCTTTTGCGGGGACACCTCACATCCAAACCATAATGAGTGCATGAGTCTTAAGGGAGAGTGCGGAGAGGGAAGAACTGTGGAAAGCACTTGGGGTGGGATGCTCAGGACCCTAAATGGTTGCTAATCAGACTGCAGGTATGTCAAGAGCTGAATAACCAGAATATTCACACCTGTGAGTACTGGATGACCAAGAGGGTGAAATATGTTCTCACTGCTATTATTTCCAAAGGCCAGCCCTGAGAAGGGCTTGCTGGGTACAGAGACCTGGGTATGTAGCTAGGGAGGATGGGATCATCCCTTCAGGCCTGTGATATATGGTGGGCTCTGTTTCTAGGTTCAGCCCTAGACTCTCCATACAGTTAGCAAAGGCAAAAGAGTCAGTTCTCACTTGTCAGCCAGCAGTGTTTGCAGAAAGTTCTCTTGGAGTTTCCACCTGGGCATGACAGCCTGGTGAGTTTGGCCCACTGCCTCTTCCTTGTTGTGGCCTCAAGATGCACTGGCCCTTTCCACCTGAGTCCCTGGGCTCTTGGTACACCCACTGTCTGGGATCTCTGGAGCATGGGCTGGGCCCTTATCTGAGTTCTGCCTGCCTTTTCCCAGGATGGAGTGAGCTGGTTTCAGTCCTGGCCCCGGACTGTCCTCATCCTGCCCCATCTGGATGTTTTTGAATACTGATGCCTATTCAGAATTGGCCTGGCACGTGGCCATTAACTCTACCCTATTTATTGTGACTCACCAGAAGTTCCTGGGGTGAGAGCTGTTGCTCTGGGTGTGAGATTTCCTCAGCCTGTCTTTCCTTCTCCAGGGACCCTTGGATTTCAGGGAACTCTGGTCCAGACCTAGTCTTTGGGCATGAGCCTCCCTGACAAGTCACCATTACTGGCCCTGCTGATCTGAATGACTGACAGGGTGCCTGCCAGTTGGAACCTCTTATATAAGGAATACCTTGAGGGACCTGCTGGTGGCCTACATAGGTAATGTCACATCATTTGGAGACTTTGGCAAAGCTTTATGAATCATTGAAAACAAAGATTTCTGGGCTCTTTCCAATGGTCTGTACTTTGATCCCCAAACTTGGGTTAAACAGTTTTGTATTCCCATAGGCAGTGCCTTGGACTTTGAACACTATAGATAATAGATGTCTTGGTCCTGTGGCATGCTTTCTTTTCACCTGTTACCATTTCTGAAATTAAGATGCCACCATTTACACCTGACATAACCCTTTAATATGGCAGTCTCCCTGCCTGCCCAGCTTGAGTCCTTTTCTTTCTTTTTTCTTGTTTTAACTCAGTCACTGACATCCTGTGACTGAGGAAATCACTTGAATATTGAGGGATCAATTGCACTACTTGGAAATTTGTATTTCTTTTTGGCCCATCTCCCAGCTCACAGTAGGTACTCAGTAAATATGTGAATGGTGAATGAATAAATAAACCCTTCTTGTGGGATGACAGGGACACAAGAGAATGGGCAAAATCTGGCTGTGCCTCTTAAGGACTAAGTTTGGGGTGGGCACATTGTCCTTTATTGCCTCATTTGATTGGCTAAAGTAAGATACAGGTTTGAACCCAAAATGAAGGGTTGGGCACATAAACTTTGGCCCTTAGTGAGAAGAACTGCAAAGTCTCATGGCAAAGGGTATAGCAAGAGGAAGGGGTGAATAATAGGGGCCAATGATGCAGTCTATCTGTATTAGTCTGTTTTCTGTTACTAGAATGAAATTCCTGAGACAGGCCAACATTATAAAGAAAAGAGGTTGATTTAGCTCACATTTGTGGAGATTCAAGGGCATAGTGCCAGCATCAGCTTTGCTTTGGTGAGGAACTCATGGTGTCGTGGTGGGAGTGCATGTTGAGGGGGAAGAAGTCACATCTTGAAACAGGCACCTTCTTGTGAGAGTTCAAGGGTCCGAAGAGAGCTATCTTAATTCCTTTGGAGGGCATCCCTCCCTGTGACCTAAGAATCTCCCATTAAGCCCCACCTCTTAAAGGTACCATTGTTCCCACTGGAGACAAATCTTCCAGTACCCAAAACTTTGGCAGCCACTCTTGAACTATGTCCAAATGATAGCACTACCCCACGAGGTGCAGGCCAGAACACATGGACAGAGCCTAGCCCAGTGGCATTATTAGGGGCAGATTTGGAATTGGAAGTCAGTTCTCCTTGGCTCCCAGGCCTGGGGTGCTTCCGACGCGTCCCACGCCTCCTCTCCACGAGTTCCTCACGCACCCAGGCAGCTTGTCAAACCCAGACAAGTCCTGTGGCTATTTTTTCCCCGCTGACTTTTCACCAGGGATCCGCCAGCCAAACAGAGCTGGTGTCACGGGCTTGATGAGTGTCAAACCTTGTGCGCAAAAGAACGTCCCCGTTATCCTTTCTCCCTGGTCCCCCAAACACTTATCTCATTACTGAGGAGGGGTGCAGGGGAACCCGGGAGGGAGGCAGGCACCGTGGAAGTGTTTCTTCTCTTCAGGAGCGAGTCTCTCCCCTAATTAGCAGGTGATTCTGGGAGCTGCAGCCCAGGTGGGGAATCCACGTGGGGGTCTGGAGGGATGCTCTAGCCATCCCTGATTACCCAAATCCCCAGCTGGGGTGAGGACCCCTCACGTGGGGTGGGAAAGCGGGGGGGATATTAGTTTCCGATACAACGAGAGACAAGAGAATAATTCTACGAGGCCGTGTAGAACAAGCAGAGAGAGAAAAGCTCTTTGAGTGCAACAAGGAGCGGGGTTTTAAAATTTCATTTGCACAGTGGCGGGTCTTGCCAATTGGATCTTTTCCAGAAAGCAATCTGCTAAGTCTGACAGTCGGAAGAAATGCCAGGCTGCTGAACGACGAGAGGCCGGGTTATTTTTTTTTTTTTTTAAAGGGTTTATTTTTCATCCAGGTCCTTTGTGAGCAATGGCTTTTTTTTTTTTATTCCATTTTAAAAGAAAAAGACATGCAGCGATCCTCTTTGTGAGGCGGGAAAGGGCTTCCCTGACCATCTGGGCCTCAGAGGGACTCGGGGAGAGGCGGCCTTTTGTGTCGGGGCATTCAATGCCCGCGCGGCCGCCCGTTTATCTTTGCTGGCACTCACACCAGGCTGGCCTCGCTGCCGGCTGGCCCAGGGCACACGCAGCAGCTAGGAGCAGTCCTCCAGGTCCTTATCTGTGTCACGGGCAGGAGATCGCGGGTTGGGGGGGACTCTCATAGCCCACCCAGAGGTCCATTGTGTTGGCTGCAGACATCTCCGCTCAGCCCCATTCCACGGCTCACTCTGTCTCTCTCTCTCTCTCTCTCTCTCTCTCTCTCTCTCTCAGCGTCTCTTCCCTTCCTTGAATTCATTCCTCTCCTGCCAGTGGGGCTGGGGGCTTTGGGGTAAATGTGGATTTGTGACCAAGGCCAGCTGTTATGAGAGCATTTCTCTCTCTGTCTCTCTCTCTCTCTCTCATACACACACACACACCCTCCTAGCTCTGCCCGTCAGCCAGGCTCCAGAGCCCAAGCAATCTTTTTATAGAAATGCTGAGGTGACGAGGCTGTCTTGCAGCAGGGGACCCGAGGGCTGGGGCTGTTTTGTCCTCGGAAAATTGCACTCCAGCAAGGCTGCCCAAGGAAACTTGGACATTCTCTGTTTCCCAAAGGTTTGGTGGGCTGGCTTGAGGAAGGCTTGGCACACATTTTAGCCATGCAGGGGCTTGGGCTAGTTAGGGGTTCCTTTTGAGTGTCACTTTTCCAACTTGCAGTGCTCAGTGTCATATGCATCCTTTGGTCCTCACAAGAACCCTGTGATAGAGGCAGGAAGCATAACTATTCCATTTCTTGGATGAGTAAACTGAGGCACAGAGAAACTTGGTTGGTCTGATTTTACAGGCAGGGAAATTGAACAAGAGTAAAGAAATGCCTTGAATATATAATACCTAATTTCTGTTATCCCAGTCCATGAGATTCCAGAATACACTATCTGTATGTTTGTACACAGCTACTTAACAAACTCAACGTTTGATACCTTCCAATCAGGATGACCACTGGATTGAGGTTGACCTCACTCTGTTGACATGGCATAGCTGCCTTATACCAAAAAAGGAAAGTATTTGGGATTCCAGAATCGTCCAGTGACTATGGCCCCTGGACCTTCATAGTTGTAAGAAGCTGAGCCAGGAGGAGGCCAGAGCTGGTAGCATGGGATTATAAGATAGAAACAGAGTTGGGGGATCTAGCTCTTGCTTCCTAGGTAAGATCATGCTTTTGGCAATGAGAAGATGTGAAGGGAAATAATTTGGATGGAGGAATGGGGAGTCTAGAATATTCAGTTGTGGAGAAACATGCCTGCAACTTGGGATTTGTAAGTTTCTGCTTTAGGTGGACAGGTACCTTGGAAGACCCAGTTGTCCAATCCTGTCTCTGTGAGGGGTGGCCCTGCAACTGGAAGCTTCTGACTCAGGGGGTGGTTTATGGCTGTCCTTAAGACCACAGAATGAGGTGCTATGAGCAGTCAGGGGGGTCCCTGAGTGTAGCTCGGGAGGGGCTTCTGGAACAGGGTTGGGATCAACAGCCCTACCAGTTGCCGTAGTACAAAATTCTTCTGCATCCTTGTCCCAAGTTCCCCTCTGCCCAGGCTGCCTGCCACAACTTGAGGCTCCCAGTTCCTTGCCCCAGGGCTGAGGCTAGGGTTCCTTCTGAATGGCTGAGGCCCAGGCTGTCCCCGTTGTTAAATATTTTGAAAGTCCCCACCGAGGAGCCCCATGGCTCACTCCCACAAGAGCGTGGGCTTTTGTTTCTGCCCATCCAAGGCTTCTGAGCTCAGAAATGCCAAACGCTCTGCGAATTCGGGTTAAGCCGGCCTGGCCGCGTTCTGTGAGCTGTGTCGCCTGGAGAATAATAGCACCTCCCAGGATGTGAGCAAAGCAGCCCCTGTTGATTTCGCAGCCCTTGAATAGCAGCTTCGTGGAAAATGTTTGTGATTTGTGCCGAGGCTCTCCCTAGCCCTGGTCCCCGAGAGGCCGGTGTAATGCTTCTTTTCATGTGGCACGATCGGATATGACCAGTGTGGGTTCTTTCTGTCACATATTACGAGTGGTTATTACCGAGGCAGCCCAGCTGCCGTGCAGGGCTCGGCCCTCACTCGGGGTCTGGCGACGCACCGCTGTCGCTGTCGTATCTGAATTTCTTCATCTACAAGATCTGAATCCAATCTAGATGCTCTGAGCCTGTTTGTGGCGCGGCAGGGAGGGGGAGGGGAGGGCGACGGGGTGGGGGAGGCCCACGTGAGGTCGCTCATCCTTCCGGGAGGCTTTGCTGGTTAATGAAATCTCTGATTTGTTGGCTGGGGGAGGCCCCCTTTGGCTGACGCTGAACAGCTGATGGGGACATCGGTGTGTGTCAGGATGCCAAATGGTGACAGTTTGGACCTGCACCAATAGCACAGGGTATTTTCCACCCTGATTGCCTCCAGTTCAAATGAGAGTGGGCTTATTTGAGTCAGGTGGATGTGGAAACAGTCAGAGCCACAAGCAGAGGCAGCCTTCAGAGCTGCGTGCGCACGTGTGTGTATGTGGTGGCGGGCCATCGTTTGTAATTCCACATTTATAGAATTTGCAGGGCTGCGTGCGTTTTTCAGCTTTATTTGAATCCTGATGCTCTATAGACAGGCCAATTATTTCTCCCCTGGGGAATGCAGGCCCCAGAAGGATGGAGGCCCGAGCCCTACCCGGGGTCTGCTGCAGAGCTTTGTGCAGGAGGGAGGGAAGGAAGGAAGGAAGGACGAAGGTTTCTGTGGCCAGGCACAGAAGCACACCTTCCCTGGAGACTTCCCTAATACAGTGCATGGAGAAGCCCAGGCCAGGGGTGGGTGGGTCTTTCATTCTCTAAGTGAGAAAAAATTGGGGAGGGCGTTACAAAATAGAAGACTCCCCAAACCCAGGCGGCTGCCTTCTGAGAGTGGACAGGAGGCAGCAGAAGGACAGGGAAGTCCCCTAGGTAAGGTGAGCACCCACCTTTCAGCTTGGATTTATTTCAAGTGAAAATCGGTGGCTTCTCCCTTGGGTGAAAACCCGCCCCAAACACACATCAACTTGTGTGTTGATAAGTTGATCAATTGCAATAACACGGTGGTCTCTCAGTCCAAAGTGGGGGCACCCTGAACATGCTGCCACCGATTGTGTAGGAAACCAGACCAGGAAGGGTGAGGGGACAGGGGCATCCCTCCTTCCCACTGGAATAGGGTGGGGAAGGCTGTGTCCACTCTTTTCCTGGGTGCCAGCGGAGCCAGATTTCTGTATGGAGGAGGCACGGGGGTGGGGCAGGGGAGATGCAGGAGAATGGTTTCCTTTCTCAATGCTGGGGATCTTATAGCTCCAGAATGACTCCATGGGCAGGCCCCCTGAAGATGCTTTTTCGGGTGGCCTGGCCAGAATTCACTGCTTCCCTCGCTGTCTCAATTTTTAATTCATTCCTTTGGGATTAATCACCCCTTGTGTAAACGGCACAGCGGGGAAGAACAGGGCAGGACCTCCCTCTGCCAGGAGACGGAGATGAGGGGCACATGCGAAGGCTGGTGTAAGTGCCCGGTCACAGCGAGAGAGGAGTGGCTCTGGCTGGGGGATGGGAGGCGCGAGTGGGTGGGGGAAGTGCATCAGAAGCCGACTTTGGCACCAGGCCTTGAAGAATAAGGATTTCACAGTGGAAAATGACATGCCAGGCGTTAAGCATGAAGGAATAAAAAAAAAAAAAAAGGAGAGCCGCTCTAATTATAACTGACACACTGATTTAAACATTTATTCACTCCAACCACACAAATATACACGTGCACGTACACTTGCAGCACAAACAGCAGGGAGGGGTAGCTGTCCTGGGGACTCCACCTCTTGTCTTCTGACCAAGTCTGGTATGGAATGTGACACATTCCAGAAGCCTGTGGTCTGTGGCCAAGAGCTGGCTGGCCAGCCTTCAGGGTTTCCAAGAGGGTGTCTGATGCAGGTAAAGGTGTCCTCGATGTGGTCTAGAAAGAGCCTGGGATCCACTCCTGTTAGAGAACACAGGAGGCTGCGCTGAGTCGGGATCACATCACAGGGTCAGCTGGCTCCATGGGGACCTCTGGGGACTGGAAGAACCCACCTAGTTATCCTGAGATTGAAGTGAGGTGGCGTGGCCTTTATACTCCAGCATAGACCCATGTTCATAGCTGGTTGCCATGGGAGGGGATGTGACCTTGGGCAACACCAGCTCTGTTGCAAATTCCAAGAGGGGGCCTGGCTGAGTATCCTCAGTGCCTTTCACTGGCAGCTAGGGGACCAGACACCTCAGCGGAGATGAGGAAATTTGAGGGGTGCCTTCACAGAGTTCACTGTGGGACGGCACCACAGAATGTGCTGCTTTAGGTAAGTCTCCAGAGGGACAGAGAGGACCCACACTGGTCTTTTAGGCCATGGCAGGCTGGGAGATAATGGTTCACATGACTCCTGAGTCACCTCCAGGCACCTTTAATAACTCCCAGTCACATACATGAGCATGTACCTAGACGGTTCACTGCGTCCCTGGCTTCTGGTTCAACTCTTATTCCCCACAATGATCTTTCTCAATGAGGCTAGGCAGAAAGAATTTATCCTTAGCCTATAAGCTAATGTCTCCAAATTGTGGTATCTTACGTTGGAATGATATATACATAGCCATTTCCATGTAAATTTGTGATTCTTTTTAAAAAAAAAAAATTTTAGTTATAGTTGGACACAATATCTTTATTTTAATTATTTATTTTTTTATATGGTACTGAGGATTGAACCCAGGGCCTCGCACATGCTAGGCGAGTGCTCTACCACTGAGCCACAACCCCAGCCCAACCCTGTGATTCTTCCTGCTAGCATCAGCTATTTTTCCTACTCCACTGGTGTTAGACTTGGCCTTGAGACTCATGTTGGCCAATAGAATGTGAGTGGCTGTGGTGAGAGCTGAGGCTTTCCATGTACTTAGATGATTTGCCTTGGCCTCTTATGCTCCGGTCATCTCTCTGTGCAACCTTTACCCTACCGAACTGTTTGTCCAGATGACACTGGTATACCAGACGTGATCCAAATTTACAATTTGGCGTTGAGTCCTGCTGAGCCTTGCCAAAATCAACTAAGTGACAGCTGACTTGCAGATGTGTGAAAGAGAAAGCCAAATGTTCACTGTCATAAGTGACTGAGCTTTGGGGGCTTGTTTGTTATGCAGGAGTATCACAATGATAGCTGACTAATACATTAACCCTGGTTGTCTTCTAGAATGAATGGGAAGTTTAAACATACTCCTAGTCTCAGGTACAACACCAAGAGATTCTGATTTAACCGGGGTCTGAGTTAGAACCCAAACATCAGTATATTTTATGCTCCCCAGAGGATTATAAGATGCAGCCAGGATTGAGAACCATGGGTCAAGGCCTACCTATTTGTATTAATTAGGTTTGGGTCTTCACAAAATTATGAAATCTTTAATACACTGCCACTCTTTTCAGTGTTCTTCTGCCTTTTTACTCCAGTCCCCCTCTTCCCAATACTGCCCCTTCCTTTGTCTTTTAGCCACTCTTTTTCTCTCATTGTCCTTTATACCCTCGTGTGAATTTTGATAAAGAAGTTGCCTCCCCTGGGATTATTGGCATTCAAACTTCATCTCTATGTTGTAGAGTCAAAGACTTACCTTCCATTAAAAGATTTGTGGGCAAAACCTAGCAGAAGAACAGAAGAGTTTTCTCAAGCAGGCAAGTTCCCCCAAATAACTCCCAAATCAGAAAACCAGATCTACTAGAGGAAGAGTGGGAGGGGGACAGACTCTGAGGCTGAGGAGTAACCAGTCTGTGACTTTCAGGACAACTAGAAGATTGGGTTACTCCTGGGACTTGTTTGTAATGCACAGAACTGGGGGTGGGATCCTGCTGTACTGGTGACCCACCTGAGTCAGGATTTTCTGGAATGTTCTGGGGGGTACAACTACTATCATAGCTGGCCCCCTCCCCAGCTATTTCTCTTTCCCCCTATTGCTCCTCAGGGCCCAGATACCCCTCCTTTGAGTTCTCTAATCTCAAAGGGCTGCTCTTACCCTCTTTTGCAGGCAACAGAGCTTGATTATCTCCAACTGGGCCCAGACCTTTAAGTCACAAAAGTCCCTTTTCACGCTGACATCAGGGAGGCCCACATTGGCTTGGCAGTTCTCCACTCTTTATCCTCAAACACAGAAGGCCTATTTCATTCAGCCTGCTGGGATGTCGTGCCTCAATGGTGACTCATGCTTCCAAAGAGGACCCGAGAGTTTCCCTCATACTTCTCTAAATGAAGTAGTCGTGGAAATACGCGTTGCATGTCCTCTGACAGGACATTCGCTTACTACTTCTTCTGAAAACCAAGGTGTTAGATGAGACATTAGTGACGTTTAAGAATACAGTCACAAAACCTGTTTTCATTAGACACCTAGTATTTTCTTTGGGGATTGGTGTACATGATTGGCACTTGGGGTAGCACTGTGATGCTTAGGTCCCCTTAAGTGGAGGACTGGTTGACCCAACCACTGGGAGTGGTATTGTGCTTTGAGGGGTCAGTGTCTTAGGAATAGGGTCCCCCAGTCACACCCCTTCCTGCAGCAGCTTGTGTTCAGGGATTTATCAATGGGACAGTTGAGGGCCTGTTGATTTCAGCCCAATGGGAGAAGTAGCTGAAGGACCATTCCAGTTCCAGAACTCTCCCTGGGGACTAAGGTCCTTGCTCTTTTGCTAATAAGGCCCTGAGCCCATCGTCCTTTGATGTTTTTGTGACCAACTCCTTATCTGTCATCCTGCTCCAAGGAGGTGTTGGTCTAGTGCCAGATGAAGAAAGTCACTATGTCCTTGACCTCCTGGGATTCCTGGCTGTGCTACAATGCTCTTCAGTCCTGCTTGACATTTGAGACAACGGCTCATACAACTTGTGGCCACAGGTTTCTTATCACCAGCAAAAAAATTCCCCACTTCTTAGCAATTATCATTTCATATGAATAAATTCTGTTTTCTATCATTTGAAAGAGAGCATGTGTAATCCAAAGAATTAATTCTTGATAATGGGTGGTCTCAGAAATGACTAGATAACACACTCAGAATTATCAGATGATGAGGATAATAATAATGATCATAACAAAACAATTGCGCTCTATTTATTTTACATAGTTGTTTACCTTCCTCTTTATAGAATTTGGAGTCAGGGTTATTAGAAAACAGGAAACTTTCCTGATCTGAGCTTTGCTTCTTATATCTTCCCCTGTTAAGAAGATTCTTTCTGAGCACTGAAGTTGTCAAAAACAGGCCACAGGTGAGAATACATTAATGGGGAGCAGAGAAGACCCAGAAGTGGGTTTTGCTGAGCTCCATTACTGAATTTGTAACTAATGGATGCTTGACTTTTGACCTCCTCTTTATCTATTAATAGCATCTTTTTTTGTTTTTGTTTTTTTGATACTGGGGATTGATCCTAGGGGCGCTCAAACACTGAGCCACATCCCCAGCCCTATTTTGTATTTTATCTAGAGACAGGGTCTCACTGAGTTGCTTAGGGCCTTGCTAAATTGCTGAGGCTGGCTTTGAACTCATGGTCCTCTTGCCCCAGCCTCCCGAGCCACTGGGATTACAGGTGTGTGCCACCACACCCAGCCTGGTAATAGCATCTTGATTGTCATTGAAGAAATAAACTCTTGCCCATTTCAGTGCAGGGGGTTTACCTGGGGTAGATACCCTACTCTTAGCTCTAGGGGTGAACAGCAGATGACCCAGATTTGCATCATCGTAGAGACTAACCACATAGCAATTTGTTCACAGATAGCAATGAGACACTGGTTGAAGCTATTTGAAGAGAAATGTTCTCTTTCTGCTGTAATTTCTAAGGTGATAGAATGTAAGCCTAGAGTTGCTGATAGAAATCTTTACCACCACTTCTGAAAAGCTTTCCTGATGATGAAGTCAACACAGAAGAAGGCAGAACCAGTAAAGGGGGGGGAGGAGAGAAAGAGGGAATGAATATTAATAATGTCATGTGAACTCCTAGATCCATCTGTGCCTGAAGCCAACCATCTCTGGACATTTTAGCTACATGAACCAATAAATTCTCTCTTTTAAAATAGTTCAAATTGGGTTTCTGTGACTTTGAGCCAAAGAATACTAATTGATCCCATGACTCAGAGGCCGAGTGGGCCATCCCCATCAGGGAAAAGGTCCTTGGGGACATAATAGTGGAATAGCCCTGGTTGCTTTGATCATATATCCTGGGAGGCGGATGCCATGTGAATGAGTGAGGAGGCCTTGAGAAGCTGGTACCCTCTATGCTAACCTGTGACCTTCAATGACCCACAATTCTCAGTACTTATGTCCTTATATAATCCACTGCCATACTGATTTTGTGAGTTTATCTACAATTTGTTTTGTCCAAAGGAACATTAGCAAGCATCATGCAAGCAAAAGCTTAGAAGGCTCTTCATATGGATTCATTTCTCTTGAAATGCTTCTATTTAGTATGCAGCAGCCATGCTGTAAGGAAGCCCAAGCTAGCCATGTGAGGAGGTCACATGGAGGAGAACCACAGCAATCCTATTAACAGTCAGCAACAACCATATGACCACAAGCAAGGCCATCATAGATGTTCTAGCCTCAGTTGACCTCCAGATGACTGAAACTGTATGAGTTGATCCCAGCTAACAGGACATCTATCCAGTCAATTCACAGTCTCCTGAGAGAAATAATCAATCCTGGTTGTTTTGGGCCACTAAGTTGGGATAGTTTGTTATATGGCATTAGCTGACTAATATACCCTCCAAATTGAGTATCAGCAAGAGTATGAATGAGGCTAAGTGACAACCAGCTTTGCTTGCTATGAAAGAACTTGGCACTACCTTTTAGGACTTGTGTTTCCCTGCTGCTCAGGATTCTGGTGGCTTCTGGGGAGATACAGGGCATAGAAACATTAAAAGGTAAGACTTAGTGGTCTCAGAGAGCTTCAGTAACAAAAGTTCTCTGACTTTCCAGGGAAGAAGTGAGCAGCAGTGGTCTTCATGTACCTAGACTCAGGTGCAAGCTTGGGGGTTATTTAGAGAGCCACAGGGAAAACTCGTGGCATTCAAGGAACCTCTCAACTCATTATTTGTACTAGAGCAATGACCTCTCAAAAAGCCAAGCCAATAGTAGGGATGGGGCCTCATGACATTTTCAAAGCCATCTAAAATCTATTTGTGTGTGTATGTGTATGTGTGTGTGTGTGTGTGTGTGTGTGAGAGAGAGAGAGAGAGAGAGAGAGAGAGAGAGAGAGAGAGAGATGAATAAACGAATCAGTGAACAAGACCCCATGAGTTGAGTTGATGAGGACTGTGAAGGGAGGCCTTCGAGAATGAAAAGAAATATTTAGATTATTACATTTATCAGTTTAATAAGATCAATTTCTAAGAGTGTTGACCATGTTCTAAACACTGTGCTAAGTGCTTTTCATGATTCATCTCATTCAATTCTCATTATGATTCTTATGAGCAAGATCCTGGGATCACCCATGTTAGATAGGTAAGTCAATTTGAGAATAAGTCAGAGCCAGGAGCAATGGTGCACACCTGTAATCCCAGCAGCTCTGGAGGCTGTGGCAGCAGGATGGCAAGTTCGAGGCCAGCCTCAGCAACTTAGGCCCTAAGCAACTTACTGAGATCCTGTTTCTAAATAAAATAGAAAAAAAAGCCGGGGATGTGGCTCAATGGTTAAGCACCACTGGGTTCACCCTGGTACCACAAAAAAACCAAACCAAAACAAAGCAAAACAAAAGGAGTGACTCAGGTTGGGTTTCCTAGAAGTGGACCTTGAGCCGAGATTTGAGTGTAAGTGGTAAATGAAAGGTGTTGATTTCAGAAAGCAGTGGATAGCGGGGAGGGAAAGGGAGAGTGAGCAACTGGGACTCAATGTTATGGGGAAACCTCATGAGAGCATGTGGAACTCTCTCTGAGGTTTCCCAGAGTCATCTCACCCACTGGTGAGAGAGTTGGGGTATTTATCCTCCGATTCCTCCTCAGAGCCTCAGTTTTCCTGGCACTTTGGTTAGCACTCTGGAAAGTGGTATTTGCTCCTGCAGCCTGAGAAAGGCTTCAGACTTTCTGCCCTTCTACTACAAAGCTTCCACCTTGCATGAGAATAGTGAGCCCTGGTCCCACAAGCCAGGTTCTAGTAGCATCTGCTACACTGTACTGGCTGGGGGTCATCTCAAGGGTTAAGTGGTAGAGCTGCAATTTGAACCCAGTCTGCTTGACTCCAAGCGAGTGCCTTTGGGGGTGCCTTTGACCTCTGGGTTCTTCAGCTTCATTGTTAGTGGAAAGAGCAGATGTACAGACAGCTCTTTTTTGGATCCCCCATGAGAAAGCACACTGGGCCTCTCGAGGCCCTGTGCAGTTGCTCACTTTGGAGAGCCTGGTGAGGTTTGCAGCAAACCAAAGTGCAAATACAGCCTGGCACATCCAGTGTGCAATCCCAGCAGCCACACTGCCCCCAGTCGGGTCTCCAGCATCTGCCCCAAGACACTGTGTTGGCTTTAGAGGGGGATGGCATGGAGAGCAGATACAGCCATTGAAGAAAGAGGGCAGGAGGCAGGACTCTGCCATTTGCTGGGGGAAAGCGGGCCTCAGGAAAACACAAACCGGTTGGAGGCAGAGATTAACCTCGCTCCTCTGGAGAGAGGCTTTCCAATCTGGCCTCAGGCTATAAGCGATTGGAACCTGCCTTGGAGCTCTAGGCCCCCAGTGGGCTGAGCAGTGGCAGGAAACTTGAGAGAGGCAGCCTCAGGGATTCTGGGGGTCTGAGGAGTGGTAGAATCTCCAGGCTGGCAGGGCCCCTGGAGAGCTGTGACCCAACCTATATTCCCAGAGGGAAACTGAGACTCAGCTACCTGGCCCACAGCTGCTTAGTAGCCAGGGCTGTGTTAGGGTTTGGATAGGAGGTGTCCTGCAAAAGTTCCTGATTATGCAGGAATCTTCTGAGGTGAAATGACTACATTATGAGAGCTGTGATGAATCAGTCCATCCTAGTCTGAATGGGCGGTAGCTGTAGGCAGGTGGGGTGTGGCTGGCTGAGGGGGGTCACTGGGGGAATGTCATGGAAGGGTGCATCTACCTTGTAACTCCATTTCCCCTGTCACTTTCTCTCTTTCCTGACCTTGCCAGGAGCTGAGCAGCTTTCCTCTGCTGGGTCTCTCTCCCATAATGCTCTGCCTTACCTTAGGCCTAGAAAAAAGAGGTCTATGGTCTGAGACCTCTGAAACCCTGAACCCTAAATAACCTTTTTCTCCTTTAAGTCGTTCTTATGAGGTATTTGGGTCACAGCGATGAATAAGCTGACTAAAACAAGCAGGGATTCAAAACTGGTGGCTGAGAGGGACTGGCTTTTCTCCCCTTTTACCCATAATCAGTATTCCCCCCCCCCCCCCCGCATCCCTCCTACCTGGGCCAAGTCCTTCACTTCCATAGTGGATGAATTTTGAAGCAGACAGGAAATGCCTCACCCATGTTTCTGGAAATATATATTCTTTGAACCAGTCTCATGAGTATGATGAAGAAGGAGAGAGAGCAGATCTAATCTATCGGCGTGTTGTTCTAATTACCAGATTGATTTACCAGAGAAATCTCCCTAGGAATTTGACTTCCTGGCAAGGTCTTTGCAAGCTCTAAATTTGTGCTCTGAAAAAAAGACCCACGACAGATTTGGGGGGAACTGGGTCCCTCTAATCAGGGCCCAGAGCTTGTTTTCTAATGGAATCTGAATAGAATTTAACACACAGACATTCCGTGCAGAGTGCATTCATATTTTTAATTAACAAATTAGGAACTATTTTGCTCCCCTTTGAACGGCAGTCATGTGGGCCTGGTTTCTTTTCGGCCAATTTAGTCAACTCGGATGATTTTAATTACAACAGTCACAAGCACCAGAAATTCCTGCGTCTGACAGATTTGTGACCTGGTCCATTGACTCTCATTTAAAAGCAAGGTCTCCATGAACAGGGAGCTCGGAGGGTGCTGGAGGGTGCTGGTAGGCGACAGGGAGAGGGGGTTGGGCACTGCACCCTTGAGCACAGGCAGAGAACAGGTTCATTTTCCATTTTGAGACCCATTAGTCTTGATTACCAGGCGGCTTGTTCTCTCTGGCTTTGCCTTCACATTTTTAAGAAACATCAGCCTCCATGGAAGTGCTCTTGAAGAGTGTGGACAAGTAGGAAGTAGTCCTAGAACTTTTCCTTAAAAACTTGACCTTACTCCCATGTTTCTTAAACTTTAACATGTGTAGGAATCCCCTGGGGATGTTTCATATATATATATATATATATATATATATATATATATATATGTTGTAGTTGGACACAATACCTTTATTTTATTTATTGTTATGTGGTGCTGAGGATCGAACCCAGGGCCTCGCATGTGCTAGGTGAGCGCTCTACCACTGAGCCACAACCCCAGCCCCTCCTGAGGATATTTATTACACAAAGATTTTGATTTAGTTGGTCTGGGGTGAGACCTAAGCTTCTGCATTTTCAGCAAGCATGCCTGTGCTGCTGGTCCGTGGAGCACACTTTGAGGAGCAAGTCTTTGGCTAATTTATCTATTTCTGGAGGGCTTCAGGGTTGGTGAGTAGGCTTGAGTGTGGGAAGGCAGATGGGAGGGAGAGTCCTTGGTTCAGTGGAAGTATTTCCTTGGGATGTCGGAGCACCAGGGACACTCCACTCCTGACATGCTCTGCTTTTCTTTCGACACATTCCTATCCAAGAAGTGGGGCTGAGCCCTTGAAGCATCTTCAGTGGCCTCGGCTGACCTGTTATGGACATATGACCGATGAATGGTGTCTTTGAGCTGAAGGTCTTGGGGAGGTCAGAAGCTTTGTGGGGGGTGATGGAGCCAGCAAACCACATGGAAGGCAGAGAGAGTCCGTTCTGGAAACAAATCTGTCCCCCAGCCCTCGCTGTGAAGGCAGAATGGATGCTGAATTAGCAAAGCTGAGAGAACGCGGGAACACAATGTTCCCTGAGAGGTTGCAATCAAAAGGGTCCCAGCCCCCCACCCCCTGCTGAGAATTCTGTGAATTTATGATGTGTTGACAGTTTGAGCCCTCGAACATAGCAGTCTGATGGGCTACAATTAGGAGAGCGTGCTAAGCCCCTCCCTGTTCCTCTATCATGCATTCATGGAATTGATGTGGTCTCAGCAAACTGAGCGGCATGCACATTTGGGGCAAGAATTTCAGCACTATGATGTAATCTTCCCCAGAGAGGTGGCCACGAGAGCAGGAAAAGAATAATAGTAAAGATAAAGTACAAATCCCAAGCTTACTTGGATCTGGATTCAAAACAAACACACTGTGTGTTGTAATTATTTTTAGGACGCTTTGGAGACGATTGGAAATTGGAACACTATGTATTTGATGACATCAAGGAATTTTTGGTAAGTTTGGGGTGTAAGAATGGTGTCATGGTTATGATAAACAGACAGTGCTTATCTTTAGCAAAGTGTATTGAATATGTATGGATGAAATGATCAGATGTCTGGGATTTGCTTTAAAATAATACAGGGATAGAAGAAGTAAGTGAGAATATGACAGACTGATAATGTATTGGCAGTTGTTACAATTGTGTGATGAGCAATAGGGAGTTTATTATATAGTTCTATCTATTTTTTCTATGTTTCAAGTTCTAACCTGTTTCTACCTGTGACTCGTAGACCAATTGCCCCAAACAGACCAGGCACTTGACTTTGAGAGTGTCACAGGTGAAATTCTGAGTTAGAAAGATGAGTTGAACCATGTCTATTATAACACAATGCCTTTATTTTTTTTTATGTGGTGCTGAGAATCAAACCCAGGTCCCACCAGTGCTAGGAGAGCGCTCTACCACTGAGCCACAATCCCAGCTCCAACCATGTCTATTATAAACAAAGCTAGCCAAGGTAAAAATTATTATTTAGCTTCAAACTGAGTTGTCCAGGGAATAGTGAACAGAGAAATAATCTTGTGACCAAGTGAGTGAGTTAGAACTGGATGGAATAGGTGGGCTCACAGGTAGGGGTTTCAGTAATTTTTGCAGAGGATCACCAAAGTTTCCAACAATGGCTTTGGCAGGAAAAGTCAACCTGATTTGGCTTGAATTATAACAGTTGGATTTTATTTACTATGGATCCAGTGCTGTGCTACCTATCGCTTTGTGTGACTAGTACCTCATAAATGGGGATCGGTTTTGTTCCCGTTTTTCAGATGAGGAAGCATCTGCACCCCTGAATAAATGCTCCCAGAAGTTTTCTTATTTATTAAGAGATTGCTTTTACAAGGTGGGAAGGGGGTTATGATTGAGGGAGCAGGAACTTTAACCTGGAATTGGTGGGCTAAAATAGGAAAAAAATAATTAATAATCCCTTTGCACTTTATCTTGACAGGCTCATCCTTGAACTTGACATGTTAGGATTATAGTCTTTATCGTAAGTCTTTTTTCTCTGCACAGTAGCACCTCACCTGTCCCAGGAGTCTGAATACTGGAGATTGCAGGCTTTCCCATCTGCACCTGTCCTGTCCAAATCTCTGAATTTGAATACTGAGGACCTTCACTTTGAATTTCTCTTAATCAATATCATGTGCACTGATGATAAGTCTTCATTATGGGGACTTCCTTGATGTTGGTAGGTATTTAAAATTAGACAGACATTGGCTCAGGCCATTTCCCCTATATACGGCTGTTGGGAGCTTAAATTGATTCAACTCACTTGAAAGGCAGTGTAGTGATATCTGCTAATGCTAACACTAAGTTCACCCAAGGAATCAACAATTCCACTTATAGGTGTGTCACAGGATGTTCATGATGGCTGCTTCAGTCATAATAGCCTCAAACTGGAAGCAATCCCCACATCCATCAATATGAGGATAGAGAAATAAACTGGAATATGCCACAGCAACCAAAAGAAATAATCATGGATGACTGTCATAGGAAAAAGGTTGAGTGCCGGGCACGGTGGCACACACCTGTAATCCCTGCCACTGGGGAGGCTGAGACAGGAGGATTGTGAGTTCAAAGCCAGACTCAGCAACTTAGTGAGGCCTTAAGCAACTTGGTGAGACCCTGTCTCAAAATAAAATAGGACTGGGGATATGGCTCAGTGGTTTAAAGCCCCTGGGTTTAATACCCAGTAACAGAAAAACAAATTGAGCAAGGAAGCCAGACATGAGAGTAGACATTGATATGAAATTCAAAAAATAGGTAAACTTTACCTCTAGTGAAAATAATCAAAACAATGGTTGCCTGTAGAGGGTAATTGATTGAGGTTGGGTGTGAGGGAGTTTTCTGAGCTGCTAGTGATGCTGTATCTCTTCATTCTTACCTTAAAAAAAAAGTTATTACTTTTATCTCTTTTCCATTTGGGGAGAGTATGTAAATGATCTCTCCAAAAGCTCAAGGTTCTCACTTGCAAAAACAGCATCCACTGTAAACAGCTTAGGCAGAAAGAGATTTATTAAACAATATTAATTAAATAGCTAGTGAACTCCAGGGAGGGCCAAAGATTTGGTCTTAGTTGCTTCAGAGCCAGAACAACATATCTAAGACAACTCAGTGGGAAACACTCCATTGTAACAAGTGCATGTTCTCCCTGAAACAACCCTGATCTCTTGGCCTAAAGCTCAGCACCATTGATTCTCAGCCACTGGCACCCAAAGCTCAATCTTGGCTGTCTCAAAGCAAATGCCTCTGCCACTAATGTCTTTGCACAAGTTTGATGCTTCTCATGGCTCTCCAGGGCATCCAGATCCAACAGAGTATGGCTGATTGGTGAAATGAAGGTCATGTGCCTGACCCTGATTATAGAGGATTTTGGGAATTGTAGTTTGTGGCTTGCAATCCCTTTTTCACAAGGAACTGGATAGTCAGCAGTAGGGAAGTGGTACAGCAAAGTCCTTGTCCCTAGTGAGGAGGCTGGATGCCCATTTTCCATGGGTCTCTTTGGCATTTAGCCCTGGCTGACTCTCCCCCATGCCCTGAAGCAGGCCAGCAATTCATGTTGGCTGCACATGAATTCCCTCACATGGTTGACTGAGAAGACTAAGTCACTGATTTGGAAAACACAGTAAAACCACAGGCCAAATTTTACCCACAAGAGAAAAATAAGAATAACTCCCTGGACACCTCAGGGATTTTCTGCAAGTATGCTCTTCTGTGATTTCCTGAAAAATTCAGAGACTTTTGACTTAGAAATTGTATTTGACAATTGCAGCTGATTTTCACCAATGTGGCAAGATGGATACATTTTTATTCATTAACATGCTTCTTAGGGAGTGGACTCTATTTGTGGGAGTGATTGGTGAGTTTCATAGAAACCTTGGTACCTTTATTTAAAAAAAAAAAAAAAAACCTCCTTTGTTATCATGTTGTTGTACAGTTGGTTTGGGGAGGTAGTGGCATGGAGGACCTATAAAACAATATATTAAGAGTATCAGAATCCCTATTAGGCTGACCTTCTTATAAGATATCTCCAAGTGCATTTATTTCTCCTCCATGCAGATTTTTAAGAGGCCCTCACTTTTGACATTTTGTTCAAGACTTACCAAATTTACTCCCCATGGTAAGGCGGAGAATGGAGGGCTCTGCAGAAATAGTTGTTTCTAGAAAACTGATACTCTCCCAGGGTGATGTAAGAATGTTTTGGGCTGCAAGTAACAGAATAGCAAACAAAATCTGATTCAAATAATGAGAACACCTAGCAAGAAATTTGGCTGCATGGTTGATTAATTCAACCTTTTAGACAGGCCACTAAAAGTAGAAGATCTTCCCATCCTTTTCCTTTTTTCTCAGAATATTGTTTTTTAATCTTTGTTGTGTTTCCTCATGATCAGAAAATGACTTGCATGGTTCCAGGAATCGTATCCTCACCCAGTCATGTCCAAAGCAGGGCATAAAGCAAAGTTTCTACTTACATACCCTTTTCAATCAGAGGATTTTCCCCCAGAAGCTCCACAGAAGCCTCTTCCTCAGATCCCACAAAGTTATATGTGCAGGGTCTAGATACAAGACTGGGAAAGTGAATATCTGGTAGTTTTAGTCTTTGGAGGGTCAGTGGAATCTGACAGGAAGAAAAGAAGTGGAAGAAAAGGGCCACAGTACAGGCAACCAACAGTGTCTGCCATAGCTACTTCTTTAATCAGAAATGAAAAGTTTTCAACAGATTTTGGTGGTGCGTTTCCCTGTCTGTTGAACAGAGACATTGAACCAACCTCCTTTTTACATGTGTATGTTCAGCATAGAGCAGAGCAAAGAGAACCACCAACACATGAATTTGTGCCCTACTGCTCATCGGCTGTGAATTCTCTGATAAGCCACAAATGAAGACCTTCCCAGAACCAGCCTTTAGCATCCATTGCACTATCAAAGTTTGACAGCTATGTGTCTGCTTTTAGGGTTCATTTGTTCCATCTCTTGATATTCTTATACCAACTACCACATCTTCTGTTGTTAGTACATTTGTCTTTACCTCCTTCTACTTATTTATTTCTAATTCTGTTCTGGGCTGATCGATCAGATCGCCAACTCTGTTAGAAATTTCTGTTGAAGGGGAAAAAAAGAAATCTGTTGAATATGAGCCAATGAGCTGTGAATGAGGGGCTAGAAAGCACTAGTATGGTATCTACAGCATTAGTATGGTGTTTATAGTGGCTCAGAGAGTCTGAGACTTATATACTGGGGATTGAATCCAGGAGTGCTTAACCACAGAGCCACATCCCCAGCCCTTTCTATTTTTTTTAAAAAAAATTGAAACAGGATCTCTCTAAGTGGCTTAAGGTCTTGGTAAGTTGTTGAGGCTGGCTTTGAATTTGTGATTCTCCTGCCTTAGCCTCCTGATTTACTGGGATTGCAGGTATGTACCACTGTGCCTGGCAATTAACTGATATTATAAGAGTTATTTTGTTTTGGAAAAAAAATCAAGCTTACAGAGAAGTTACCAAATCAGTGTATATATTCGTATGTATTCAAGTCACTAAGTTAAACGGTTCTTAATATTTTACCATGTTTTCTTTTCTCTTTCTCTCTGTGTGTGTATACACATGCACATACATGCATGTTATTGTTATTATAGGTTGTGTATCCCTTATCCAAAATGCTTGGGACTAGAAATGTTTCAGATTTTAGATTTTTAAAAATTTTTGTCTATTTGCATGTACATAAAGAGAGATCTTTTGGATGGAACCCAAGTCTAAGTATAAAATTCATTTATGTTTCATATATACCATATACATGTAGTCTGAAGGTAATTTCACACATTTTTAGTGCACTTTTGTTTTGTCTATGACCCATCACATGAAGTCAAGTGTGAGCTTCTCCATTTGTGCTATTGTGTTAGTGAGATTTTGGATCATTTTGAATTTTGGATTTTTGGATTAGGAATACTCAACCAGTATTCTTGCTATTATTAATATTGTAATTATTTTTTTGGCTGAATCATATGAGAGTAGGTTGCAGGCATCATAACATTTTAGTTCTAAGTGCTTTTGCATGTACCTCTTAGGAACATGCACATTCTTCTATGTAACCACAGTACAATGACCAAATTGACCAAATTTGACATTGACGCAATACTCTTGTCTACTATTTAGATCTTATTCAAATATCACCATTTGCCCCAATAACACGTTTTAGACCATCAATTTTTTTGATGCAGTCTCCAAATGAAGATCATGCGTTGAATTTAATCAGAGGCCTTTTAAAGCCACTACTGAGTTGAGCTCTGTATTCGGAGAACTGAGGGTGCCAGAAGATTCACCTCTGGATAATTAGTGCCTCTCCGAGTTGACAGCCACAGAGGACTTTCAACTTTTCAAAAAACTTTTTTTCCCTCTGCTTTCATCTCACTTGATCCTTACAACAGCCCTGTGAGGGAAGCAGGGCACAGGTTAGCATCTCCATTTTATGGATGAGGAAACAGCACCAGAGGGTCATGCAGCAGGTTCGAGCCAAGAGGTCTGTGTCAGGGCTCTGGCTTTGCACTAAATCCCTGGACCTTTCTTTCACTCCCCAGCAGATCAACGGCAGACAAAGGCTTAGCCAGGCCTCCTGCCCACTGGGCTTTGGCCCTGTCTCTAAGGACACCACCTGTCTCCCAGTTGGCAGTTGTCACTCTGGTGCCAGCAACTAGGGAAGCAGATGTCTAGAAGGAAGTGAAGGTCGCAAGACAGAAGCAACTGGGGAAGAGCCCCTCTTTGGTCTCAGCCCTAGCTCAGGGACAAGTTTCTCCATCTCTTGTAGGAGAAGAGACTGGCCCAAGGACTTTCCTGGTCCCTTCCTGCCCTATGAATCTAAAATGATGTGGCTGCACCTCCACCCTTAGAGATTTTTGGTTCTTAACCCTTTAGCATACATGTGTACTTTGAGCTGCCAGGACCTGTGCATCTCTTTTTCTGTACCTGCATGAACATGCACATTCACACACAGATGCACAGAAGTATACCCAACCCTCCCCCGAGATGCCCCTCCCTAGGAGCAAGCCTCAGCCCATGTGCTCAATGGTCCATAAATACCCTAGCTTCCTCCCCCCCCCCCCCCCCCCGTGGGCTGTGACATGCATGTTCATAGTGTGGTTTCTGGACTGGTGCCAGCCTGAGAACTGTTTGCTATTGGTTTACAAAAAGTACAGAAATCGGAGAGGAAGCATCTGGGGGACTTCTATAGCAAGTTCATATCAAAATGATGTATCTCTTGAACATCATCATTATCATCATAAATTGGAGCTTATACTTTGTTTTGTTCTTTCATTTTCCTAGTAATTCATTTTTGTTGTATGTTCCAAAGTATCCAGAGATAGAGATAAAGGCATTGGTGATCCAAGATGGCTTGGAAATTAAAAACACAACAACGCTAAGTCTTCACTGTTTCCCAACGGGATTAAGTTCCAGTTACCCACCATTTGCTCAATAATGCATGCTTCATTGAGCATATGTTTTCAATGTTTCCTCTCAAAATTCATGTGTTGGAAACAATCCCCAAAGTCTTAAGTTAATTGTATTTGAGTGAGGTCTTTTAGAGGTAATAAAGATTAGGTGAAGTCATGAACATGGGGCTCCCTGATGGTTCTAATGGCTTTATAAGAAGAGAGAGAGAGACCCAAGATAGCACTTAGCTTAGGGCCTTGGTAGCACTTGTGCTTGTTTTGTTTTGCAATGTAGTGCCTCTGCCATATTATGATGCAGCATGAAGGCCCTCACCAGATGCTGACCAGATACTGGCACCATGCTCTTGGATGCCCTAGCCTCCAGAACCATGAGCCAAATACACTTGTATTCTTTATAAATTATCTAGTCTCAGGTATTTTGTTATAGTAACAGAAAAATGGACTAAGACAATGACTTATCTTTGTTTCCCTGTTTTACTCCTTCACTCCTCTACCAGTGCTTCTTGGTATATGCCCTAAATACACTTTGTATACTCAAATTCTCATCTCAAAATCTGCTTCTGGGGGAACCTAGCCTCAGACAATGACTTATGATTTTTTCCAATGAATTCCAGAAACCAGTTACATTCTGTGCTTTTTAAGAGTATTTACTTTGGAAATGGGATGCCTAAAGCTTCTACCTGGAAGTACTTTTCTAAAATATCACAAGACTTTGACAGCATTTAGAGTAATTCAAGAGGCACTTGATTTATTCTGCCCATGTTTTAATTCATCTAAAAATAATTATGAATAAAACCTCCTGGAATGTCATACCCAGCTGCGTGTTAATTTCACACAAACATCAAACTGACCACTGCCTTCTTCTCCCTTTACTCTGTGCAAGCCTCACATTTACCCCCTTGACCCTAGAGGTCTCGGGATTCTAGGGGACAGACACCACGGCTATGGAGCAGGATCCTATTCAGTCTCAGAGTCTTGAAAATACATGGGAATTCAAGGGAGCCGATCGCAAATCAAAGTAAAGAGCCATAGTCTTGGCTTTGTTCCCTGTCTGCTGTTTGTATATTTTATATTATGCATGGGCCGGGGGCGCCCACGGCGGGGCCTACTGGTTATAACCACAATCAATCAATCCCAACCTATTTTCAGGACCTGCCAACCATCAGGACAACTTCCAGAACTATTGGAGCCCTCTTTTCATTATTTAAAGACTGATGAAAGGAGGCAAAAATATTTAATGAAAGGGTCAGGCTGACCAAATGACAAGGCAGCTCAGGGCTTGAGGCTCAGGCTGGCTTAAAGGCATTAGCACCTTGGTTTCTGAGGCAAGGTAGCCAGACTGAGCATCTGGGCTTCCGTTCGCCCCAGGAATTGGGATGGGGTGGTGCTGGGCTAGTCTCATAGCCCTAGTTTAATGCAGAAGTACCCAGGGGGCCAATGAGATGCCGCTTTCTCTACTATCTTTGAAGTCTCAAACTTTGTCCTTAGCTATGATGCAATGGTCAAGAATCCCCAATATTATGAAAGGTGGCCTAGGGAAATGCTAGTGACTGCAGAGGACAAAGCACAGCAACATAATTAGGAAAGGAGGAGAATCCAAGCAAAAGCTCTTATGGCTACCCCTTTGTCATGCGCATCTGAGCAACCAAAATGGCTACCCTGCTGCTTATGTAGGCAAACCTGGTCAGTACTCCACCAGATGCCCCGAGGCTGCCATGCTAGCTAAAATCCAGGACAGTCAGTTACATTTGAATTTTTAATAAACACATAAGTTTTAAAAGTATAATGTATAACTAAGAAGAACCAATAAAAAATAACAAAGAAAGTATAAATATGTCCCAAAGAGCACACGGCGGTATACTTATGCCAAAAAAACAATGTGTTGTTTCTCTGAGATTTGGAAGTTATTAGTCATCTGGGATTTTTGTTTGCTAACTCTGGCGACCCCACGTTGGAACCTCGTGGCCCTTGCCATTTTTGCCTGCCCTTCCATGCAGCTTTGGGGTGGCTTTTCCTGTGAGTCTTCCTTTGCAGACTTGCTGTTGGGTTGCTGGAGGCCCTGTGAGTTTGTCTCCCCAGTCCAGATGCAGGGTGGTTCTAAGCTGGTCACCAATAACTGATGGGGACAGGAATATGAAAGCCTGGCACTCTCGCCTTGCTCTGGCAAGATCAGGATGACAAAGTGGGCCTGACGTTGCACACTCAAATGGCTTCATCCCCTCTCCTGTTCTGCTCCTTCCATCCCTTACCAGATTCCTCCAGGAGCACTTCCTGCAGAAACCACTTGCCCAGAATCTACAGCTCAAGGGTGGCTTCTGGGGATGCAGGAGAGCTCAGTAAACAAAAGATCTTCAGGGGCCAGGGGCTTATAGAGAGTTCTGGAGGGCTAAGGGAACAGCAAAGGGGAGACCTCCTAGGGAGAAAGTCCCTGCTCCCAGTACCTAGCTCATGCCAAAGAGGGAAGTGGGGAAATGAAGCCACCCGACTCCCTCCCGTCTTGGCTGCAGATAGAAGTCAGCCAGCCAGGCGGCCTCTAGAGAGGGGCCTGGATTCTTGCATCCTGGCTGGGAACCCAGTATCGTAAAACTGGTGCTTCAGTGCTCAAACTCCCGTGGGGGCCTCTCAGCCAGACACAGGCCCTCACTCTCTTGTCTGCTCGCCTCACTTTTGCCACTGGTGAGATGTGCATGAACTCAGCACGCTGCCTGGCAAGTGCACACCACTCAGGATATGTTGGGAGAATGGATGACAAAATGGAATCACTCCATCGCCCTGCAGCCCGTGCTCTGTGCTTCCCCAAAGCCTCCCCAGTTGGATCCAGTCTCTTTAACTTGCTGCAAATGCACCAAGCTGTATGCTATCGAAGGAGCTTTTCAATTCTGTCAAACTGGGGCAGAGGACACACAGTGCCTTGCATGGTGACAGATGAGCGCAGGTAGGTAGCCCATCGGTTAAAAAAAGGAAAGATCCTTCTCCCTTTTGGCTGCACGTTGGAATCACTTTGGAGAGCTTTAAACAATTCTGATGTTCGGCTCTCACCCCCAGAGGGTCTGTTGTAGTTAGTCAGGGTGCAGTCTGGGCATCGGGATTTTTAAAAAACCTTTCAAGAAATTCTATTATGCAGTTAAGAATTGACAATCATTGGACTAGAAGGTTCTAGGCCTGGATGGAAAAATCTCAGTGCACCTACAGTAATATGGGGGTTGGAAAAGGTCAAGACATTCTGTCAATTGGGCTCCATCATTTCAAATTCTGGTTTTTTTTTTTTTTTTTTTTCATTTTAAGAAATGGTTCCTCACTTGAAGGAAACTGCTCTAGTTCTGTAATGGTTCTCAAACTCAGGTGGTCATCAGGATCACCCACAGTGTTTGGGAAAACACAGGTGATTGCCCCCACCAGACCCAAAGTTTCTGATTTAGCAGGTTTGGGGAGAAGCCCAATAATTTGCATTTCTAAGAAGCTCCAGGTGAGGTAGAAGCAGCTGGATTGGGGTGCATGCTTTGAAAAGTACTGGGTTACCACAGGTTTCATCTATAGTTTTGAATGGAATATTCCTCAACAAATTGTGAATTTAAAATATATATATATATGTTGGTACCAGGGATGGAACTCAGGAGTACTTGCCCACTGAGCCTCATCCCCAGCCCTATTTTGTAGTTTATTTAGAGATAGAGTCTCACTGAGTTGCTTAGAGCCTCACTTTTTGCTGAAGCTGGTTTTGAACACGCGATCTTCCCATCTCAGTTTCCTGATCCGCTGGGATTACAGGTGTGCACCACCACACTCGGCTAAATATTTTTATTATTGTTATAATTGTTCAGTTTTATTATCAGTTCTTGTTGTCAATCTCTTATGTGCCTAATTTGTAAATTAAGTTTGTCATAAGTCTGTATGTACAGGAAAAAGCATAGTTAATATGGAGCTTGGTACTACTTGCAGTCTCAGGCATCCACAGAATGTCTTAGAACATATCTGGGGACCACTGCAGTGTTAACTATATTTGGAGCTGAGCTGGCTGTCTGAAGGAAGAGTGTTACATTCATTCATTCATTCATTCATTCATTCTCTATTGGTCTATCCCTCAAAAGTGTTAGAGACTGTGTATTAGTTTTTTTTTTTTTTTTTTTCTGTAATCATGCCTTGTAATAAACAACTCTCAGATCTTTCACTCATTCATCCTCCATTGATTTGGGCCTCAAAACTGGTACTTAGGGACTCAGGATATTATGGGAGAATGGATGACTAAAAGAAGTGATTCCAGGCCCTTCTCCAGCCTCTCTGGTTCTGTGTATTAGTCAGGTTTTTTTTTTCCTATAATCATGCTGTGTGACAAACAGTTCTCTAATTTTGGCAAACTTACAACTGCAAACATTGATTTCATACTTGCAGACCTGCAGGTTGACTACAATTCAAGCTGTACTAGATTCTGAATCCAGGCTTCTGTGTGGATTCATGTTTGTCCCACATGGATTCAATCCAAGACCAGCCCAGGCTAAAATAATAATGGCTGCCTGGTACATGCTCTTTTTATAACAAAAGGCTGAATCTTCAAGAGGGCTGGCATATACTTAAAACTTTAACTTCTGTCATTGACCAAGGCAATTTCCATGGCCAAGCTTAAAGTCAGAGGATGGTGAGATATATTTTGACCACAGTAAGCAGTGTCAGTGACAAACAGTAAAGAATGATGGACAAATAATACCATGTATCACAACTTGTTCATTGTCAGGCCCCATGTGAAATTCTGAAGAGACCCAGAAAGATAGAACAGATTCTCAGTCTCTGAGAAACATAGATGGTTATGAAAGACACAGGAACAAAGGTTCAAGAAAGTACTAGAAATGAACAAAGAGCCATAGAAACATGGAGGTGGGAATGGCCCTCATTGTTGGGGTGCCTGCCCCCCTATACTGTGCAATGAAGCTGGGCCTGGGTTGTAGTTCTGGAAGCCAGGACTGCATGTGGGAGTAGCAGAACTGGTCCACAGCTGGAGGGTATGGAGAAAAGGGGAATTGAATCTGCCTGGGATCAGGGGACAAGTTCCTTCTAGAAAGTTCCAAGTGTGTGGTTTGAGGCATAGAACAACTGAGAAGGAGAATTGGCTTTTTAATCAAAGGGCTAGCACAAAACAAAAACAAAACCAAGAAATGTGAATGAGTCATGGGGCAAGTGAAGCCCAATTTGAGGAGGCAAGGGATTCTGGAGGGGAGGGCTGTCTGATGGGTTGCCTACTGCAATGTCCTATAGGCAGCAAACGTACTGTGAAAGCCATCCAGTTGGAAGCCAGGAAAAGGAAAGTGAATATGGGCATCTTTCCCCAAAGAGAGGGCATTTCAACTGGGGCATAACCAGTGAATAGGAGTTTGTTAGCAGATGGAGGTTACATCGTGGGAAAGGAAGTATCAATTGTTTGGGTGGCAATTCCAGGAGCACATAGACTCTTTCCTTTTCCGTAAAGTTTCTACAGTTCTTATCTTTGTTCCAATCCACTCTTCACCAATGCCTGTCCCTACCCGCCCAACTGGCAGTCTGCCTGCTGCCCTAGACTGCCCTGCTGCCCACAGCTGTCTCTGTGTTTCCAGGTCACTGGGGTTTTATTGCCTCTGAGGTTCGAGGAGTTTTCTCCCCTCAAGTAATTACCACTGAAATTATGTGGTTTGATCTTGGATTGATTCCAAAACTCAGAGACTCCCAAACAGTGTAACTTAGACTTAGTGAGTTTTCTGAGGACTGGGGCCAATATCCCCAATGCTGGGCTCAAACACACAATATGCCAGGACCCTCGGTCTTCAGCTGCTGTCCCTGTAGGAGTGAGAGTGAGCCCTGCCTCCTGGGAGTCCTCTTTTTGCTCCCAGAGGCTAGGTCAAGTTTTGGTGGTGCCCTTTTTTTTGGAAGAGGCACAGTAAATCCTTCATAATGGTACAATGAAATACTCTGAGGTCTTGAAGTCATCTAGCAAGGGATCTAGAGACCTGATGAAAATTTGATTTCTGGGAGTCTGCCATGACATCCCTAAGCCTCTGAGTTGGGTGAATTCATGAGACAAGCAAGACCTCAATGCCATGAAGAAAGGCATTCAGAATCCAAGGAGAAGCTAGCTCGAAGGCATGGAGCAGTAAACACATCCAGAGTGTTGGGACAGCAGGCTTAGTTAGATGATTTGGGCTGAGCCAAGCCAGAAGCCTAGAGAACTGAAGCTGCCAGGAAAGGGGCAGCTGATGACGAACAGCATTTTGCTCTATTTTGTAGGTGGCAGTGACCATAAAAGCCATTTAAAGGGGGAATTGGCCTCTTGCAAATTTATCAAGTTTACACTGAAAAAAAAAATCCTGTTGAAGATGGAGGAGACTGGAGAAAGATTTGAGAGAACCCTGGTTCCGACTCTTCTCGTTGAAAACCTGAGAAGAGAAGATTCGAGAACACCCTTTAGTTTTTTTCAACAGGGATTACAAAGTCAACCCCCTAAAAGGACAGAGCAGGGGTGTCAGTAACTGAACAGGCTGGTTTTTCTTTTCTTTTCCTTCGCTTTCCATAATGGCAACCTAGGCTTTGTTGTGTTTTGTGCACAAACACTTTGCATAGTAATTATGTAAGAAGAGTCTGTACTTCCATGAAGGTACACGTTCACACCCATTTGCCTTTAAAGACATAGCCCTTTTTTTTTTACACCTTTAATAGAGACATGAGTATATGAAATATCTCACTCTCCTCTTAATAGTACACATCAGACCCATGCAATGAAAATAAAATGATTTTTGACAATTGATGGCTGGCCTTAATGGCAGAAAGTTATAGGAAACACTGGGGTTGTGGAAAGCTGGATGGGTAGGTCCAGACCCAAAAACGACCACTGCTTCTTTGCCATAGCAGGTGAGGCCTGAGTTTCTAATTGATGAAAGAATTAGAAACCATATTTTAATATAAAATATTTCCATTTTGAAGACATTTGATGTCTTTGATGCTTTGAACATGTACCCTAAAATTCATGTAAGGGAATTTGGTTGCCATTGTGACAGTAAAGAGAGTGGCAAATCTCAAGAAAATTCCTATGTTGATGGTATTTGAAGGTGGAACTTTGGGGAAGTACTTAGGATTGGAGGTTGTCATGAGGATAAGGTCGCTGTGATGTGATGGCATTAGTAGCTTTATAAGAAGAAGAGATACCTGAGCTGCTCTGTCTCACCATGTGATGCTTCCACCATGTTGTGATGCAGAAAGAAAGCCCTCACCAGATACTGAGTGGGTGCCGGTGTTGTGCTATTAAACTCCTCAGCCTCCACCACTCTAAGAAATGAATTTTCTTCTTCTTTTATACATCACACAGCCTCAGATATTCAGATATAACACTAGAAAATGGACTATGACAATTGATTGGTGACTTGCAATTTTTTACAGTGTGTGGACTGCAGGCTGTTTCAATTTGTACCTGCCCCCTCCCCCCAGATCTTCACTGGGGATAGTGAAGATTATTCACTCTAGTGAATGTGAGATTGTCAACTTGCCCAAACAGTGATACCTTTAAGACAGGTATGTCCAGAATACAGGCCTGGGATGGGCCTGAAGGTCATTATGGCTGCCTTCTGAGAACTGAAGGTGAAAGAGGCCTCTACTTCAGTTTGGGGTCATTTTCTTATTCTGAGGCTACTCCCATGAGGTGATGCTGCCTTCTCTTGTAGCAAAGATATTTAATACACTGAAATCTAGATCACTTAAGGATTCACAAGCGGCCAGACAGAGGTGGTCACACTGCAGCTATTGGGAAAGCCAGCTGTCAACCTGGCTGTATAAGTTTCCTTTGGTTCCTGTAATAAAGTGCCCCAAACTGGATGGCTTAAACCTATAGAAATTTGTTCTTTCACAGTTTTGGAGGCTAGAAGTTAGAAATCAACATGCTGGCAGGGCCATGTTCTCTCTGAATACCCTAGAGGGGTATCGTTCCTCACTTTTCCCAGCTTCAGGTGGTTACTAGCAATCCTTGGCACTTCTTGGTTTATAGACACATCACTCCAATCTCTGCCTTCATCTTCACATGGCCTTGTCCTTCTCTTGTGTTTGTGTCCAATTTATCTCTTCTTCTACTGAAAATTGTCATTGGATTGAGAACTCACATTATCTGAATTTGATTTTATCTATAAAAACCTTATTGCAGGAGAACAGTGCCTAGATGTCCTCGACTGACCCAGCTGTCCCCTCCCCACCCCCACTCCCACTTGTAGTACTCAGAATAATTGTCAAGAATATAATGACTTGAGATGAGGAAGAACTATTCAAAACAGTCTGGGTTGTGTCCTCTGTTAGTCAGTGTTCGGTCACTATAACAAATATCCGAGGAAATCAACTTAAAAACATAAAAGGTTTATTTTGGCTTATGGTTTCAGAAATTTCAATCCATGGTCAATTGGACACATTGCTTCAGGTCTGTGGCAGGGCAGCACATCATGGTAGAGCCTTGTGGGAAGAGCAGGTGGGAAACAAAGAGAGAAGAAGGGACTGGGGTCCCAATATCCTCTTCAAGAGCACACCCCCAATCACCTAACTTCCTCTCACTAGGCCCCACCTCCTCAAGGTTCCACCACCTCCCAGTAGTTCCTTAGGATGACGGCTAAGGCTTTCACACATGGGCCTTTGAGAGACATGTCAGATTCAAGCTACAGCACTCTCCTTTGCTTATGTGCTTCTCTGCTGGCCCCAACCAGAAGGTCTCTGATCTCCATAGGCAGAAGGAGCTGTGTCTATTTAGGGAAGGTGTCAGAGAGCCCGAGGAACAATGCACATCCTTTGGAAGTTCAGCATCCCAGAAGCAGAGGTTGTGAGCTTCCGGAGTTGGAGAGGGCATTAACTGCCACTCAATGTAACCTTCCTCAGAGCTTTGAGTTCCCTCTTATGACTGCTTCTCAGGGTCATCCCATGTTTGGAAAAAAATCTCTGAGACAGGGCACTTGCTACCCCCAAGGCAGCCCAACTCATTTTTAGACAACTCTAATCTTTATCAAATTCATCCTGATGCTGAGGCAGAATCTGCCTCCCTGGCACTTCACCCCTTAATCCTGGTTTATCCGTCGGGGCCCGGAGCACAAGTATAATTCATCAAATCATCAGCTATCAGAGCTGGGGGCCATCAAGGGCAACCCCTCATCTTAAGTTCCCTCTTTTGCTCCAGATGCCGCTTCTAGATGTACCAGTCTGGGCTGGAATTATCTGCAGTTTGTACTCGTCTGCTGCCTCCCTGAATTTTAATAGTATTTTATTTGTATTTCCTTTCCAGCCCTGGGTACCCTTTTCTGAGAAATCAGGTTGACCTTCTCAGCCTAGAGGAAAAAAAAGGGTGGTCAAGATGCTCTACACAGGTATGATAAATGGGACACTGGTGGCCACATCTGGGAGCCCAAAGACAGGAATGGCCGAGATGGGTTCTCAGCAGATGTGGTGATGGTGGCAGGCCTGTCCCCCCCCCCCCAAACACACACACACACACACACACACACATGCACACACACACACTACATCAGCATGGCTGCAAACAGCTGCTGCTCCCCCAACTCCTCCCTACCCCAATATAAAAGCACACCCATCATAGTATTTATAGAACTAGTAAATAAAGAATAAAATAGCAAGTGAAAGTAGGTTTTGATTACCTACGTGTTGGTAAAACCCAGCTGGAATAATTTGATTCATGCATGGAAAAATGCCTCCGAAGCAAGGCCTTTTTTTAGTGTGCTGAAACTGAATCCCTCCAGCCGCAGATAGAAATTTCTGCTCTCTAGTTTGGCTTCAAGACTAAGAATTAAAATCTAAAACGAGATTCCAAGAGAACTAATTATTTGATCCCTCGAAATATACCAGCTAGCCGTTTTCCAATCTTGCAGACAAAGCTTCTGAATGAAGGGAGAGATGATAACGTCCCCTTTGGCACCTGGCCTCTTTCCGGGAGGGAGGGATGGAGGTGGGAGGAGGGAGGGAGGCGCATCCTCACCCAGTTGGAAGGATTGAAAGTGAAGACTGTCTCGTCTGTCAGACCTCTGGACATAGCTCCAGGGCACAGGGAGCTGTGTGTTTAGGCAGAATTAGGCACCATGTGAATTTGATTTCTGTACCCAGTATCAAGGGGCTGTGACTAATTTTATATTCCACGAGTGGTTTTTAAGGAATGAAAAATCTATTCTTCTTATCCCCAACCTCTCATTCCCTCAAATAAGGGTTTTCCCTTTCCCAAGATGCCAGCCCGCTGTGCAGACAATGCCCCTCGTTCATCACAAGAGATTTCTGTGTGATTCTGGTGTCATTGATTCTGTTCTTGGTCATCCTCCGGCTTCAGGGACACTGGATTTAGTGACCCATGGCTACCGAGAGCTGCTGTTTTTCCTGCCTACAATGCCTGGAAGCCACACATATGTGCCGTCTCTCTTTCTCTCTCCCTCTCTCTCTCTCTCTCTCTCTCTCTCTCACACACACACACACACACACCACACACACACACACACACACACACACACACACACACGCGCGCGCGCGCGCGCGCGCACACACACAGCCCTAACATGGTGATGTTAAGAGCTAGTTTGACACGTACTTTTGTTTCAGTGATTAAGGATAAAGGAGTTCCCAATCACTCATACTGTAGTGCGAATTAGTCCCATAAAATTGCTTTCTTTGAAGCACCCTTCTGGCATTCAGCTACACAGAGAAAGTGAGATTTGGAGTGAGAAAGAGGGGCAATTCTAGCAATAGTATGCTTTGGGGACCAAGGACCTGAATGAAGGGACAGTGGGAGAAAGATGAGAGCCAGAAAATAGATAAGAGAACAACCAAAGTCAAATTTCCTGTCCCATCTCATTGGATGGATTCCTTCATTTGGCTTGTGATGTTTTCCAGCGCCCAGATGTATCCAAGAGATTCTGGTGATTTGTCTACGGATGGACTGACACTTTAAGCATCATCTTCATGGGGGACATTTGTTCCCAGTTCTGACACTGGTGAATTTTTCTAGTTAGTAATTTAGGCTGCAAGAATGATCACAGTGACATTCAAAAAGGCAAAAAGATCTTACATATGTGATACTGAATAAAGAATTTTTTCCTCCAAATGAAGGATGCATCATGTCTCAGACTAGGGAAATGCTCTTAGCAGCAACAAAGAAATCCACAAGACAAGCCTATGGGGTCATGGTCAAGTGCTTTGTCACTGCATTCCGTCTAAACTCCTTGCTTCCCCTTACTTTCAGTTCTTCCCTGTCAAGGGGTTTTGGAGATGTGGTTCCAGAAGTGTCCCAAACCCCTGTCTGCTGCCATGACATCCCTGTTGATGTTTATTCCCTCCGGGGGGGGGGACTTTTGTGGAAATCAATCATCTATATTCCAATGATTGCCAAGACTCTGGCAATGCGTGGCTTCTTTACATTAGAATGCTACTAGAACTGTCAGAGTTTTGGACCTGTCTGCGATGGCTTCATGTTCTTGGGGCAGATGCAAGGTGGAATAGGAAAGAAGACTTCATCCCACTCATCCTTTGGATGAAAAATGCCCAGCAGCATGGTGATGGTGACTCATCAATTTGTAGAACAGACAAGGCGTTCATACCCCAGAGAGCATGAACACCTACAACTGTGTTCAAAACTTTGCCTGTGCATCCATGTTTGGATAGAGGGAGTTCAAAGTTTCATCAGATTTTCAAAGGGATCCTTAACCACCACCCACCAATTTGTTTTAAACACGAACATAGATAATAATTTGGGAATCATAAGAAATGATTTCTTATTAGAGAAGATGCTCAAACTAAAATGATTTGTGGCAAAATGATTATATCAGTCAGAATAGGTAAAACCACGCTGCAGTAACAAACTCTGTGGCTTAGTGTAATAAGGCTTATTCCTTACTCATGATCCATGCCAGACATGGGCTGGTGGGGAAAACATATGCACTGCAATCATTTGGAATCCAGACTGAGTAAACCTTCCTTTTCACCCCTACTCCCAGAAGCCCCCCACATCTCTGCAACAGCAGGAAAACAATGTGTCCCATAGCTTTGAAACCTGGTGGCTATTTGCTTACACCCAGGAGTATTCGAATCCAGTTGGCCCAAACAGGTGACAGATAATTAGCCCAAACAAGTTACTTGGCCAGGAGTAACACCCAAACTGAAAGGGACATGTAATCCAGTCATATGTTTGAGTAGGAAACTGGACTGTTTGTGAAGAGCCCTAGGGACTATTGCTGTGAGATAACATTATTATTTTTTTTAAAGAAAACCATAAAGTGTTCAGCTCATCCACTTTAAAAATTAAGAGCAAGAAACATAAAACTGTATTCAACAAATATAGTTGATAGTAAAAAGAATTTCGGCTCTCTGTTATGGCCAATTAAGATGGAAAAAGTTGGAGGAAAGAGATTGAAGGAGAGGGAGAGAAAGAAAGCGAGAGAAGGAGAGAAAGAGCCAGAAAACAAATGAAAGGGACTTTTGTGTGGACAAGAGGAGGACCAAGACCACATGCCACAGCAAGGTGAGTCTTTTGTGTCAGCTGAACCTTAAAGCTCACTGCTCCCCTGCCCCAGGCTGCTGCCACACCAGGCCAGCTCTTAGGGAGCCAGCAGTATTCCAAGTTCCCTGCACCCCATCTTTCTGGGGGCTGCTCCAATAAGCAGCAGGGCCCTGGTCCCTCTGAGTGGGACTTCCTGCAAGAAACGCCCTCACAGAGGCACTTCTTGGGCTCATTAGAGTGAAGCTGAGAGCCTGGCATGCCTTGAGAGCCAGTCCCCCACCCCCCGCAGGTCACTCCCCCGCCAGACACCAGGGTTCCTTTTATGCACGAAGACCATGAGCAGGCTGCAGATAGACCGAAGTCTATCAAAAGCTGCAAAGGAAATCTCCTTCCCTAATGCACTAACTCAATTCAGAGCACGCATTGAAACTATGACATAAATATGCTAAGCACATATTTTATAATAGAAAAGACTCGTTCTGTCTCTCTGTACATCTGCATGTTTTAAAAGCATAAACTAGCCCCAAGGGCTACACCTTCCTCCACCCCCATCCCTTTCCCTGGCTTCTGGAACTGAGGCTTCCCTTTGCCCTGGGAAAACTATGCTTCCCAGGCTATCATCCTGTGGCCACCTGCTACCCCCTTACTCCTCATTGAGGAAGGATGCAGAGATGGCTCTGGACAGCCTCCTCTTGCTCCTGGAGGAAGCATCTAGTTGAGAGATGGGCCAGGCTGGGACCAGTGGCAGGGGCACAGGGAAGACTCTTGGGCATGCCACAGCGTTGGGCTCTCTTGTATTTTCTGGATCAATTCTGGTTCTTTCCTCACTGCCTTGACTCCAGGGTGAGGTAGAGGAGACAGAACTTTGCCCTTCAAACTCCGGCTACCCTGTATCATTCAGCTTGTTACAACAAGCCACCTAAGATTTAGTGGTCTCAAGCAACCACCCTTCTTCTCACTAGTCTGTGGCTCAGCCAAGTGGCTCTTCTGCTATGGTGTCTGGGGCTACAAGAGGCTTCTCTCCCTGTGCTGTGATGGTGAGCATTGGCTGTCAACTTGACCCGATTCAGAGTTGCCTAGGAAATCCTTAAAGCACACTTCTAAGTATGCCTGTGAAACTGTTTCCAGAAATGATTGGCACGTGAGTCAGCCACCTGGATGGCACAGTCTTATACACTGGGGGCCTCAATGGATCAAAAATCAAAAGAAGAGAGCAGCTTGCATATGCATGCAAACTTAGTTCTTCTTGAGAGCACATTTGTGTGTGTGTGTGTGTGTGTGTGTGTGTGTGAGTGTGTGTTTATTTCCTGCCACCCTAACCCATGGGCACAGACTCTAGATCTTTTGGCCTTTCCCTTGGATTTGCACCAGCTGCTCTTGGGAACTTCCAGGTCTTCAGCCTCAGAGCAGGGCTGCGTCACCCATCCCACTGGGTCTGAGGATTCTGGGTTTGTAAACTGAGCAGCTACTAGTTTTCTCTGGAGAGCAGTACTCTTCTCTGGGTAGTCCCAGAATGGCTTGGGGATGGCAATGCTGGGACTCTCCAGCCTCTGATTGGGTCTGCCAATCTCATAAATCCCCTTTTGTAATTACATATTGCATGCTACTGTTTCTGTTCCTCTCTTGAGAGCCCATGCTCTGACATCCTCCCCGTGGTTAGCCGGAGCTCATTCACATGGACATCTTACGGCTCAGAGAGTCACATGTCACATGTCAAGAACTTTTCAAATCTCTGTTCCAGTCACTTTTCTTGCTGCCTTACTGACCAAAGCACGTCATTGGGCCAACCAAGATTAAAGGGTAGAGAAACAGATTTCATCTTGGTGGAAGGACCTATATTGGAGGGGATGTTGGGATAGCTGGTGGTCATTGTGTGGTCTGCATTCCTGAACCCCAGTTTTTCCAGGCTGTAGCATGGTATGGATTTCCTTGATGCCTTCCTTATCCAGGTCCAGGGCACACAGCCAGTATGGGGCCAATGTGAACTCCCCTGAGAGATTTGGGCTCCATTACATACAGACAAAGGGAACCTCTTTGGATTCGATTTGTCTATAAATGGCAGGAAAAAAAGGAGAATCTGAAATAATTGGGTTTCAATAAGAAAGACAGTTTTCTTTCTCAGGTTCAATAAGCATCTAAGAGCCTCGAAGAAATTATCAGGGACTACGTCTTCTTCCACCCCCAAACAACTTTCCTTGTCTTCATAATCTAAAAAGACTGCTGGAGCGCTAGCCATTGTATCTGCAGGCAGCAATGTGAAGGAGAGGAGGAAGAAGGGCATAGCTGTCTTTTAAGGGAGAACTTGCAGTGGTCTCAATCACTTCCGCTTACGTACATCTCAGTAGTCAAAATTAGTGTTGATCTTGAGCACGTTACTGCTTCAAATAAATGACCTGTGACTAAGAAGGGCGAGCAGAACAGATTTTTGTGGGTTAGGGGATGGTCTTAGCCAATTGGAATCTTTCACAGACATCTCATGTGACTGAAATCATGAGACACCTTGGTACAAATCTCATCTGCTTAATTGTCACACCCAGGGTGCAGTCACATCCCCTAGTTAGCTCAGTTCTGGTGAAGGCACAGTGTGTGACTGCAGCCCTTTAGGCAGATTGTCATTTCCTTGAGACCTTAGACAATGCTCTGGAGGGTCCAAGGACTGGTTCACCTACCAAATTCCACTGTTGAGGTTCATGGAAAAATCTCTCCCAAATTTCAATTGAGATATGACAACTACATAGTCAGATTCATTTTTAAATTTTCTTTTTTAAATTTAAAGACAGAGTCTCACTGAGTTGCTGAGTGCCTTGCTGTCATGGAGGCTGGCTTTGAACCATCCTCCTGTCTCAGCCTCCCAAACTGCTGGGATACAGACTTGTGCCACCGTGCCAGCTAACTTCATTAATCTTAAGCATGTGTTTTGATGACTTATTATATATTCAAAACCCACGAAACCATGGCCCAGATCAACCTATAGGATGTTTGTAACCTGTGCCTCTTCCTTATTGTGTCGTTTCTGCATTAATTCCCCACCCCTGGAAGTAACCATGACTTTGACTTCTATTGCCATACAGATTGTAGACTCTCCAGTCTGCTACTGCCCAGATTCCTCTGAATGGGGCCTGTGCTCTTTTCCTGGAACCTCCTGACACCCAGGTTATAAAATTGTGTTTGGCAGTTACATCTCCTCCCCTCTTCTCTCACACAACCTTTATTTGCTCTCTGGTCCTGATCTCACTTTCTCAAGGACCAGAGAAATATGTTTTTCTGTTTGGGTTCCCCTCTGTCACCATAGCCCTGCCCTGTCATGTTCTCCCTGCTGGCACCTGATCGAAGGAACCTGATGATTTATATGACAATTTGACATGTTTTCTGTGGCTGCCATGGCTGATAGGTGGAAGTTATATGGAGACCCATTTCAGTTCGATTGAATGACTTTACGGTGTCACTAGTCAAAGCTCGGTCTCCTGGTAAGAGGTATCAGCCTCAACCAGGAAGGTGTGAGAAATGCGGATTCTCAGACCCTATTTGTATTTGTTCTTTTTTTTTTTTTCCTATAATGAAACAACTGAGGCAGGCTGACTTTATAAAGAAAGTAAATTTATTTGGCTCACAGTTTTGGAGGTTTGAGACACTGACACTGAGGTTCAGGGCACTGACATTGGCTGTGCTCTGTTGAGGGCCCTCCAGGCTGCATCACTTCATGGAAGGAGCATGCGTGTAAGGAAGCGATCATATCCCAAACAAGAAGCCAGAAAACTACTGGGGACCCATGATCCCCAGGGATTTTGCCTCAGTCACTCAAGGACCTCTTAGTAGTCTCCAACTCTTACAGGTCCTACCTAACTCTCGACATTGGCTCACTAAGGACCAAGTTCCAACATACGAACCTTTAGGGGGATACGTTGAAACCATATCCAAACCATACCATGACCCCAGACCTGCTCTATAGGAATCTACATTTTCACAAGACCCCTGGGGGGTGGGTGTCTGTCCATAATGTTTAGACTGTGACACTAAGAGCTGCTGTATAGTGACAGAAGCAACTGGGTGATTACTGTAAAATGCTAAGGCTGTATCTATGAGGCCTGAGTTGCTCAGATTTCTTGACCTGCTGGTTTTGGTTTTAGATAGTCCCTTTGCCTCACTGATGATCCACAATGAAAACCTAAAGGCTTTAGGTAAAGTTGGCACAAATGTATATGGCAGTCAAACCTGGTTTAAACCAATATGAGGTCCTCCTTTTTTTTTTTTTTTTTTTGGTACTGAGGATTGAACTCACAGGCACTCAAACACTGAGCCACATCCCCAGCCCTTTTTGTGTTTTTATTTAGAGACAGGGTCTCACTGAGTTGCTTAGGGCCTCACTAAGTTCCTGAGGCTGGCTTTGAACTCATGATCCTCCTCCCAAGGCGCTGGGATTACAAGGCAAGCACCATGGCACCCGGCTTCTGCATCTCTCGATTCTTTTGTGCTTGATTGACTCTCATGTTGTTTTGTTCTTCATGGCCCTAGGAGCAATAGTCTCTCCCATATAGCCTAGATGTGTATTATCGATAGCATCTAGGTTTGTGTCAGCGGGCTCCATGATGCTCACACATGTCTCAAAACATATCCCATCCTGAAGCGAGGCATGACTGTGGTTGTATTTGGCAGGTACTGTGGGTGCCTGGCTTGCATTTTGGAGGCCCACTGCTTTAGTGTGTGCGTCTGCCTCTAGCTGCCAAGGTCTGCATCCTGTGGCTTAAGGTCTTTCTCCGTGGCTCTGCCAAAAGCAAGGACGGCCAGAGTTTCAGTGAATTCACGGTGCAGGAAGCAGCCCTCCCCAGATGAGGCTCAGGAATTGGTACATAATTACATCAGCTCTCTTGCAACTTGGGTGGGATAACTGTTGATATTTCCATAAGGTTTCCAGGAGGACAGAAGTCTACTTCCCCACAGTGGTGACCAGCTGCCTTCACTGTCCCGTCTCCCTTCTCTGTGCCCCTGCAGCCCCACTTGCACCCCTCCCATTTCTTTGCATTCTTATCTTGGTCCCATGATCTGTTTCTACAGAAACTGTGATGATCTAGAAATAACTATTGTGTTTTATTAGCTGTCAAGTATGCCACAGTGGATATGCCCTGATCTCACTAACTGTTCCTCTATTATAGTGCCACTAGGTTTTCAGCATTACAGACAAGAAAAGCCTCTCTCTTTCTCTCTCTCTCTCTCTCTCTATATACACACACACACACACACACACACACACACACACACACACGTAGATTTGGTGTGAGTATGAGTATTTTTGAAAGACTCCTAGAGGTAGGATTTCAGGGTCAAAACGCATAGCTAGGCATAGTGGCACATGCCTGTGATCGCTGTAGCTCTGGAGTCTGAGGCAGGAGGATGGCAAGTTTGAGGCCAGCCTCAGCAACTTAGCAAGGTCCTAAGCAACTTAGTGAGACTTGTCTCAAAATAAAAAATAAAACAGGGCTGGGGATGTGGCTTAGTGGTAAAGCACTCTGGGATTCAATCCCCAGTACTTTTTTTTTTTTTAAAAAAAAGCCAAAAAATCAAAAAACAAAATTAAAAAAATATGTAAAGTTTCATTTTGCTTAAAATCTATTGGCTATTCTGTCATTCTTTTTATCTGTTCCACTTAGATAGGCTCTGTTCTGCTCCTCTGCTCAGAATCTATATTCTAGCAACTTCTACTGCAGCATCTCAGCTAGTAACTGCCCAGGGCAAAGAGATGTCCCAGGAGGCAGATGTCTAGTGGTTGAACTGGTACAGACCTAGGCACCCGAACCTCATCTCCTTCAGCCAGGCTCTCAGTGACCAGAGCTCCTGCTTCCCATTTCTCTGCCCCAGGCTCCCCATGCAGGAACTCCACACAAGCTGCCTCAGGGTCTCCCCTCCCAGCTCGAGGGGCACCTTCATCTCCAAATACACACGCCTGCCTGCCATTTCCCAATCCTCCCTGGGGCTGTGATTACATTGCCTTTTTATTATTCTAGCCATGTGTTGCTTAATGGTGGGGACATTTTCTGAGAAAAGCAGTGCTAGGCAATGTTGCCTTTATCCAAATATCACAGAGTGTGCTTACGTAAACTAAGATGGTTATGACGTCACTAGGTGATCTAATCTCACGGAACCACCATAGTGTTTGCAGAGCAACTGAGACTCGAGTATGTGGCATGGGACTATATTTCTTTCCAAGCCCAAACATGTCTACTCCCTTCCTGGTATCTCCCAACAGCCCAATGTATTTCCACAAGTCAAGTGTCAAGGGAAGGAATTCTGTCCCTCTGCCTGATCCATTCATTTGTCTCCCTCGTGGTTTTCCGTCATCCTATTCTAACTTTCATTCTAGAGGATTCATTCTATCCTGGGGATAAAATACAACTTTTATCTGTCAAAATACTTCAAATATATCTTATCTCCATCTGGGATGGGGATAAGTGAAAGAGAGAACTGAGTGGAGAGATGGAGAACAACACATTCCTGAGAGTATTGCTTAAGCACCTAGAACTAGCCAGACCTGAAGCCTCAGTATTTGTTTCATTTGAGTCCCCACAAGCAGATCCCCAAACAAGGATTTGATTGCAGGTAGTTTATTTGTACAATCATGGCAGGAAGTGTAGAGAGGGGAGGAGGGGATTGGGGCAGGAAAGGGAACGGAATCCCTTTGGACAACTAAGCCTCTGTTCAGTTGGTGAACTCCAAGAGATAGTGACTCCCTGACTGTTCTGGGGAGGGTTGCTTCTGGGTGCTTTGACTCTACTACACATGAGCAATGGCTGCTCTGCTCCTGGGGCTGGAAGAAAAGCCTTGGTATTTGCTAGTCAGGTTCAAGCTGAGTGCATGTGGGTGGGGTGCTAGTGCCTGTTTCAGCGCTTCTTTTCCCAGCCCACTGTGCATTACATGTCCTCTGTCGCTCACTTCACTTTAAGGTCTGTATCTGTCACTTGGAACCACAAGAATCCAAACTAATGCATCTTCCCTGGCTGCCCTTGCTGAAGCCTGATGCACTTGTTCCCCTAAGGCTTGACTTGACCTTTTCCACAGATAAGTCCCCTTTCTCCAAGCAGACTGAGGGCTGACCTCACAGTGTCCACTGCTTGTCAGACCGTGTGTGAGACTCAAACAACTCTATGAGGTGAGCACTGGGAGTATATTGAATAGGTAAGGTTCAGAGAGGGTAAGCAAAGTGCCCAGAGTCACACAGCTAAGAGAGGTCAGAGCAAATTCTTGGATTTGGATCTGCGTGATCTGAAGACTTCCCCCCTTTTTTGGCTGATTTTCTTCCCGCAGGCCTGCTCTCTTCTAGCCTGGCTCACCAGCTCTCACTTGAGTTCTTCAGCATCTTTTCCTATGAAGTACCACTGTCCCAAACCATCCCTTCCAGCCTTCACCAAAGAAAAACATTTTACCCTATCTCCTTACTTTTCCCCTGTCCCTGTTGGTTCCTGTCTAGGTCCCTATGCCACTTATTTCTCTGCATTACCCCATTGGGATGGAGGGTTCTTTCCTACTCTGACACCTCCATTGTGGCCTCTCAGCATACACAGTAAGACAGAAGCCCCATCCATTTTGAACAAAGTCACGAGTCCTTGTTATCACCTCACATCATGCACAAGACAGCCGAGGCCCAGAGAGCTGACGTGCGGCCCTGAGGCCACACAGCTGGTGGTTGGCTGAACCTGGCTTGGAATCTGAGTTTCTCTGTAAACCTTGGGGTGTCTCCTTGGACTCACTGTGTTTCCAGAATGCCTGGGGGTGAACCCCCCTTTCCAGCTTCCCCTGGGCAGGGGACACATGTGACTTCACTTGGGGGGATAGAACTGGGGTTCCTGTCTTTATAAAACATTTGATAGAATAAATTGCTGTCTTCCCAGATGTGTCTGTGAAGGGGACCGAGGGAGGTCCCCAGGGAGCTGGGAGCATGAGAAAGGTCTGACTCCACCTTCTAGTTCTCCTCTGTGGATTGGGCCCCGGTGACCCCTTCTCCAGGAGCCCCATGTGGCCTGTCCCTCTCTGTGCTGGGGCTCACGCAGCAATAACACACGTGGAACCTTGCTAAGTCCTCAGAGGGACATCTCTGTCAGGGGTCCGGGGGCCAGGAAAATGCAAGCCCCTGTCGCCCAGCAACGCCACACAGAAACATTTGCTGACAGGAAGAGGCGAGCGGCATGAAAGCTGCTTGACAGGGAGGTGACGGGGCAGCAGGGAGCGCGGAGGTAGACAGTGTGTAATTGCCAAGCCGGAAGGCTGGCCTGTGGCCAAGGCGTTGAGTTTAACCGCCTGTGTCACTGCCCTCCACGTCCAGGGGGCTGTTGCCTGGGGCCATGTTTGCAGTCTGGCTGCCCCGTCCTGGTCTAGCCCAGAGACTGGGCCAACCCAAGTGCACCAGGCAAGGCCAGCTCTGGCTCCCGGGTGTCCCTTTCCGCCAGGGCTGCCTGGATCTTCATGTGGCAGCTGGCAGACTCTCGCTGCTGTGAGCTGTCCACTCTTCGGACAGTCTCAGAGGAAGAAATGGGGCTCAGAGTGGCCATCGCAGCTTCTGTGCTTTGACACTGTCCCACCAGAGGCCTGCAGCTCAGTCTCAGCCAGAAGAGAGGACAGCAGGGCTCAGGGATTCTAGAAGCATCTTCCCTTTGAAGTGTGAAGACTTTCTCGTGCCCTCCTTCCCTGGCCTTCCTTTAGTGGGTAAATCACCCCCTCGGCCTTAAATAAGCCAGAAGCCCCTTCAAACAGGCCCACAGTGGCTGTGCACTAGGGGCCCAGGAAAGAGCTGGAAGCTGTGTGTGGGGGGAGGAGGCAGAAGCTAAGCTGTCCCTCCCCAAAGCAGCAAGGACAGCCAGTCCCTCGGCCTATAGAAGGTTGCCCTGACAGCAGTCTGTGAAATGTGATCGCAGTCTCAGAGCTTCCAAGAAATAATTATTCCCAGGAAAGTGTTTTCAATTTTGAGATAAACTGCCATTTAAGAAGCAGGGAGGACAGGCCCGCAACAGTGGCAAATGTCTGCAGTTCCCCCAGTGGCCTGTCATTAACCATTGCTCCCGGGGTGACAGACTGTGGCTCTAGCCCCAATTAACAGCCGCATTCCAGCAAATTCCTTGTTTATCAAGGCATTAGTGCTCACACGCAGGGACTGTGCCTGCCAGGCCTGCCCACAGGGAGGACCAGCCTCCCCGGCCACACTCAGAGGAATGACAGCTACCAGCAAAGGGTGGCCACAGATGAAGCTGCCACGGGGTCCCCTCTTCCCCACTTCCTTCCACCACTGCTGTGTCATTCTGCAACCGGCGGAGTATGAGCCCAACAGCCCGGTCCCTGTGGTGACACGTGCGCCTCTGTGTGACTGTGTGTGTGTGTGCACGTGCACCCATGTGTGAGAACCTTATGTTTCTGGAGAAGATGGCGTCTGGGGAGGATTCTCCAAGGAATTCTCTGACAACACAAACAGTTTCTCTTCCTTCACAGGCCTGTGTGTCTGTGTGTGTGTGTAGACAGAGAGAGACACGGAGGGAGAGGGAGGGAGGGAGAAAGCTATTTCCCTCCATCTATCTCTCCTCTTCTTTTTCTCTGGGCTGACTCTAAATTCTGTTGACCTGAAGTGCACTTATTAGCATTCCCAGAGCCAGGGACCCCTTCTCAGGCAGGGCACTTCTTTATTCCAAGAGACCTTTCTTTCTCTCTGCACAAACTCCCCCCAACAGCTAGGCCAAGTCACTTACAGGGAAACACAGGTGACTTTAGGGCCCTGGAATTGACAGCTCTGGCCTCCGCCTGTGGTCACTTTGACCTGAATGCTTCTTGGGGCATTTTCATTTCAAACAAATAAAATCAACTTTACCCTCTTTTCCCCTAACAGAGTACCCCATTTTCTGTCAGCCATTTTTCCTCACCCCCTGCTCTTGAGAATCATGGTTAAGTCCTTCAAACCTGAGCCAGTCCTCAGCCTATTCCTATGTGCATTTGTCTCCTGTTCCCTCCCTGCCGTGGCACCCCAGGACTTTAGTGAGGAGCTGGAAAGAGTCAGGCATGGCTCCCTTCCCCTAGGGCTGGGAAGAACAGTGTGCTCTCCACCTCTGAGCCCCCAGCACAGGGCTGCTAGTTAATCTTGCCCGGTGTGGGCCCACCCCACCTCTGGGCCTGTGTGTTGTCAGTTTTCACCTTGCCTGGAAGTGATTTGAGTGAGTTGAGAGATTAAATGGTAGAGGTGCTAGCCATTTGCAATTTGTCATTTTGAACAAATGCTGGTTACTATTTAAATGAGAGTAGGAGGAGATGGGGTGAGCTTAATCCTCTCCTCCGTAGTGAAGAGGTTATCTGTTAGTGATTTTGCCTAGCTAGTTAGTACCCATTCTCCATCTTCTCCCCACTTTTTCTTTGGGAAGCTATGAGCTCCTCAGTCTGTTTAGCTCAAATGAAGTCAGTCATGTTCCCTGGGCCCTGGAGTGGCCAAAGGTACAGTGGCAGGTATACAGATTTTTCTGGAACTTCTAGGAAAGAGTACTGCCTCTGTTAGAGTTCCTTTATCAATGAAATGTAAATCTGAAACCACTGATGGTCATCTGTCATCACTTGGAATAAGTGCCTGAATTCAGCTGTGCATCAAGTCAACTGCCATTTCAATCTATTGGTTTCCTGAGCAAATATATTCCTCTTTTTAAAAAATGGAGTCCGTTCAAGTGGCATTTCTCTGCCCATTTGGAGTTCAAGGTCCTTGCTTCTTGTATACCCTCTCACTAATTTCTGATTGTATTCAGCTTTGTGGTGTTATTTTGCTATTTCTTTATGACTTTTGGGGGAGGGTACTAGGGATTGAACTCAGGGGTACTCAACCACTGAGCCCCATCCACAGTCCTATTTTGTATTTTACTTAGAGACAGGGTCTCATGAGTTGCTTATAGCCTCACTAAGTTGCTGAGGCTGGTTTTGAACTGCTGATCCTCTTGCCTCAGCCTCTCAAGCTGCTGGGATTCCAGGTGTGTGCCACTGTGCCTGGTTTGTAGTGTATTTTGATTTCCATGTGGAGACCCACATCTCCAATTACATTAAGCCCATACTGAGTAGGGCTCTTGTCTCCTGGGCCAGCACCCTGGAATTGCAAATGGCTCCCCATCACTTTTTCCAGTCCCCAACCCCTGGCATAGTCACTACATGACAGAGGCTAAGGGCCTTATAGCTAGGCTAACTCAGTCCTCAGGACAACCTATGAAGTGAAAATTATTACGGACCCTATGTACAGATGGGAAAGTGAGGCACTGAAAGGGTATGTATCTGACAAAGGTAATAGTTAAAATAGCTGCAGAGGCAAGATTTGACTCCAGGCAGGCTTGCTCCAGATTCTGTGCTCTTAACCAGTCTGACCTGCCACTTCTCAAATGTGTTGCTGATAACTTACTTATTTTCCAGGTCAGGATGCTTTGAATTCCTCTTGTGTCCCCAACACTTTGACACAGGATCTGAATTTGTCATCTTGCCAGATTGGTATGAATGCATCATGGCTGCCCCAAAGATTTACGTCAGGCCCCTCACCTGTGCAATAACCTGTGCTAGAGAGCCCAGGTTATTCCTTGTCCCTCCTAGTTGTCCTGGAAAGGAGGCTATCCCTATCCTGGAGTCCCGTATGTAGTAGGCAAGGCACCCTCACCATCGAGGGTGTACAGCAAAGTGGCCACAATTCCGTATCTAACTGCTCTGCCTTAGCATCTGAACTTCCAGGCCTGGGCACCTTTGACAGTCTATGTGGCCAAACAGTTTGCATTTCCAGAATAGAGAGGCCAACCCTAAGACTATCTTTAGGATGTGGCAAATTGTCCCTGGGTCTACACTTTGGTGATTGCCTAATATTGTAGAACTATGTAGCCAGAATGTTCTGCACTGAAAACAGGCCTGCAGAGGCTCAGACTTAGACTTATCTAATGAAAACTGCCCCTCTCCCTTCTCCAACATTGTACCATCCACCTCATGCCTTGTAGTTTTTAAACCGAAATTGAATTCAGTCATTGCAATAGCCTCACTGGTTTTTATTATTATTCCCATTATTTGGATGAGAAAATCAAGGCTTAGGAGGTTTCAAGTAAGAGTTGGTAAGGTTGAGGGGCTGGGGTTATGGCTCCGTAGTAGAGTGCTCGTCTAGCCTGTGTGAGGCCCTGGGTTCAATTCTCAGCACCACATAAAAATAAATAAATAAAATAAAGATTAATAAAAGAGATGGTAAGGTTGAAGCTGGGCACAGTAGTGCACATCTGTGATCCCAGCATTGGGGAGGCTGAGGCAGGAGGATTGCAAGTTCAAAGCCAGCCTCAGCAATTTAGTGAGACCCTGTCTCTAAATAAAAAAATAAACAGACTGGGCATGTGATTCAGTGGTTAAGTGCCTCTGCATTCAATCCCTGCTACAGAGAGAGAGAGAGAGAGAGAGAGAGAGAGAGAGAGAGAGAGAGAGTAAGGTTGAGACTTTGAGACTGAAAGTCATGTTTCTTGACTTTGGATAGTCTGTCAACACCATGGAAATTTGACCACTTTAAGGAAACTCGATATATTGGGCATCTTCATTTTGTTTCACTTTATTTCTCTTCCTTCCTTCCTTCCTTCCTTCCTTCCTTCCTTCCTTCCTTCCTCCCTCCCTCCCTCCCTCCCTCTCTCCCTCAATTCCTTCCTGTCTCCCTCCCTCCCTCCCTCCCTTCCCCTTCTCTCTCTCTCTCTCTCTCTTTCTTTTTTTTTTGGTGCTGGGGATTGGACCCAGGAGTGCTCTATCACTGAGCTACAACCCCAATCCTTTTTATTTTGAGACAAGGATCTTGCTAATTTGACAGGGGCTGACCTTGAACCTGTGATCATCCTGTCTCTGCCTCCAGAGTAGCTGGGATTACAGGTGTGCACCACTGTGCCCTGCTTCATTGGGCATTTTCTACCTGCCAGTCACCAAACTAGACACCCAAGAATTAGAGGTGGCTCAGGAAAAGAAGCCACAGTCAATGTGATACGAGTCATGATGGTGTTAAAGACAGGGTACAGAGGGGATTGTGAATTCTCCCAGTTTGACAAGGTGACTCTGTTAGAAAAGGTTCTGGAGAAGTGATAATCTCCTGCTTGATGCTTAGATAAGCCAATTAGTTAAGAGACAGATGAGGGCCCACAGAGGATGTAGCCAATGTTCTATAGTCTTTCCCAGGCTGGCTCTTACCACGTTTGCCTGTGAGCTTTATCCTGTACTCACATCCCTACAAATGTAAGTTCAGTAACATACCCATTTTACAGATGAGAACCCCTTTCTAGGGGTTTGAAAGGGAAAAGGGCAAAGAGACAGGCACTCACTCTTTTCTAGAACGCATTCCAGCAGTTGCTTCTGCTTATGTCCCATTGGTCAGACTTGGTTACATGGCTACACCTGGCTACAGGCCAAGAGATGTAGTCTTTACTTGGGGATAGGAACTCGTACCCAGCTAAAAATTGGGGCTCTATATCTAACAAAAAGAGGAAGATAGATATTTGCAAAACTAGCAGGCTCTGAATGCATTTCCTCGAGAGCCATCCTGGCAATGGGACTTCCCAGGGATGGCGCAGGCTGCATGGGGACTGGCTGGCATTTTAAGGCTACAACAGTTCATCCATATTCCATCTTCCTTGAGAAACTCTCCAGGGAAGAATGTTTCTCCCTCTTACTCCTCTCTCTTTCTTTTATCTATTTATTTTTTTTGAACAGGAGATTGAACCCAGGGATGTTTAACCATTGAGCCCCATCCCCAGTCCTTTTTAAATTTGATTTAGAGACAGGGTCTCACTGAGTTGCTTAGGGCCTCTCTAAATTGCTGAGGTTGGCATTGAACTTTCAATCCTCCTGCCTCAGCCTCCTGAGCCGCTGGGATTACAGGCATGGGCCACTCCCTCCTTTCTCCTTCTTTGTTTTTAAAAATGTTTTAGTTGTAGATGGACACAATACTTTATTTATTTTTATGCAGTGCTGAGGATTCAACCCAGTGCCTCGCACTACCTTTGAGCCCCAGCCACAGCCCCTCCCCACTTTCTTTTTGAGACTGAGGTTCTTTCACCAGGTTGGGCGGGCATCTCTCCATCTCTCCTGGGGCAGAAACATCCCTTGTTTAATTCACAAATAATTAACTGCTATAGTCATTTAACGTATACACAGACGGCATCACCGTAATTACACAAAATATGTTACACATCAGGCACGTGAAATAGGGGCAGTTCACCACTGAGCAGGGGCTGGAATCAGAGGGGAATGGAGACATCGACTGGTCAGGCCTCCTTCCCAGCTGGGGTCCCTTTTCATTTGCAGCCCTCTCTCCACAGCCTGCGGGAGATTGCCTGATCCTTGGCCGTGAAGCTGAACCCCTGTGAGTGTACATATATTGCCAAGTTCACCCTCTGCCTTCGCCTCTCTGCTGAGAGTCTGGGGAGGGCTGACAGTGTCACAGAGCAAACAAGAGGAAGCAAGAGAAGAAGGCAGAGAGAGGCGCTCAGGGTTCCCCAAGCTCAGACAGCAAGCCTGGTTAACCCTAAAGGTGCACCCGCATCACCTGGGGAAAAGGTTGCCCTGCGCGGGGGGTGGGGGGGGTGCAGGGGCTTCTGTCTTTCTAAGGAGCTCCTAGGCTCTGCTGTCACTGCAGGCCCAAGGACCACACTTTGCATAGCAAGGATTTACAGTCATTTTCAAATTCCTTCTTCCCTTTAATCCTCCCAATGACCCTGTTTTACAGATGCCAAGTAACTTGTGTGAGGTCCCCGGCCAGCAGCCGCGGCTTGCTGTTTAGTATGTAGAGCTGCGTCTCCCAGTGAGCCGAGAGAGCCCGAGAACATTTCCGCATGTGGGGGCCGGGAGAACGGATCAAGCTCGGAGGGCCGAAGGATGCCTGGGATGTGTCCTGGATGTGAGCCCAGAGGCCTTGTTTTTCAAGTACCAAGAAGCCGAGACGCGCAGAGGAAAGAAATGGCTTGGGGGGCGTAAAACAGGATAGGATTAAAAAGAAGAGTTGAATCTATCATGTGTTAGCCCGGGCCAGGCTGGACTTTGTTACCAAACCGTGTGCCTGGAATTTCTCGACGTGGGGAGTGGCTGTCTCTTGGGAAATGCTCACACTTTCTAAGATCAGATCTCTGTGTTCTGCCTGCAAATGTCTTGATTTGGATTCACAAAGGAGGAGGGGCTGTCTAGGGACAGCAAGCAATAGAGCCATTGTTCCAAGGAGAGCATATCCATTCTCTCCTGGGTAGTGGGTAGTGGGGAAAATGTTTTGCTTGGTGACCGGGTGTGTGTCCAGGATTATGCATTAAATTAGGTTATGCATGTGAAAAGCTTAGCATCTCGGTATGAGCTCATTATGCAACGGTTATTGTTAATTATATTGGGAAGTCATCGGGGCCTCTTGAAATATGATGTAAGAGTCTGATGTCAAGTGCCTTCCTCCATGGGTCAGCAACACCTGCTGAGAACCATCAGAGTGAGAAGAAGCCTTAAGGATGTTGTAAGTTCTTACAGAACGTAGGATCTACCAGGGAGACGCCAAATGTATCAAGAAGCTCCTAATGAGTACATCAATCCAGGTGTCCGCAAGGGGCGGATACTGGCAGGACCCAGGGTGGTCCATCTGGGGAGGCTGGGCACAGGAAAAGCAGGAAGATGTGGCTGTGCTTCTAGGTTAGGTCAGGTCCTTTGAGAAACAGATGCCAGGGAAGATTAAATAGACAAGAGTTTTATTAGGGAAATTACCCAGGAGAGGAAATGAGGAGGGGCCTGGGGACGGCCAGGCAGGATGAAAGTTGTGTCTCACCTGAGTGAAGGACAGAGGGCGGTGAGCATCCTAGACCATCTTGCAGTCTATGGAAGATTCCAGAAGGATGGCAAGCGGTCCTTGAGCCCAAGCCAGCTGCCAGAGGACTCGAGTTTCTCATAGGGCTGACCTGCGTTTCTGGCCTGCCACGTGCGATCGTTGACTGTACCCTGGGTCCAAATGCTGGGCTGGATTCCTGAGCTCAGCAGCTGGGGCCCTGCACGCCCTCTCTCTTATGTTCCCTGGAGTCAGAGGTCTGGGGGGCACATTCTTGTGGATGCCACAACTTCCAGCACAATTACTTTCCAGTAAACTGCCTGCCAGAAGGGGGAAAGACCTTGAGCTTCTCTGGGACAGAGGCCCCAAGCTAATTGCGCTGCCTAGCATGTAGTTATCACTCCATAAATATTTGTTAAATGACCAAAAACCTGGAAAGCTAATCCATCCCTGAAGTATTTGTTTTCATTTTGCTAAATGGACCCCCTAAAATGAGATTGATTCCTCTCTTTCCTAAAGATTCCCCTTTTGTGACATTAATCTATTTTGGCAGTGTATCACCAGGGCCTGGCGTAGCCTGCTGTGAGAGTCTTGCAGGGTGAGAGGCCCCGTGGCCTGGCCTGCTGGGCTTTCGAGGTCCTTCCTGCTGTGTGTGGACAACAGGGCTCTGCTGGATTAGCTCACTCAGGGACAGCCTTGGTCCAGCAGGGCCACCTTGGGGTCAGATTTGCCACGAGACAGGAATGTGAGTAGAGATTCGCTTTGCTGCTGGAGGGAAAGGCTGTGTGTGTCTTTCATTGCCAGGGCTTGCTCCTGTCCCTGCCCCTCCGCCTGACATGCAGCGCATTTGTCCCCTTGGAGACCGTGTCCACATCAGCAAGCCTGCAGCAGACACAACAGCCAGGCAAGGGAGGGGTTTGCAAAATGGGCAGGTGCTGGGAGACTGGGCTTGCAACCAGGAGAGATATAGCTATGACCCTCGGGACCGGCCTCCAAGACCTCCCAGGACTCCAATACCCCAGGGGCAGCTCTGCCCTGCATCTCCAGAGGCTTCTGAGCCATCCCAGACAATGCAGATTCTCTGTGTCCATCTTCTGCCTGGAGGGGAAGATAAAGCTTCTTGTTTGTCCTGTGCTAATACATTACTGTGGTGTGACCTGTGGCACACAAGGACTGATTACTGAGGGTGCATGTGTGTGCCCACCAGAACTGGGGAGGGGAGTTGATGTTAAAGAGGGATCGTAAAAGGAGACCAATTTCCACCACACAGTTATACCACTGACAATATTTTTAACAGAATCTGTTAGTGCCAGTAGCTTAGAATCCCCAAACAACAACAGCAAAAATAATAATAACAACAATAATAAAAATAGTGAGTGCTTACGTAGCACTTGCAATGAATACATCTCACTCTAAGCTTTTTACATATATTAATTCATTTAACCCTGACATTGCCCAAAGAAGAAAGTTCTACTATCATTCCTATTTTACAGATGAGGAAGCCATAGCCCAGAGAGGCTGAGTAGCTAAAACTCTAAACCTGTCTACCACAAAGTCTGAAAGCACCTTTCTGTCCTGTAGGGTGTCCTTTGGCTTAAGGGGAAGAAAAAAAAAAAAAAGAAAACTTCTTCCCCAAGCATGAGAGGATTTTTGTAAACCTTCCATGACAGTGCTCAGACTCTGGAGAAATCCATTCTTTATGTTTAAAAGAAAAAAAAAGAGGGACTCCCCAGTTCCAGATTATCAGTTACCCAAAAACCCCTTAGTTGGTAGAGGACTTATAGTTCTTAGTCCCCAAGAGGTCTGTAAATGTTGGAATGAAGCACAGGAATTGCTTTGGGGAATAATTCCTGTCTTTGTTATTTACTTCTCATTATTTCCTGGGAATTAAGTGGCCAAACAATTGTGGTCATGTATATTTTCCTGATTTCTGGATTGTGAACACAG